>NC_090934.1:24026705-24329280 GCF_040938575.1 Ambystoma mexicanum | reverse complement strand
GGGTTTGGGGTCATATGGAATGCGCGTGAGGAACTGAGGGCACATGGAAATGAGTAGTGAGGGGCTTGGGGCATATGGAATGAGCGTGAGGAGTTTGGGGCATATGGAATGAGCGTGAGGGGTTTGGTGCATATGGAATGAGCGTGAGGGGCTTGGGGCATATGAAAGAGCGTGAGGGGCTTGGGGCATATGGAATAAGTCTGAGGGACTTGGGGCATATGGAATGAGCATGAGGGGCTTGGGGCATATGGAATAAGTATGAGGGGCTTGGGGCATATGGAATGAGCGTGCGGGACTGGGGCATATGGGATGAGCATGAGGGGATTGGGCACATGGAATAAGTCTGAGAGGCTTGGGGCATATGAATGAGCGTGAAGGGCTCTGGGGCATATGGAATGAGCTTGAGGGGTATGGGGCATATGGAAAGAGTGTGAGGGGCTTGGGGCTCATGAATGCAGTGAGGGGCTTGGGGCATATGGAATGAGTCTGAGGGGCTTGGGGCATATGGAATGAGCATGAGAGGCTTTGGGCATATGGAATGAGCGTGAGGGGCTTGGGGCATATGGAATGAGTGTGAGGTGCTTGGGGCATATGGAATGAGCGTGAGGGGCTTGTGGCATATGGAATGAGTGTGAGGGGCTTGGGGCATATGGAATGAGTTTGAGGGGCTTGGGGCATATGGAATGAGCGTGAGGGTTTTGGTCATATGGAATGCGCATGAGGAACTGGGGGCACATGGAATGAGTGTGGGGGTTTGGGGCATATGGAATGAGCACGAGGAGGTTTGGTGCTTATGGAATGAGCGTGAGGGGTTTGGGGCATATGGAATGAGCGTGAAGGGCTTGGGGCATATCAAAGAGCGTGAGGGGCTTGGGGCATATGGAATAAGTCTGAGGGGCTTGGGGCATATGGAATAAGTCTGAGGGGCTTGGGGCATATGGAATGAGCGTGAGGGGCTTTGGGCATATGGAATGAGCATGAGGGGCTTGGGGCATATGGAATGAGTGTGAGGTGCTTGGGGCATATGGAATGAGCGTGAGGGGCTTGGGGCATATGGAATGAGCGTGAGGGGCTTGGGGCATATGGAATGAGTTTGAGGGGCTTGGGGCATATGGAATGAGCGTGAGGGGCTTGGGGCATATGGAATGAGCGTGAGGGGCTTGGGGCATATGGAATAAGTCTGAGGGGCTTGGGGCATATGGAATGAGTCTGAGGGACTTGGGGCATATGAATGAGCATGAGGGGCTTGGGGCATATGGAATGAGTCTGAGGGGTTTGGGGCATATGGAATGAGTGTGAGGGGTTTGGGTCATATGGAATGCGCGTGAGGAACTGGGGGCACATGGAATGAGTGTGAGGGGCTTGGGGCATATGGAATGAGCGTGAGGAGTTTGGGGCATATGGAATGAGCGTGAGGTGTTTGGTGCTTATGGAATGAGCGTGAGGGGCTTTGGCATATGAAAGAGCGTGAGGGGCTTGGGGCATATGGAATAAGTCTGAGGGGCTTGGGGCATATGGAATGAGCATGAGGGGCTTGGAGCATATGGAATGAGCCTGAAGGGCTTAGGGCATATGAAATGAGTGTGAGGGGCTTGGGGCATTTGGAATGAGCATGAGGGGCTTGGGGCATATGGAATGAGCATAAGGGACTTGGGGTATATGGAATAAGTGTGAGGGGTTTGGGGCATATGGAATGAGTGTGAGGGGTTTGGGTCATATGGAATGCGCGTGAGGAACTGGGGGCACATGGAATGAGTGTGAGGGGCTTGGGGCATATGGAATGAGCATGAGGAGTTTGGGGCATATGGAATGAGCGTGAGGTGTTTGGTGCTTATGGAATGAGCGCGAGGGGCTTTGGCATATGAAAGAGCGTGAGGGGCTTGGGGCATATGGAATGAGCGTGAGGGACTTGGGGCATATGGAATGAGCATGAGGGGCTTGGAGCATATGGAATGAGCCTGAAGGGCTTAGAGCATATGAAATGAGTGTGAGGGGCTTGGGGCATTTGGAATGAGCATGAGGGGCTTGGGGCATATGGAATGAGCATAAGGGACTTGGGGTATATGGAATAAGTCTGAGGGGCTTGGGGCATATGGAATGAGTGTGAGGGGCTTGGGCATATGGAATGAGTTTGAGGGGCTTGGGGCATATGGATTGAGTCTGAGGGGCTTGGGGCATATGGATTGAGTCTGAGGGGCTTGGGGCATATGCATGATCGTGAGGGGCTTGGGGCATATGGAATGAGCATGAGGGGTTTGGGGCATATGGAATGAGCATGAGTGGCTTAGGGCGTATGAATGAGCGTGAGAGACTGGGGGCATATGGAATGAGCCTGAGGGACTGGGGCCATGTGGAATGAGCGTGAGGGACTGGGGCCATATGGAATGAGCATGAGGGACTTGGGGCATATGGAATAAGTCTGAGGGGCTTGGGGCATATGGAATGAGCGTGAGGGGCTTTGGGCATATGGAATGAGCGTGAGGGGATTGGGGAATATGGAATGAGTGTGAGGTGCTTGGGGCATATGGAATGAGCGTGAGGGGCTTGGGGTATATGGAATGAGTGTGAGGGGTTTGGGGCATATGGAATGAGTCTGAGGGGCTTGGGCCATATGAATGAGCGTGAGGGGCTTGGGGCATATGGAATGAGTGTGAGGGGTTTGGGGCATATGGAATGCACGTGAGGAACTGGAGGCACATGGAATGAGTGTGAGGGGTTTGGGTCATATGGAATGCACGTGAGGAACTGGAGGCACATGGAATGAGTGTGAGGGGCTTGGGGCATATGGAATGAGCGTGAGGAGTTTGGGGCATATGGAATGAGCGTGAGGGGTTTGGTGCATATGGAATGCGCGTGAGGGGCTTGGGGCATATGGAATAAGTCTGAGGGGCTTGGGGCATATGGAATGAGCATGAGGTGCTTGGGGCATATGGAATGAGCGTGAGGGGCTTTGGGCATATGGAATAAGTCTGAGGGGCTTGGGGCATATGGAATGAGCGTGAGGGGCTTTGGGCATATGGGATGAGCATGAGGGGCTTGGGCACATGGAATAAGTCTGAGAGGCTTGGGGCATATGAATGAGCGTGAAGGGCTTGGGGCATATGGAATAAGCTTGAGGGGTATGGGGCATATGGAAAGAGTGTGAGGGGCTTGGGGCTCATGAATGCAGTGAGGGGCTTGGGGCATATGGAATGAGTCTGAGGGGCTTGGGGCATATGGAATGAGCATGAGAGGTTTTGGGCATATGGAATGAGCGTGAGGGGCTTGGGGCATATGGAATGAGCGTGAGGGGCTTGTGGCATATGGAATGAGTCTGAGGGGCTTGGGGCATATGGAATGAGTTTGAGGGGCTTGGGGCATATGGAATGAGCGTGAGGGGTTTGGGTCATATGGAATGCGCGTGATGAACTGGGGGCACATGGAATGAGTGTGGGGGTTTGGGGCATATGGAATGAGCACGAGGAGTTTGGTGCTTATGGAATGAGCGTGAGGGGCTTTGGCATATGAAAGAGCGTGAGGGGCTTGGGGCATATGGAATAAGTCTGAGGGGCTTGGGGCATATGGAATGCGCATGAGGAACTGGGGGCACATGGAATGAGTGTGAGGGGCTTGGGGCATATGGAATGAGCGTGAGGGGTTTGGGGCATATGGAATGAGCGTGAGGGGTTTGGGGCATATGGAATGAGCGTGAGGGGCTTGGGGCATATCAAAGAGCGTGAGGGGCTTGGGGCATATGCAATAAGTCTGAGGGGCTTGGGGCATATGGAATAAGTCTGAGGGGCTTGGGGCATATGGAATGAGCGTGAGGGGCTTTGGGCATATGGAATGAGCATGAGGGGCTTGGGGCATATGGAATGAGTGTGAGGTGCTTGGGGCATATGGAATGAGCGTGAGGGGCTTGGGGCATATGGAATGAGCGTGAGGGGCTTGGGGCATATGGAATGAGTTTGAGGGGCTTGGGGCATATGGAATGAGCGTGAGGGGCTTGGGGCATATGGAATGAGCGTGAGGGGCTTGGGGCATATGGAATGAGCATGAGGGGTTTGGGGCATATGGAATGAGCATGAGGGGCTTAGGGCATATGAATGAGCGTGAGAGACTGGGGGCATATGGAATGAGCCTGAGGGACTGGGGCCATGTGGAATGAGCGTGAGGGACTGGGGCCATATGGAATGAGCATGAGGGACTTGGGGCATATGGAATAAGTCTGAGGGGCTTGGGGCATATGGAATGAGCGTGAGGGGCTTTGGGCATATGGAATGAGCGTGAGGGGATTGGGGCATATGGAATGAGTGTGAGGTGCTTGGGGCATATGGAATGAGCGTGAGGGGCTTGGGGTATATGGAATGAGTGTGAGGGGTTTGGGGCATATGGAATGAGTCTGAGGGGCTTGGGCCATATGAATGAGCGTGAGGGGCTTGGGGCATATGGAATGAGTGTGAGGGGTTTGGGGCATATGGAATGCACGTGAGGAACTGGAGGCACATGGAATGAGTGTGAGGGGTTTGGGTCATATGGAATGCACGTGAGGAACTGGAGGCACATGGAATGAGTGTGAGGGGCTTGGGGCATATGGAATGAGCGTGAGGAGTTTGGGGCATATGGAATGAGCGTGAGGGGTTTGGTGCATATGGAATGCGCGTGAGGGGCTTGGGGCATATGGAATAAGTCTGAGGGGCTTGGGGCATATGGAATGAGCATGAGGTGCTTGGGGCATATGGAATGAGCGTGAGGGGCTTTGGGCATATGGAATAAGTCTGAGGGGCTTGGGGCATATGGAATGAGCGTGAGGGGCTTTGGGCATATGGGATGAGCATGAGGGTCTTGGGCACATGGAATAAGTCTGAGAGGCTTGGGGCATATGAATGAGCGTGAAGGGCTTGGGGCATATGGAATAAGCTTGAGGGGTATGGGGCATATGGAAAGAGTGTGAGGGGCTTGGGGCTCATGAATGCAGTGAGGGGCTTGGGGCATATGGAATGAGTCTGAGGGGCTTGGGGCATATGGAATGAGCATGAGAGGTTTTGGGCATATGGAATGAGCGTGAGGGGCTTGGGGCATATGGAATGAGCGTGAGGGGCTTGTGGCATATGGAATGAGTCTGAGGGGCTTGGGGCATATGGAATGAGTTTGAGGGGCTTGGGGCATATGGAATGAGCGTGAGGGGTTTGGGTCATATGGAATGTGCGTGATGAACTGGGGGCACATGGAATGAGTGTGGGGGTTTGGGGCATATGGAATGAGCACGAGGAGTTTGGTGCTTATGGAATGAGCGTGAGGGGCTTTGGCATATGAAAGAGCGTGAGGGGCTTGGGGCATATGGAATAAGTCTGAGGGGCTTGGGGCATATGGAATGCGCATGAGGAACTGGGGGCACATGGAATGAGTGTGAGGGGCTTGGGGCATATGGAATGAGCGTGAGGGGTTTGGGGCATATGGAATGAGCGTGAGGGGTTTGGGGCATATGGAATGAGCGTGAGGGGCTTGGGGCATATCAAAGAGCGTGAGGGGCTTGGGGCATATGGAATAAGTCTGAGGGGCTTGGGGCATATGGAATAAGTCTGAGGGGCTTGGGGCATATGGAATGAGCGTGAGGGGCTTTGGGCATATGGAATGAGCATGAGGGGCTTGGGGCATATGGAATGAGTGTGAGGTGCTTGGGGCATATGGAATGAGCGTGAGGGGCTTGGGGCATATGGAATGAGCGTGAGGGGCTTGGGGCATATGGAATGAGTTTGAGGGGCTTGGGGCATATGGAATGAGCGTGAGGGGCTTGGGGCATATGGAATGAGCGTGAGGGGCTTGGGGCATATGGAATGAGCGTGAGGGGCTTGGGGCATATGGAATGAGTCTGAGGGGCTTGGGGCATATGGAATGAGCGTGAGGGGCTTGGGGCATATGGAATAAGTCTGAGGGGCTTGGGGCATATGGAATGAGTCTGAGGGACTTGGGGCATATGAATGAGCATGAGGGGCTTGGGGCATATGGAATGAGTGTGAGGGGTTTGGGGCATATGGAATGAGTGTGAGGGGTTTGGGTCATATGGAATGCGCGTGAGGAACTGGGGGCACATGGAATGAGTGTGAGGGGCTTGGGGCATATGGAATGAGCGTGAGGAGTTTGGGGCATATGGAATGAGCGTGAGGTGTTTGGTGCTTATGGAATGAGCGTGAGGGGCTTTGGCATATGAATGAGCGTGAGGGGCTTGGGGCATATGGAATAAGTCTGAGGGGCTTGGGGCATATGGAATGAGCATGAGGGGCTTGGAGCATATCGAATGAGCCTGAAGGGCTTAGGGCATATGAAATGAGTGTGAGGGGCTTGGGGCATTTGGAATGAGTATGAGGGGCTTGGGGCATATGGAATGAGCATAAGGGACTTGGGTATATGGAATAAGTGTGAGGGGTTTGGGGCATATGGAATGAGTGTGAGGGGTTTGGGTCATATGGTATGCGCGTGAGGAACTGGGGGCACATGGAATGAGTGTGAGGGGCTTGGGGCATATGGAATGAGCGTGAGGAGTTTGGGGCATATGGAATGATCATGAGGTGTTTGGTGCTTATGGAATGAGCGTGAGGGGCTTTGGCATATGAAAGAGCGTGAGGGGCTTGGGGCATATGGAATGAGCATGAGGGACTTGGGGCATATGGAATGAGCATGAGGGGCTTGGAGCATATGGAATGAGCCTGAAGGGCTTAGGGCATATGAAATGAGTGTGAGGGGCTTGGGGCATTTGGAATGAGCATGAGGGGCTTGGGGCATATGGAATGAGCATAAGGGACTTGGGGTATATGGAATGAGTGTGAGGGGCTTGGGCATATGGAATGAGTTTGAGGGGCTTGGGGCATATGGATTGAGTCTGAGGGGCTTGGGGCATATGGATTGAGTCTGAGGGGCTTGGGGCATATGCATGATCGTGAGGGGCTTGGGACATATGGAATGAGCATGAGGGGTTTGGGGCATATGGAATGAGCATGAGGGGCTTAGGGCATATGAATGAGCGTGAGAGACTGGGGGCATATGGAATGAGCCTGAGGGACTGGGGCCATGTGGAATGAGCGTGAGGGACTGGGGCCATATGGAATGAGCATGAGGGACTTGGGGCATATGGAATAAGTCTGAGGGGCTTGGGGCATATGGAATGAGCATGAGGTGCTTGGGGCATATGGAATGAGCGTGAGGGGATTGGGGCATATGGAATGAGTGTGAGGTGCTTGGGGCATATGGAATGAGCGTGAGCGGCTTGGGGTATATGGAATGAGTGTGAGGGGTTTGGGGCATATGGAATGAGTCTGAGGGGCTTGGGCCATATGAATGAGCGTGAGGGGCTTGGGGCATATGGAATGAGTGTGAGGGGTTTGGGGCATATGGAATGAGTGTGAGGGGTTTGGGTCATATGGAATGCACGTGAGGAACTGGAGGCACATGGAATGAGTGTGAGGGGCTTGGGGCATATGGAATGAGCGTGAGGAGTTTGGGGCATATGGAATGAGCGTGAGGGGTTTGGTGCATATGGAATGCGCGTGAAGGGCTTGGGGCATATGGAATAAGTCTGAGGGGCTTGGGGCATATGGAATGAGCATGAGGTGCTTGGGGCATATGGAATGAGCGTGAGGGGCTTTGGGCATACGGAATAAGTCTGAGGGGCTTGGGGCATATGGAATGAGCGTGAGGGGCTTTGGGCATATGGGATGAGCATGAGGGGCTTGGGCACATGGAATAAGTCTGAGAGGCTTGGGGCATATGAATGAGCGTGAAGGGCTTGGGGCATATGGAATAAGCTTGAGGGGTATGGGGCATATGGAAAGAGTGTGAGGGGCTTGGGGCTCATGAATGCAGTGAGTGGCTTGGGGCATATGGAATGAGTCTGAGGGGCTTGGGACATATGGAATGAGCATGAGAGGCTTTGGGCATATGGAATGAGCGTGAGGGGCTTGGGGCATATGGAATGAGCGTGAGGGGCTTGTGGCATATGGAATGAGTCTGAGGGGCTTGGGGCATATGGAATGAGTTTGAGGGGCTTGGGGCATATGGAATGAGCGTGAGGGGTTTGGGTCATATGGAATGCGCGTGATGAACTGGGGGCACATGGAATGAGTGTGGGGGTTTGGGGCATATGGAATGAGCACGAGGAGTTTGGTGCTTATGGAATGAGCGAGAGGGGCTTTGGCATATCAAAGAGCGTGAGGGGCTTGGGGCATATGGAATAAGTCTGAGGGGCTTGGGGCATATGGAATGCGCATGAGGAACTGGGGGCACATGGAATGAGTGTGAGGGGCTTGGGGCATATGGAATGAGTGTGAGGGGTTTGGGGCATATGGAATGAGCGTGAGGGGTTTGGGGCATATGGAATGAGCGTGAGGGGCTTGGGGCATATCAAAGAGCGTGAGGGGCTTGGGGCATATGGAATAAGTCTGAGGGGCTTAGGGCATATGGAATAAGTCTGAGGGGCTTGGGGCATATGGAATGAGCGTGAGGTGTTTGGTGCTTATGGAATGAGCGTGAGGGGCTTTGGCATATGAAAGAGCGTGAGGGGCTTGGGGCATATGGAATGAGCGTGAGGGACTTGGGGCATATGGAATGAGCATGAGGGGCTTGGAGCATATGGAATGAGCCTGAAGGGCTTAGAGCATATGAAATGAGTGTGAGGGGCTTGGGGCATTTGGAATGAGCATGAGGGGCTTGGGGCATATGGAATGAGCATAAGGGACTTGGGGTATATGGAATAAGTCTGAGGGGCTTGGGGCATATGGAATGTGTGTGAGGGGCTTGGGCATATGGAATGAGTTTGAGGGGCTTGGGGCATATGGATTGAGTCTGAGGGGCTTGGGGCATATGGATTGAGTCTGAGGGGCTTGGGGCATATGCATGATCGTGAGGGGCTTGGGGCATATGGAATGAGCATGAGGGGTTTGGGGCATATGGAATGAGCATGAGGGGCTTAGGGCATATGAATGAGCGTGAGAGACTGGGGGCATATGGAATGAGCCTGAGGGACTGGGGCCATGTGGAATGAGCGTGAGGGACTGGGGCCATATGGAATGAGCATGAGGGACTTGGGGCATATGGAATAAGTCTGAGGGGCTTGGGGCATATGGAATGAGCGTGAGGGGCTTTGGGCATATGGAATGAGCGTGAGGGGATTGGGGCATATGGAATGAGTGTGAGGTGCTTGGGGCATATGGAATGAGCGTGAGGGGCTTGGGGTATATGGAATGAGTGTGAGGGGTTTGGGGCATATGGAATGAGTCTGAGGGGCTTGGGCCATATGAAAGAGCGTGAGGGGCTTGGGGCATATGGAATAAGTCTGAGGGGCTTGGGGCATATGGAATGAACATGAGGGGCTTGGGGCATATGGAATAAGTCTGAGGGGCTTGGGGCATATGGAATGAGTGTGCGGGACTGGGGGCATATGGGATGAGCATGAGGGGCTTGGGCATATGGAATAAGTCTGAGGGGCTTGGGGCATATGAATGAGCATGAAGGACTTGGGGCATATGGAATGAGCGTGAGGGGTTTGGGGCATATGGAATGAGCGTGAGGGGCTTAGGGCAAATGAATGAGCGTGAGGGACTGAGGGCATATGGAATGAGCGTGAGGGGTTTGGTGCATATGGAATGAGCGTGAGGGGCTTAGGGCATATGAATGAGCGTGAAGGACTGAGGGCATATGGAATGAGAATGAGGAGTTTGGGGCATATGGAATGTGTTTGAGGGGTTTGGAGCATATGGAATGAGTCTGAGAGGCTTGGGGCATATGGAATGACCGTGAGGGGCTTGGGGCATATGGAATGACCGTGAGGGGCTTGGGGCATATGGAATGAGTGTGAGGGGCTTGGGGCATATGGAAGGAGTGTGAGGGGCTTGGGGCATATGGAATGAGTCTGAGGGGCTTGGGGCATATGGATGAGCATGTGGGGCTTGGGGCATATGGAATGAGCGTGAGGGGCTTAGGGCATATGAATGAGCCTGAGGGGCTTGGGGCATAAAAAATGAGCGTGAGGGGTTTGGGGCATACGAAATAACGTGAGGGGCTTGGGGCATATTGAATGAGCATGAAGTGCTTAGGGCATATGGAATGAGTGTGAGGGGCTTGGGGCATATGGAATGAGCATGAGGGGCTTGGGGCATATGGAATGAGCATAAGGGACTTGGGGTATATGAAATAAGTCTGAGGGGCTTGGGGCATATGGAATGAGTGTGAGGGGCTTGGGGTATATGTAATGAGTGTGAGGGGCTGGGGCATATGGAATGAGTTTGAGGGGCTTGGGGCATATGGATTGTGTCTAAGGGGCTTGGGGCATATGGATTGAGTCTGAGGGGCTTGGGGCATATGCATGATCGTGAGGAGCTTGGGGCATATGGAATGAGCATGAGGGGTTTGGGGCATATGGAATGAGCGTGAGGGGCTTAGGGCATATGAATGAGCATGAGAGACTGGGGGCATATGGAATGAGCGTGAGGGACTGGGGCCATATGGAATGAGCGTGAGGGACTGGGGCCATTTGGAATGAGCATGAGGGGCTTGGGGCATATGGAATGACCGTGAGGGGCTTGGGGCATATGGAATGAGTGTGAGGGGCTTGGGGCATATGGAAGGAGTGTGAGGGGCTTGGGGCATATGGAATGAGTCTGAGGGGCCTGGGGCATATGGATGAGCATGTGGGGCTTGGGGCATATGGAATGAGCATGAGGGGCTTAGGGCATATGAATGAGCCTGAGGGGCTTGGGGCATAAAAAACGAGCGTGAGGGGTTTGGGGCATACGAAAGAACGTGAGGGGCTTGGGGCATATTGAATGAGCATGAAGTGCTTAGGGCATATGGAATGAGTGTGAGGGGCTTGGGGCATATGGAATGAGCATGAGGGGCTTGGGGCATATGGAATGAGCATAAGGGACTTGGGGTATATGAAATAAGTCTGAGGGGCTTGGGGCATATGGAATGAGTGTGAGGGGCTTGGGGCATATGTAATGAGTGTGAGGGGCTGGGGCATATGGAATGAGTTTGAGGGGCTTGGGGCATATGGATTGTGTCTAAGGGGCTTGGGGCATATGGATTGAGTCTGAGGGGCTTGGGGCATATGCATGATCGTGAGGAGCTTGGGGCATATGGAATGAGCATGAGGGGTTTGGGGCATATGGAATGAGCGTGAGGGGCTTAGGGCATATGAATGAGCATGAGAGACTGGGGGCATATGGAATGAGCGTGAGGGACTGGGGCCATATGGAATGAGCGTGAGGGACTGGGGCCATTTGGAATGAGCATGAGGGGCTTGAGGCATATGGAATAAGTCTGAGGGGCTTGGGGCATATGGGATGAGCATGAGGTGCTTGGGCCATATGGAATGAGTGTGAGGGGCTTTGGGCATATGGAATGAGCGTGAGGGGCTTGGGGCATATGGAATGAGTGTGAGGTGCTTGGGGCATATGGAATGAGCTTGTGGGGCTTGGGGCATATGGAATGAGTGTGAGGGGTGTGGGGCATATGGAATGAGTTTGAGGGGCTTGGGGCATATGGAATGAGTTTGAGGGGCTTGGGGCATATGGAATGAGCGTGAGGGGCTTGGGGCATATGGAATGAGCGTGAGGGGCTTGGGGCATATGGAATGAGTCTGAGGGGCTTGGGGCATATGAATGAGCGTGAGGGGCTTGGGGCGTAGGGAATGAGTGTGAGGGGTTTGGGGCATATGGAATGAGTGTGAGGGGTTTGGGGCATATGGAATGCACGTGAGGAACTGGGGGCACATGGAATGAGTGTGAGGGGCTTGGGGCATATGGAATGAGCGTGAGGGGTTTGGGGCATATGGAATGAGCGTGAGGGGTTTGGGGCATATGGAATGAGCGTGAGGGGCTTGGGGCATATCAAAGAGCGTGAGGGGCTTGGGGCATATGGAATAAGTCTGAGGGGCTTGGGGCATATGGAATGAGCGTGAGGGGCTTTGGGCATATGGAATGAGCATGAGGGGCTTGGGGCATATGGAATGAATGTGAGGTGCTTGGGGCATATGGAATGAGCGTGAGGGGCTTGGGGCATATGGAATGAGCGTGAGGGGCTTGGGGCATATGGAATGAGTTTGAGGGGCTTGGGGCATATGGAATGAGCGTGAGGGGCTTGGGGCATATGGAATGCGTGTGAGGGGCTTGGGGCATATGGAATAAGTCTGAGGGGCTTGGGGCATATGGAATGAGTCTGAGGGACTTGGGGCATATGAATGAGCATGAGGAGCTTGGGGCATATGGAATGAGTGTGAGGGGTTTGGGGCATATGGAATGAGTGTGAGGAGTTTTTGTCATATGGAATGCGCGTGAGGAACTGGGGTCACATGGAATGAGTGTGAGGGGCTTGGGGCATATGGAATGAGCGTGAGGAGTTTGGGGCATATGGAATGAGCGTGAGGTGATTGGTGCTTATGGAATGAGCGTGAGGGGCTTTGGCATATGAAAGAGCGTGAGGGGCTTGGGGCATATGGAAAAAGTCTGAGGGGTCTTGGGGCATATGGAATGCGCGTGAGGAACTGGGGGCACATGGAATGAGTGTGAGGGGCTTGGGGCACATGGAATGAGCGTGAGGGGTTTGGGGCATATGGAATGAGCTTGAGGGGTTTGGGGCATATGGAATGAGCGTGAGGGGCTTGGGGCATATCAAAGAGCGTGAGGGGCTTGGGGCATATGGAATAAGTCTGAGGGGCTTGGGGCATATGGAATAAGTCTGAGGGGCTTGGGGCATATGGAATAAGTCTGAGGGGCTTGGGGCATATGGAATAAGTCTGAGGAGCTTGGGGCATATGGAATGAGCGTGAGGGGCTTTGGGCATATGGAATGAGCATGAGGGGCTTGGGGCATATGGAATGAGTGTGAGGTGCTTGGGGCATATGGAATGAGCGTGAGGGGCTTGGGGCATATGGAATGAGCGTGAGGGGCTTGGGGCATATGGAATGAGTTTGAGGGGCTTTGGGCATATGGAATGAGCGTGAGGGGCTTGGGGCATATGGAATGAGCGTGAGGGGCTTGGGGCATATGGAATAAGTCTGAGGGGCTTGGGGCATATGGAATGAGTCTGAGGGACTTGGGGCATATGAATGAGCATGAGGGGCTTGGGGCATATGGAATGAGTGTGAGGGGTTTGGGGCATATGGAATGAGTGTGAGGGGTTTGGGTCATATGGAATGCGCGTGAGGAACTGGGGGCACATGGAATGAGTGTGAGGGGCTTGGGGCATATGGAATGAGTGTGAGGAGTTTGGGGCATATGGAATGAGCGTGAGGTGTTTGGTGCTTATGGAATGAGCGTGAGGGGCTTTGGCATATGAAAGAGCGTGAGGGGCTTGGGGCATATGGAATAAGTCTGAGGGGCTTGGGGCATATGGAATGAGCGTGAGGGGCTTGAGGCATATGGAATGAGTGTGAGGGGTTTGGGGCATATGGAATGAGTGTGAGGGGTTTGGGTCATATGGAATGCGCACGAGGAACTGGGGGCACATGGAATGAGTGTGAGGGACTTGGCGCATATGGAATGAGCGTGAGGAGTTTGGGGCATATGGAATGAGCGTGAGGGGTTTGGTGCATATGGAATGAGCATGAGGGGCTTGGGGCATATGAAAGAGCGTGAGGGGCTTGGGGCATATGGAATAAGTCTGAGGGGCTTGGGGCATATGGAATGAGCATGAGGGGCTTGGGGCATATGGAATAAGTCTGAGGGGCTTGGGGCATATGAACGAGCCTGAGGGGCTTGGGGCATAAGAAATGAGCGTGAGGGGCTTGGGGCATATGGAATGAGCGTGAGGGACTTGGGGCATATGGAATGAGCATGAGGGGCTTGGAGCATATGGAATGAGCCTGAAGGGCTTAGAGCATATGAAATGAGTGTGAGGGGCTTGGGGCATTTGGAATGAGCATGAGGGGCTTGGGGCATATGGAATGAGCATAAGGGACTTGGGGTATATGGAATAAGTCTGAGGGGCTTGGGGCATATGGAATGAGTGTGAGGGGCTTGGGCATATGCAATGAGTTTGAGGGGCTTGGGGCATATGGATTGAGTCTGAGGGGCTTGGGGCATATGTATGATCGTGAGGGGCTTGGGGCATATGGAATGAGCATGAGGGGTTTGGGGCATATGGAATGAGCATGAGGGGCTTAGGGCATATAAATGAGCGTGAGAGACTGGGGGCATATGGAATGAGCCTGAGGGACTGGGGCCATGTGGAATGAGCGTGAGGGACTGGGGCCATATGGAATGAGCATGAGGGACTTGGGGCATATGGAATAAGTCTGAGGGGCTTGGGGCATATGGAATGAGCATGAGGTGCTTTGGGCATATGGAATGAGCGTGAGGGGATTTGGGCATATGGAATGAGCGTGAGGGGATTGGGGCATATGGAATGAGTGTGAGGTGCTTGGGGCATATGGAATGAGCGTGAGGGGCTTGGGGTGTATGGAATGAGTGTGAGGGGTTTGGGGCATATGGAATGAGTCTGAGGGGCTTGGGCCATATGAATGAGCGTGAGGGGCTTGGGGCATATGGAATGAGTGTGAGGGGTTTGGGGCATATGGAATGAGTGTGAGGGGTTTGGGTCATATGGAATGCACGTGAGGAACTGGGGGCACATGGAATGAGTGTGAGGGGCTTGGGGCATATGGAATGAGCGTGAGGAGTTTGGGGCATATGGAATGAGCGTGAGGGGTTTGGTGCATATGGAATGCGTGTGAGGGGCTTGGGGCATATGGAATGAGCATGAGGTGCTTGGGGCATATGGAATGAGCGTGAGGGGCTTTGGGCATATGGAATGAGCATGAGGGGCTTGGGGCATATGGAATGAGTGTGAAGTGCTTGGGGCATATGGAATGAGCATGAGGGGCTTGGGGCATATGGAATGAGTGTGAGGGGCTTGGGGCATATGGAATGAGTTTGAGGGGCTTGGGGCATATGGAATGAGCGTGAGGGGCTTGGGGCATATGGAATGAGCGTGAGGAGTTTGGGGCATATGGAATGAGCGTGAGGGGTTTGGTGCATATGGAATGAGCGTGAAGGGCTTGGGGCATATGAAAGAGCGTGAGGGGCTTGGGGCATATGGAATAAGTCTGAGGGGCTTGGGGCATATGGAATGAGCATGAGGGGCTTGGGGCATATGGAATAAGTCTGAGGGGCTTGGGTTATATGGAACTAGCATGAGGGGCTTGGAGCATATGGAATAAGTCTGAGGGGCTTGGGGCATATGGAATGAGCGTGAGGGGCTTGGGGCATATGGAATGAGTGTGAGGGGTTTGGGGCATATGGAATGAGTGTGAGGGGTTTGGGTCATATGGAATGCGCGTGAGGAACTGAGGGCACATGGAATGAGTGTGAGGGGCTTGGGGCATATGGAATGAGCGTGAGGAGTTTGGGGCATATGGAATGAGCGTGAGGGGTTTGGTGCATATGGAATGAGCGTGAGGGGCTTGGGGCATATGAAAGAGCGTGAGGGGCTTGGGGCATATGGAATAAGTCTGAGGGACTTGGGGCATATGGAATGAGCATGAGGGGCTTGGGGCATATGGAATAAGTATGAGGGGCTTGGGGCATATGGAATGAGCGTGCGGGACTGGGGCATATGGGATGAGCATGAGGGGATTGGGCACATGGAATAAGTCTGAGAGGCTTGGGGCATATGAATGAGCGTGAAGGGCTTGGGGCATATGGAATGAGCTTGAGGGGTATGGGGCATATGGAAAGAGTGTGAGGGGCTTGGGGCTCATGAATGCAGTGAGGGGCTTGGGGCATATGGAATGAGTCTGAGGGGCTTGGGGCATATGGAATGAGCATGAGAGGCTTTGGGCATATGGAATGAGCGTGAGGGGCTTGGGGCATATGGAATGAGTGTGAGGTGCTTGGGGCATATGGAATGAGCGTGAGGGGCTTGTGGCATATGGAATGAGTGTGAGGGGCTTGGGGCATATGGAATGAGTTTGAGGGGCTTGGGGCATATGGAATGAGCGTGAGGGGTTTGGGTCATATGGAATGCGCATGAGGAACTGGGGGCACATGGAATGAGTGTGGGGGTTTGGGGCATATGGAATGAGCACGAGGAGTTTGGTGCTTATGGAATGAGCGTGAGGGGTTTGGGGCATATGGAATGAGCGTGAAGGGCTTGGGGCATATCAAAGAGCGTGAGGGGCTTGGGGCATATGGAATAAGTCTGAGGGGCTTGGGGCATATGGAATAAGTCTGAGGGGCTTGGGGCATATGGAATGAGCGTGAGGGGCTTTGGGCATATGGAATGAGCATGAGGGGCTTGGGGCATATGGAATGAGTGTGAGGTGCTTGGGGCATATGGAATGAGCGTGAGGGGCTTGGGGCATATGGAATGAGCGTGAGGGGCTTGGGGCATATGGAATGAGTTTGAGGGGCTTGGGGCATATGGAATGAGCGTGAGGGGCTTGGGGCATATGGAATGAGCGTGAGGGGCTTGGGGCATATGGAATAAGTCTGAGGGGCTTGGGGCATATGGAATGAGTCTGAGGGACTTGGGGCATATGAATGAGCATGAGGGGCTTGGGGCATATGGAATGAGTCTGAGGGGTTTGGGGCATATGGAATGAGTGTGAGGGGTTTGGGTCATATGGAATGCGCGTGAGGAACTGGGGGCACATGGAATGAGTGTGAGGGGCTTGGGGCATATGGAATGAGCGTGAGGAGTTTGGGGCATATGGAATGAGCGTGAGGTGTTTGGTGCTTATGGAATGAGCGTGAGGGGCTTTGGCATATGAAAGAGCGTGAGGGGCTTGGGGCATATGGAATAAGTCTGAGGGGCTTGGGGCATATGGAATGAGCATGAGGGGCTTGGAGCATATGGAATGAGCCTGAAGGGCTTAGGGCATATGAAATGAGTGTGAGGGGCTTGGGGCATTTGGAATGAGCATGAGGGGCTTGGGGCATATGGAATGAGCATAAGGGACTTGGGGTATATGGAATAAGTGTGAGGGGTTTGGGGCATATGGAATGAGTGTGAGGGGTTTGGGTCATATGGAATGCGCGTGAGGAACTGGGGGCACATGGAATGAGTGTGAGGGGCTTGGGGCATATGGAATGAGCATGAGGAGTTTGGGGCATATGGAATGAGCGTGAGGTGTTTGGTGCTTATGGAATGAGCGTGAGGGGCTTTGGCATATGAAAGAGCGTGAGGGGCTTGGGGCATATGGAATGAGCGTGAGGGACTTGGGGCATATGGAATGAGCATGAGGGGCTTGGAGCATATGGAATGAGCCTGAAGGGCTTAGAGCATATGAAATGAGTGTGAGGGGCTTGGGGCATTTGGAATGAGCATGAGGGGCTTGGGGCATATGGAATGAGCATAAGGGACTTGGGGTATATGGAATAAGTCTGAGGGGCTTGGGGCATATGGAATGAGTGTGAGGGGCTTGGGCATATGGAATGAGTTTGAGGGGCTTGGGGCATATGGATTGAGTCTGAGGGGCTTGGGGCATATGGATTGAGTCTGAGGGGCTTGGGGCATATGCATGATCGTGAGGGGCTTGGGGCATATGGAATGAGCATGAGGGGTTTGGGGCATATGGAATGAGCATGAGGGGCTTAGGGCATATGAATGAGCGTGAGAGACTGGGGGCATATGGAATGAGCCTGAGGGACTGGGGCCATGTGGAATGAGCGTGAGGGACTGGGGCCATATGGAATGAGCATGAGGGACTTGGGGCATATGGAATAAGTCTGAGGGGCTTGGGGCATATGGAATGAGCGTGAGGGGCTTTGGGCATATGGAATGAGCGTGAGGGGATTGGGGCATATGGAATGAGTGTGAGGTGCTTGGGGCATATGGAATGAGCGTGAGGGGCTTGGGGTATATGGAATGAGTGTGAGGGGTTTGGGGCATATGGAATGAGTCTGAGGGGCTTGGGCCATATGAATGAGCGTGAGGGGCTTGGGGCATATGGAATGAGTGTGAGGGGTTTGGGGCATATGGAATGCACGTGAGGAACTGGAGGCACATGGAATGAGTGTGAGGGGTTTGGGTCATATGGAATGCACGTGAGGAACTGGAGGCACATGGAATGAGTGTGAGGGGCTTGGGGCATATGGAATGAGCGTGAGGAGTTTGGGGCATATGGAATGAGCGTGAGGGGTTTGGTGCATATGGAATGCGCGTGAGGGGCTTGGGGCATATGGAATAAGTCTGAGGGGCTTGGGGCATATGGAATGAGCATGAGGTGCTTGGGGCATATGGAATGAGCGTGAGGGGCTTTGGGCATATGGAATAAGTCTGAGGGGCTTGGGGCATATGGAATGAGCGTGAGGGGCTTTGGGCATATGGGATGAGCATGAGGGGCTTGGGCACATGGAATAAGTCTGAGAGGCTTGGGGCATATGAATGAGCGTGAAGGGCTTGGGGCATATGGAATAAGCTTGAGGGGTATGGGGCATATGGAAAGAGTGTGAGGGGCTTGGGGCTCATGAATGCAGTGAGGGGCTTGGGGCATATGGAATGAGTCTGAGGGGCTTGGGGCATATGGAATGAGCATGAGAGGTTTTGGGATATGGAATGAGCGTGAGGGGCTTGGGGCATATGGAATGAGCGTGAGGGGCTTGTGGCATATGGAATGAGTCTGAGGGGCTTGGGGCATATGGAATGAGTTTGAGGGGCTTGGGGCATATGGAATGAGCGTGAGGGGTTTGGGTCATATGGAATGCGCGTGATGAACTGGGGGCACATGGAATGAGTGTGGGGGTTTGGGGCATATGGAATGAGCACGAGGAGTTTGGTGCTTATGGAATGAGCGTGAGGGGCTTTGGCATATGAAAGAGCGTGAGGGGCTTGGGGCATATGGAATAAGTCTGAGGGGCTTGGGGCATATGGAATGCGCATGAGGAACTGGGGGCACATGGAATGAGTGTGAGGGGCTTGGGGCATATGGAATGAGCGTGAGGGGTTTGGGGCATATGGAATGAGCGTGAGGGGTTTGGGGCATATGGAATGAGCGTGAGGGGCTTGGGGCATATCAAAGAGCGTGAGGGGCTTGGGGCATATGCAATAAGTCTGAGGGGCTTGGGGCATATGGAATAAGTCTGAGGGGCTTGGGGCATATGGAATGAGCGTGAGGGGCTTTGGGCATATGGAATGAGCATGAGGGGCTTGGGGCATATGGAATGAGTGTGAGGTGCTTGGGGCATATGGAATGAGCGTGAGGGGCTTGGGGCATATGGAATGAGCGTGAGGGGCTTGGGGCATATGGAATGAGTTTGAGGGGCTTGGGGCATATGGAATGAGCGTGAGGGGCTTGGGGCATATGGAATGAGCGTGAGGGGCTTGGGGCATATGGAATGAGCATGAGGGGTTTGGGGCATATGGAATGAGCATGAGGGGCTTAGGGCATATGAATGAGCGTGAGAGACTGGGGGCATATGGAATGAGCCTGAGGGACTGGGGCCATGTGGAATGAGCGTGAGGGACTGGGGCCATATGGAATGAGCATGAGGGACTTGGGGCATATGGAATAAGTCTGAGGGGCTTGGGGCATATGGAATGAGCGTGAGGGGCTTTGGGCATATGGAATGAGCGTGAGGGGATTGGGGCATATGGAATGAGTGTGAGGTGCTTGGGGCATATGGAATGAGCGTGAGGGGCTTGGGGTATATGGAATGAGTGTGAGGGGTTTGGGGCATATGGAATGAGTCTGAGGGGCTTGGGCCATATGAATGAGCGTGAGGGGCTTGGGGCATATGGAATGAGTGTGAGGGGTTTGGGGCATATGGAATGCACGTGAGGAACTGGAGGCACATGGAATGAGTGTGAGGGGTTTGGGTCATATGGAATGCACGTGAGGAACTGGAGGCACATGGAATGAGTGTGAGGGGCTTGGGGCATATGGAATGAGCGTGAGGAGTTTGGGGCATATGGAATGAGCGTGAGGGGTTTGGTGCATATGGAATGCGCGTGAGGGGCTTGGGGCATATGGAATAAGTCTGAGGGGCTTGGGGCATATGGAATGAGCATGAGGTGCTTGGGGCATATGGAATGAGCGTGAGGGGCTTTGGGCATATGGAATAAGTCTGAGGGGCTTGGGGCATATGGAATGAGCGTGAGGGGCTTTGGGCATATGGGATGAGCATGAGGGTCTTGGGCACATGGAATAAGTCTGAGAGGCTTGGGGCATATGAATGAGCGTGAAGGGCTTGGGGCATATGGAATAAGCTTGAGGGGTATGGGGCATATGGAAAGAGTGTGAGGGGCTTGGGGCTCATGAATGCAGTGAGGGGCTTGGGGCATATGGAATGAGTCTGAGGGGCTTGGGGCATATGGAATGAGCATGAGAGGTTTTGGGCATATGGAATGAGCGTGAGGGGCTTGGGGCATATGGAATGAGCGTGAGGGGCTTGTGGCATATGGAATGAGTCTGAGGGGCTTGGGGCATATGGAATGAGTTTGAGGGGCTTGGGGCATATGGAATGAGCGTGAGGGGTTTGGGTCATATGGAATGTGCGTGATGAACTGGGGGCACATGGAATGAGTGTGGGGGGCTTGGGGCATATGGAATGAGCGTGAGGAGTTTGGGGCATATGGAATGAGCGTGAGGGGTTTGGTGCATATGGAATGCGCGTGAGGGGCTTGGGGCATATGGAATAAGTCTGAGGGGCTTGGGGCATATGGAATGAGCATGAGGTGCTTGGGGCATATGGAATGAGCGTGAGGGGCTTTGGGCATATGGAATAAGTCTGAGGGGCTTGGGGCATATGGAATGAGCGTGAGGGGCTTTGGGCATATGGGATGAGCATGAGGGTCTTGGGCACATGGAATAAGTCTGAGAGGCTTGGGGCATATTAATGAGCGTGAAGGGCTTGGGGCATATGGAATAAGCTTGAGGGGTATGGGGCATATGGAAAGAGTGTGAGGGGCTTGGGGCTCATGAATGCAGTGAGGGGCTTGGGGCATATGGAATGAGTCTGAGGGGCTTGGGGCATATGGAATGAGCATGAGAGGTTTTGGGCATATGGAATGAGCGTGAGGGGCTTGGGGCATATGGAATGAGCGTGAGGGGCTTGTGGCATATGGAATGAGTCTGAGGGGCTTGGGGCATATGGAATGAGTTTGAGGGGCTTGGGGCATATGGAATGAGCGTGAGGGGTTTGGGTCATATGGAATGTGCGTGATGAACTGGGGGCACATGGAATGAGTGTGGGGGTTTGGGGCATATGGAATGAGCACGAGGAGTTTGGTGCTTATGGAATGAGCGTGAGGGGCTTTGGCATATGAAAGAGCGTGAGGGGCTTGGGGCATATGGAATAAGTCTGAGGGGCTTGGGGCATATGGAATGCGCATGAGGAACTGGGGGCACATGGAATGAGTGTGAGGGGCTTGGGGCATATGGAATGAGCGTGAGGGGTTTGGGGCATATGGAATGAGCGTGAGGGGTTTGGGGCATATGGAATGAGCGTGAGGGGCTTGGGGCATATCAAAGAGCGTGAGGGGCTTGGGGCATATGGAATAAGTCTGAGGGGCTTGGGGCATATGGAATAAGTCTGAGGGGCTTGGGGCATATGGAATGAGCGTGAGGGGCTTTGGGCATATGGAATGAGCATGAGGGGCTTGGGGCATATGGAATGAGTGTGAGGTGCTTGGGGCATATGGAATGAGCGTGAGGGGCTTGGGGCATATGGAATGAGCGTGAGGGGCTTGGGGCATATGGAATGAGTTTGAGGGGCTTGGGGCATATGGAATGAGCGTGAGGGGCTTGGGGCATATGGAATGAGCGTGAGGGGCTTGGGGCATATGGAATGAGCGTGAGGGGCTTGGGGCATATGGAATGAGTCTGAGGGGCTTGGGGCATATGGAATGAGCGTGAGGGGCTTGGGGCATATGGAATAAGTCTGAGGGGCTTGGGGCATATGGAATGAGTCTGAGGGACTTGGGGCATATGAATGAGCATGAGGGGCTTGGGGCATATGGAATGAGTGTGAGGGGTTTGGGGCATATGGAATGAGTGTGAGGGGTTTGGGTCATATGGAATGCGCGTGAGGAACTGGGGGCACATGGAATGAGTGTGAGGGGCTTGGGGCATATGGAATGAGCGTGAGGAGTTTGGGGCATATGGAATGAGCGTGAGGTGTTTGGTGCTTATGGAATGAGCGTGAGGGGCTTTGGCATATGAATGAGCGTGAGGGGCTTGGGGCATATGGAATAAGTCTGAGGGGCTTGGGGCATATGGAATGAGCATGAGGGGCTTGGAGCATATCGAATGAGCCTGAAGGGCTTAGGGCATATGAAATGAGTGTGAGGGGCTTGGGGCATTTGGAATGAGTATGAGGGGCTTGGGGCATATGGAATGAGCATAAGGGACTTGGGTATATGGAATAAGTGTGAGGGGTTTGGGGCATATGGAATGAGTGTGAGGGGTTTGGGTCATATGGTATGCGCGTGAGGAACTGGGGGCACATGGAATGAGTGTGAGGGGCTTGGGGCATATGGAATGAGCGTGAGGAGTTTGGGGCATATGGAATGATCATGAGGTGTTTGGTGCTTATGGAATGAGCGTGAGGGGCTTTGGCATATGAAAGAGCGTGAGGGGCTTGGGGCATATGGAATGAGCATGAGGGACTTGGGGCATATGGAATGAGCATGAGGGGCTTGGAGCATATGGAATGAGCCTGAAGGGCTTAGGGCATATGAAATGAGTGTGAGGGGCTTGGGGCATTTGGAATGAGCATGAGGGGCTTGGGGCATATGGAATGAGCATAAGGGACTTGGGGTATATGGAATGAGTGTGAGGGGCTTGGGCATATGGAATGAGTTTGAGGGGCTTGGGGCATATGGATTGAGTCTGAGGGGCTTGGGGCATATGGATTGAGTCTGAGGGGCTTGGGGCATATGCATGATCGTGAGGGGCTTGGGACATATGGAATGAGCATGAGGGGTTTGGGGCATATGGAATGAGCATGAGGGGCTTAGGGCATATGAATGAGCGTGAGAGACTGGGGGCATATGGAATGAGCCTGAGGGACTGGGGCCATGTGGAATGAGCGTGAGGGACTGGGGCCATATGGAATGAGCATGAGGGACTTGGGGCATATGGAATAAGTCTGAGGGGCTTGGGGCATATGGAATGAGCATGAGGTGCTTGGGGCATATGGAATGAGCGTGAGGGGCTTTGGGCATATGGAATGAGCGTGAGGGGATTGGGGCATATGGAATGAGTGTGAGGTGCTTGGGGCATATGGAATGAGCGTGAGCGGCTTGGGGTATATGGAATGAGTGTGAGGGGTTTGGGGCATATGGAATGAGTCTGAGGGGCTTGGGCCATATGAATGAGCGTGAGGGGCTTGGGGCATATGGAATGAGTGTGAGGGGTTTGGGGCATATGGAATGAGTGTGAGGGGTTTGGGTCATATGGAATGCACGTGAGGAACTGGAGGCACATGGAATGAGTGTGAGGGGCTTGGGGCATATGGAATGAGCGTGAGGAGTTTGGGGCATATGGAATGAGCGTGAGGGGTTTGGTGCATATGGAATGCGCGTGAGGGGCTTGGGGCATATGGAATAAGTCTGAGGGGCTTGGGGCATATGGAATGAGCATGAGGTGCTTGGGGCATATGGAATGAGCGTGAGGGGCTTTGGGCATACGGAATAAGTCTGAGGGGCTTGGGGCATATGGAATGAGCGTGAGGGGCTTTGGGCATATGGGATGAGCATGAGGGGCTTGGGCACATGGAATAAGTCTGAGAGGCTTGGGGCATATGAATGAGCGTGAAGGGCTTGGGGCATATGGAATAAGCTTGAGGGGTATGGGGCATATGGAAAGAGTGTGAGGGGCTTGGGGCTCATGAATGCAGTGAGGGGCTTGGGGCATATGGAATGAGTCTGAGGGGCTTGGGACATATGGAATGAGCATGAGAGGCTTTGGGCATATGGAATGAGCGTGAGGGGCTTGGGGCATATGGAATGAGCGTGAGGGGCTTGTGGCATATGGAATGAGTCTGAGGGGCTTGGGGCATATGGAATGAGTTTGAGGGGCTTGGGGCATATGGAATGAGCGTGAGGGGTTTGGGTCATATGGAATGCGCGTGATGAACTGGGGGCACATGGAATGAGTGTGGGGGTTGGGGCATATGGAATGAGCACGAGGAGTTTGGTGCTTATGGAATGAGCGTGAGGGGCTTTGGCATATCAAAGAGCGTGAGGGGCTTGGGGCATATGGAATAAGTCTGAGGGGCTTGGGGCATATGGAATGCGCATGAGGAACTGGGGGCACATGGAATGAGTGTGAGGGGCTTGGGGCATATGGAATGAGTGTGAGGGGTTTGGGGCATATGGAATGAGCGTGAGGGGTTTGGGGCATATGGAATGAGCGTGAGGGGCTTGGGGCATATCAAAGAGCGTGAGGGGCTTGGGGCATATGGAATAAGTCTGAGGGGCTTAGGGCATATGGAATAAGTCTGAGGGGCTTGGGGCATATGGAATGAGCGTGAGGGGCTTTGGCCATATGGAATGAGCATGAGGGGCTTGGGGCATATGGAATGAGTGTGAGGTGCTTGGGGCATATGGAATGAGCGTGAGGGGCTTGGGGCATATGGAATGAGCACGAGGGGCTTGGGGCATATGGAATGAGCGTGAGGGGCTTGGGGCATATGGAATAAGTCTGAGGGGCTTGGGGCATATGGAATGAGTCTGAGGGACTTGGGGCATATGAATGAGCATGAGGGGCTTGGGTCATATGGAATGAGTGTGAGGGGTTTGGGGCATATGGAATGAGTGTGAGGGGTTTGGGTCATATGGAATGCGCGTGAGGAACTGGGGGCACATGGAATGAGTGTGAGGGGCTTGGGGCATATGGAATGAGCGTGAGGAGTTTGGGGCATATGGAATGAGCGTGAGGTGTTTGGTGCTTATGGAATGAGTGTGAGGGGCTTTGGCATATGAAAGAGCGTGAGGGGCTTGGGGCATATGGAATAAGTCTGAGGGGCTTGGGGCATATGGAATGAGCATGAGGGGCTTGGAGCATATGGAATGAGCCTGAAGGGCTTAGGGCATATGAAATGAGTGTGAGGGGCTTGGGGCATTTGGAATGAGCATGAGGGGCTTGGGGCATATGGAATGAGCATAAGGGACTTGGGGTATATGGAATAAGTGTGAGGGGTTTGGGGCATATGGAATGAGTGTGAGGGGTTTGGGTCATATGGAATGCGCGTGAGGAACTGGGGGCACATGGAATGAGTGTGAGGGGCTTGGGGCATATGGAATGAGCGTGAGGAGTTTGGGGCATATGGAATGAGCGTGAGGTGTTTGGTGCTTATGGAATGAGCGTGAGGGGCTTTGGCATATGAAAGAGCGTGAGGGGCTTGGGGCATATGGAATGAGCGTGAGGGACTTGGGGCATATGGAATGAGCATGAGGGGCTTGGAGCATATGGAATGAGCCTGAAGGGCTTAGGGCATATGAAATGAGTGTGAGGGGCTTGGGGCATTTGGAATGAGCATGAGGGGCTTGGGGCATATGGAATGAGCATGAGGGACTTGGGGTATATGGAATAAGTCTGAGGGGCTTGGGGCATATGGAATGAGTGTGAGGGGCTTGGGCATATGGAATGAGTTTGAGGGGCTTGGGGCATATGGATTGAGTCTGAGGGGCTTGGGGCATATGGATTGAGTCTGAGGGGCTTGGGGCATATGCATGATCGTGAGGGGCTTGGGGCATATGGAATGAGCGTGAGGGACTTGGGGCATATGGAATGAGCATGAGGGGCTTGGAGCATATGGAATGAGCCTGAAGGGCTTAGGGCATATGAAATGAGTGTGAGGGGCTTGGGGCATTTGGAATGAGCATGAGGGGCTTGGGGCATATGGAATGAGCATAAGGGACTTGGGGTATATGGAATAAGTCTGAGGGGCTTGGGGTATATGGAATAAGTCTGAGGGGCTTGGGGCATATGGAATGAGTGTGAGGGGCTTGGGCATATGGAATGAGTTTGAGGGGCTTGGGGCATATGGATTGAGTCTGAGGGGCTTGGGGCATATGGATTGAGTCTGAGGGGCTTGGGGCATATGCATGATCGTGAGGGGCTTGGGGCATATGGAATGAGCATGAGGGGTTTGGGGCATATGGAATGAGCATGAGGGGCTTAGGGCATATGAATGAGCGTGAGAGACTGGGGGCATATGGAATGAGCCTGAGGGACTGGGGCCATGTGGAATGAGCGTGAGGGACTGGGGCCATATGGAATGAGCATGAGGGACTTGGGGCATATGGAATAAGTCTGAGGGGCTTGGGGCATATGGAATGAGCATGAGGTGCTTGGGGCATATGGAATGAGCGTGAGGGGCTTTGGGCATATGGAATGAGCGTGAGGGGATTGGGGCATATGGAATGAGTGTGAGGTGCTTGGGGCATATGGAATGAGCGTGAGGGGCTTGGGGTATATGGAATGAGTGTGAGGGGTTTGGGGCATATGGAATGAGTCTGAGGGGCTTGGGCCATATGAATGAGCGTGAGGGGCTTGGGGCATATGGAATGAGTGTGAGGGGTTTGGGGCATATGGAATGAGTGTGAGGGGTTTGGGTCATATGGAATGCACGTGAGGAACTGGAGGCACATGGAATGAGTGTGAGGGGCTTGGGGCATATGGAATGAGCGTGAGGAGTTTGGGGCATATGGAATGAGCGTGAGGGGCTTTGGGCATATGGAATAAGTCTGAGGGGCTTGGGGCATATGGAATGAGCGTGAGGAGTTTGGGGCATATGGAATGAGCGTGAGGGGTTTGGTGCATATGGAATGCGCGTGAGGGGCTTGGGGCATATGGAATAAGTCTGAGGGGCTTGGGGCATATGGAATGAGCATGAGGTGCTTGGGGCATATGGAATGAGCGTGAGGGGCTTTGGGCATATGGAATAAGTCTGAGGGGCTTGGGGCATATGGAATGAGCGTGAGGGGCTTTGGGCATATGGGATGAGCATGAGGGGCTTGGGCACATGGAATAAGTCTGAGAGGCTTGGGGCATATGAATGAGCGTGAAGGGCTTGGGGCATATGGAATAAGCTTGAGGGGTATGGGGCATATGGAAAGAGTGTGAGGGGCTTGGGGCTCATGAATGCAGTGAGGGACTTGGGGCATATGGAATGAGTCTGAGGGGCTTGGGGCATATGGAATGAGCATGAGATGCTTTGGGCATATGGAATGAGCGTGAGGGGCTTGGGGCATATGGAATGAGCGTGAGGGGCTTGTGGCATATGGAATGAGTCTGAGGGGCTTGGGGCATATGGAATGAGTTTGAGGGGCTTGGGGCATATGGAATGAGCGTGAGGGATTTGGGTCATATGGAATGCGCGTGATGAACTGGGGGCACATGGAATGAGTGTGGGGGTTTGGGGCATATGGAATGAGCATGAGGAGTTTGGTGCTTATGGAATGAGCGTGAGGGGCTTTGGCATATGAAAGAGTGTGAGGGGCTTGGGGCATATGGAATAAGTCTGAGGGGCTTGGGGCATATGGAATGCGCATGAGGAACTGGGGGCACATGGAATGAGTGTGAGGGGCTTGGGGCATATGGAATGAGCGTGAGGGGTTTGGGGCATATGGAATGAGCGTGAGGGGCTTGGGGCATATGGAATAAGTCTGAGGGGCTTGGGGCATATGGAATAAGTCTGAGGGGCTTGGGGCATATGGAATAAGTCTGAGGGGCTTGGGGCATATGGAATGAGCGTGAGGGGCTTTGGGCATATGGAATGAGCATGAGGGGCTTGGGGCATATGGAATGAGTGTGAGGTGCTTGGGGCATATGGAATGAGCGTGAGGGGCTTGGGACATATGGAATGAGCGTGAGGGGCTTGGGGCATATGGAATGAGTTTGAGGGGCTTGGGGCATATGGAATGAGCGTGAGGGGCTTGGGGCATATGGAATGAGCGTGAGGGGCTTGGGGCATATGGAATGAGCGTGAGGGGCTTGGGGCATATGGAATGAGTCTGAGGGGCTTGGGGCATACGGAATGAGCGTGAGGGGCTTGGGGCATATGGAATAAGTCTGTGGGGCTTGGGGCATATGGAATTAGTCTGAGGGGTTTGGGGCATATGGAATGAGTGTGAGGGGTTTGGGTCATATGGAATGCGCGTGAGGAACTGGGGGCACATGGAATGAGTGTGAGGGGCTTGGGGCATATGGAATGAGCGTGAGGAGTTTGGGGCATATGGAATGAGCGTGAGGTGTTTGGTGCTTATGGAATGAACGTGAGGGGCTTGGGGCATATCAAAGAGCGTGAGGGGCTTGGGGCATATGGAATAAGTCTGACGGGCTTGGGGCATATGGAATGAGCATGAGGGGCTTGGAGCACATGGAATGAGCCTGAAGGGCTTATGGCATATGAAATGAGTGTGAGGGGCTTGGGGCATTTGGAATGAGCATGAGGGGCTTGGGGCATATGGAATGAGCATAGGGGACTTGGGGTATATGGAATAAGTGTGAGGGGTTTGGGGCATATGGAATGAGTGTGAGGGGTTTGGGTCATATGGAATGCGCGTGAGGAACTGGGGGCACATGGAATGAGTGTGAGTGGCTTGGGGCATATGGAATGAGCGTGAGGAGTTTGGGGCATATGGAATGAGCGTGAGGTGTTTGATGCTTATGGAATGAGCGTGAGGGGCTTTGGCATATGAAAGAGCGTGAGGGGCTTGGGGCATATGGAATGAGCGTGAGGGGCTTGTGGCATATGGAATGAGTCTGAGGGGCTTGGGGCATATGGAATGAGCGTGAGGGGCTTGGGGCATATGGAATAAGTCTGAGGGGCTTGGGGCATATGGAATGAGTCTGAGGGACTTGGGGCATATGAATGAGCATGAGGGGCTTGGGGCATATGGAATGAGTGTGAGGGGTTTGGGGCATATGGAATGAGTGTGAGGGGTTTGGGTCATATGGAATG
Source organism: Ambystoma mexicanum (assembly GCF_040938575.1). Taxonomy (NCBI): domain Eukaryota; kingdom Metazoa; phylum Chordata; class Amphibia; order Caudata; family Ambystomatidae; genus Ambystoma; species Ambystoma mexicanum. The sequence continues at coordinate 24,300,397 of NC_090934.1, read as the reverse complement.
CGCGTGAGGAACTGGGGGCACATGGAATGAGTGTGAGGGGCTTGGGGCATATGGAATGAGCGTGAGGAGTTTGGGGCATATGGAATGAGCGTGAGGTGTTTGGTGCTTATGGAATGAGCGTGAGGGGCTTGGGGCATATCAAAGAGCGTGAGGGGCTTGGGGCATATGGAATAAGTCTGAGGGGCTTGGGGCATATGGAATAAGTCTGAGGGGCTTGGGGCATATGGAATGAGCGTGAGGGGCTTTGGGCATATGGAATGAGCATGAGGGGCTTGGGGCATATGGAATGAGTGTGAGGTGCTTGGGGCATATGGAATGAGCGTGAGGGGCTTGAGGCATATGGAATGAGCGTGAGGGGCTTGGGGCATATGGAATGAGTTTGAGGGGCTTGGGGCATATGGAATGAGCGTGAGGGGCTTGGGGCATATGGAATGAGCGTGAGGGGCTTGGGGCATATGGAATAAGTCTGAGGGGCTTGGGGCATATGCAATGAGTCTGAGGGACTTGGGGCATATGAATGAGCATGAGGAGCTTGGGGCATATGGAATGAGTGTGAGGGGTTTGGGGCATATGGAATGAGTGTGAGGGGTTTTTGTCATATGGAATGCGCGTGAGGAACTGGGGTCACATGGAATGAGTGTGAGGGGCTTGGGGCATATGGAATGAGCGTGAGGAGTTTGGGGCATATGGAATGAGCGTGAGGTGTTTGGTGCTTATGGAATGAGCGTGAGGGGCTTTGGCATATGAAAGAGCGTGAGGGGCTTGGGGCATATGGAATAAGTCTGAGGGGCTTGGGGCATATGGAATGCGCGTGAGGAACTGGGGGCACATGGAATGAGTGTGAGGGGCTTGGGGCATATGGAATGAGCGTGAGGGGTTTGGGGCATATGGAATGAGCGTGAGGGGCTTGGGGCATATCAAAGAGCGTGAGGGGCTTGGGGCATATGGAATAAGTCTGAGGGGCTTGGGGCATATGGAATAAGTCTGAGGGGCTTGGGGCATATGGAATAAGTCTGAGGGGCTTGGGGCATATGGAATGAGCTTGAGGGGCTTGGGGCATATGGAATGAGTTTGAGGGGCTTGGGGCATATGGAATGAGCGTGAGGGGCTTGGGGCATATGGAATGAGCGTGAGGGGCTTGGGGCATATGGAATAAGTCTGCGAGGCTTGGGGCATATGGAATGAGTCTGAGGGACTTGGGGCATATGAATGAGCATGAGGGGCTTGGGGCATATGGAATGAGTGTGAGGGGTTTGTGGCATATGGAATGAGTGTGAGGGGTTTGGGTCATATGGAATGCGCGTGAGGAACTGGGGGCACATGGAATGAGTGTGATGGGGCTTGGGGCATATGGAATGAGTGTGAGGAGTTTGGGGCATATGGAATGAGCGTGAGGTGTTTGGTGCTTATGGAATGAGCGTGAGGGGCTTTGGCATATGAAAGAGCGTGAGGGGCTTGGGGCATATGGAATAAGTCTGTGGGGCTTGGGGCATATGGAATGAGCGTGAGGGGCTTGAGGCATATGGAATGAGTGTGAGGGGTTTGGGGCATATGGAATGAGTGTGAGGGGTTTGGGTCATATGGAATGCGCGTGAGGAACTGGGGGCACATGGAATGAGTGTGAGGGACTTGGGGCATATGGAATGAGCGTGAGGAGTTTGGGGCATATGGAATGAGCGTGAGGGGTTTGGTGCATATGGAATGAGCATGAGGGGCTTGGGGCATATGAAAGAGCGTGAGGGGCTTGGGGCATATGGAATAAGTCTGAGGGGCTTGGGGCATATGGAATGAGCATGAGGGGCTTGGGGCATATCGAACAAGTCTGAGGGGCTTGGGGCATATGAACGAGCCTGAGGGGCTTGGGGCATAAGAAATGAGCGTGAGGGGCTTGGGGCATATGGAATGAGCGTGAGGGACTTGGGGCATATGGAATGAGCATGAGGGGCTTGGAGCATATGGAATGAGCCTGAAGGGCTTAGGGCATATGAAATGAGTGTGAGGGGCTTGGGGCATTTGGAATGAGCATGAGGGGCTTGGGGCATATGGAATGAGCATAAGGGACTTGGGGTATATGGAATAAGTCTGAGGGGCTTGGGGCATATGGAATGAGTGTGAGGGGCTTGGGCATATGCAATGAGTTTGAGGGGCTTGCGGCATATGGATTGAGTCTGAGGGGCTTGGGGCATATGCATGATCGTGAGGGGCTTGGGGCATATGGAATAAGCATGAGGGGTTTGGGGCATATGGAATGTGCATGAGGGGCTTAGGGCATATGAATGAGCGTGAGGGGCTTGGGGCATATGGAATGAGCGTGAGGAGTTTGGGGCATATGGAATGAGCGTGAGGTGTTTGGTGCTTATGGAATGAGCGTGAGGAGCTTGGGGCATATCAAAGAGCGTGAGGGGCTTGGGGCATATGGAATAAGTCTGAGGGGCTTGGGGCATATGGAATAAGTCTGAGGGGCTTGGGGCATATGGAATGAGCGTGAGGGGCATTGGGCATATGGAATGAGCATGAGGGGCTTGGGGCATATGGAATGAGTGTGAGGTGCTTGGGGCATATGGAATGAGCGTGAGGGGCTTGGGGCATATGGAATGAGCGTGAGGGGCTTGGGGCATATGGAATGAGTTTGAGGGGCTTGGGGCATATGGAATGAGCATGAGGGGCTTGGGGCATATGGAATGAGCGTGAGGGGCTTGGGGCATATGGAATAAGTCTGAGGGGCTTGGGGCATATGGAATGAGTCTGAGGGACTTGGGGCATATGAATGAGCATGAGGAGCTTGGGGCATATGGAATGAGTGTGAGGGGTTTGGGGCATATGGAATGAGTGTGAGGGGCTTGGGGCATATGGAATGAGCGTGAGGAGTTTGGGGCATATGGAATGAGCGTGAGGTGTTTGGTGCTTATGGAATGAGCGTGAGGGGCTTGGGGCATATCAAAGAGCGTGAGGGGCTTGGGGCATATGGAATAAGTCTGAGGGGCTTGGGGCATATGGAATGAGCATGAGGGGCTTGGAGCATATGGAATGAGCCTGAAGGGCTTAGGGCATATGAAATGAGTGTGAGGGGCTTGGGGCATTTGGAATGAGCATGAGGGGCTTGGGGCATATGGAATGAGCATAAGGGACTTGGGGTATATGGAATAAGTGTGAGGGGTTTGGGGCATATGGAATGAGTGTGAGGGGTTTGGGTCATATGGAATGCGCGTGAGGAACTGGGGGCACATGGAATGAGTGTGAGGGGCTTGGGGCATATGGAATGAGCGTGAGGAGTTTGGGGCATATGGAATGAGCGTGAGGTGTTTGGTGCTTATGGAATGAGCGTGAGGGGCTTTGGCATATGAAAGAGCGTGAGGGGCTTGGGGCATATGGAATGAGCGTGAGGGGCTTGGGGCATATGGAATGAGTCTGAGGGGCTTGGGGCATATGGAATGAGCGTGAGGGGCTTGGGGCATATGGAATAAGTCTGAGGGGCTTGGGGCATATGGAATGAGTCTGAGGGACTTGGGGCATATGAATGAGCATGAGGGGCTTGGGGCATATGGAATGAGTGTGAGGGGTTTGGGGCATATGGAATGAGTGTGAGGGGTTTGGGTCATATGGAATGCGCGTGAGGAACTGGGGGCACATGGAATGAGTGTGAGGGGCTTGGGGCATATGGAATGAGCGTGAGGAGTTTGGGGCATATGGAATGAGCGTGAGGTGTTTGGTGCTTATGGAATGAGCGTGAGGGGCTTGGGGCATATCAAAGAGCGTGAGGGGCTTGGGGCATATGGAATAAGTCTGAGGGGCTTGGGGCATATGGAATAAGTCTGAGGGGCTTGGGGCATATGGAATAAGTCTGAGGGGCTTGGGGCATATGGAATGAGCGTGAGGGGCTTTGGGCATATGGAATGAGCATGAGGGGCTTGGGGCATATGGTATGAGTGTGAGGTGCTTGGGGCATATGGAATGAGCGTGAGGGGCTTGGGGCATATGGAATGAGCGTGAGGGGCTTGGGGCATATGGAATGAGTTTGAGGGGCTTGGGGCATATGGAATGAGCGTGAGGGGCTTGGGGCATATGGAATGAGCGTGAGGGGCTTGGGGCATATGGAATAAGTCTGAGGGGCTTGGGGCATATGGAATGAGTCTGAGGGACTTGAAGCATATGAATGAGCATGAGGAGCTTGGGGCATATGGAATGAGTGTGAGGGGTTTGGGGCATATGGAATGAGTGTGAGGGGTTTTTGTCATATGGAATGCGCGTGAGGAACTGGGGTCACATGGAATGAGTGTGAGGGGCTTGGGGCATATGGAATGAGCGTGAGGAGTTTGGGGCATATGGAATGAGCGTGAGGTGTTTGGTGCTTATGGAATGAGCGTGAGGGGCTTTGGCATATGAAAGAGCGTGAGGGGCTTGGGGCATATGGAATAAGTCAGAGGGGCTTGGGGCATATGGAATGCGCGTGAGGAACTGGGGGCACATGGAATGAGTGTGAGGGGCTTGGGGCATATGGAATGAGCGTGAGGGGTTTGGGGCATATGGAATGAGCGTGAGGGGCTTGGGGCATATCAAAGAGCGTGAGGGGCTTGGGGCATGTGGAATAAGTCTGAGGGGCTTGGGGCATATGGAATAAGTCTGAGGGGCTTGGGGCATATGGAATAAGTCTGAGGGGCTTGGGGCATATGGAATGAGCGTGAGGGGCTTTGGGCATATGGAATGAGCATGAGGGGCTTGGGGCATATGGAATGAGTGTGAGGTGCTTGGGGCATATGGAATGAGCGTGAGGGGCTTGGGGCATATGGAATGAGCGTGAGGGGCTTGGGGCATATGGAATGAGTTTGAGGGGCTTGGGGCATATGGAATGAGCGTGAGGGGCTTGGGGCATATGGAATGAGCGTGAGGGGCTTGGGGCATATGGAATAAGTCTGAGGGGCTTGGGGCATATGGAATGAGTCTGAGGGACTTGGGGCATATGAATGAGCATGAGGGGCTTGGGGCATATGGAATGAGTTTGAGGGGTTTGGGGCATATGGAATGAGCATGAGGGGCTTGGGGCATATGGAATGAGTGTGAGGTGCTTGGGGCATATGGAATAAGTCTGAGGGGCTTAGGGCATATGGAATGAGTCTGAGGGACTTGGGGCATATGAATGAGCATGAGGGGCTTGGGGCATATGGAATGAGTGTGAGGGGTTTGTGGCATATGGAATGAGTGTGAGGGGTTTGGGTCATATGGAATGCGCGTGAGGAACTGGGGGCACATGGAATGAGTGTGAGGGGCTTGGGGCATATGGAATGAGTGTGAGGAGTTTGGGGCATATGGAATGAGCGTGAGGTGTTTGGCGCTTATGGAATGAGCGTGAGGGGCTTTGGCATATGAAAGAGCGTGAGGGGCTTGGGGCATATGGAATAAGTCTGAGGGGCTTGGGGCATATGGAATGAGCGTGAGGGGCTTGAGGCATATGGAATGAGTGTGAGGGGTTTGGGGCATATGGAATGAGTGTGAGGGGTTTGGGTCATATGGAATGCGCGTGAGGAACTGGGGGCACATGGAATGAGTGTGAGGGACTTGGGGCATATGGAATGAGCGTGAGGAGTTTGGGGCATATGGAATGAGCGTGAGGGGTTTGGTGCATATGGAATGAGCATGAGGGGCTTGGGGCATATGAAAGAGCGTGAGGGGCTTGGGGCATATGGAATAAGTCTGAGGGGCTTGGGGCATATGGAATGAGCATGAGGGGCTTGGGGCATATCGAACAAGTCTGAGGGGCTGGGGGCATATGAACAAGCCTGAGGGGCTTGGGGCATAAGAAATGAGCGTGAGGGGCTTGGGGCATATGGAATGAGCGTGAGGGACTTGGGGCATATGGAATGAGCATGAGGGGCTTGGAGCATATGGAATGAGCCTGAAGGGCTTAGGGCATATGAAATGAGTGTGAGGGGCTTGGGGCATTTGGAATGAGCATGAGGGGCTTGGGGCATATGGAATGAGCATAAGGGACTTGGGGTATATGGAATAAGTCTGAGGGGCTTGGGGCATATGGAATGAGTGTGAGGGGCTTGGGCATATGCAATGAGTTTGAGGGGCTTGCGGCATATGGATTGAGTCTGAGGGGCTTGGGGCATATGCATGATCGTGAGGGGCTTGGGGCATATGGAATAAGCATGAGGGGTTTGGGGCATATGGAATGTGCATGAGGGGCTTAGGGCATATGAATGAGCGTGAGAGACTGGGGGCATATGGAATGAGCCTGAGGGACTGGGGCCATGTGAAATGAGCGTGAGGGACTGGGGCCATATGGAATGAGCATGAGGGACTTGGGGCATATGGAATAAGTCTGAGGGGCTTGGGGCATATGGAATGAGCATGAGGTGCTTTGGGCATATGGAATGAGCGTGAGGGGCTTTGGGCATATGGAATGAGCGTGAGGGGATTGGGGCATATGGAATGAGTGTGAGGTGCTTGGGGCATATGGAATGAGCGTGAGGGGCTTGGGGTGTATGGAATGAGTGTGAGGGGTTTGGGGCATATGGAATGAGTCTGAGGGGCTTGGGCCATATGAATGAGTGTGAGGGGCTTGGGGCATATGGAATGAGTGTGAGGGGTTTGGGGCATATGGAATGAGTGTGAGGGGTTTGGGTCATATGGAATGAGCGTGAGGTGTTTGGTGCTTATGGAATGAGCGTGAGGGGCATTGGCATATGAAAGAGCGTGAGGGGCTTGGGGCATATGGAATAAGTCTGAGGGGCTTGGGGCATATGGAATGAGCGTAAGGGGCTTGAGGCATATGGAATGAGTGTGAGGGGTTTGGGGCATATGGAATGAGTGTGAGGGGTTTGGGTCATATGGAATGCGCGTGAGGAACTGGGGGCACATGGAATGAGTGTGAGGGACTTGGGGCATATGGAATGAGCGTGAGGAGTTTGGGGCATATGGAATGAGCGTGAGGGGTTTGGTGCATATGGAATGAGCATGAGGGGCTTGGGGCATATGAAAGAGCGTGAGGGGCTTGGGGCATATGGAATAAGTCTGAGGGGCTTGGGGCATATGGAATGAGCATGAGGGGCTTGGGGCATATCGAACAAGTCTGAGGGGCTTGGGGCATATGAACGAGCCTGAGGGGCTTGGGGCATAAGAAATGAGAGTGAGGGGCTTGGGGCATATGGAATGAGCGTGAGGGACTTGGGGCATATGGAATGAGCATGAGGGGCTTGGAGCATATGGAATGAGCCTGAAGGGCTTAGGGCATATGAAATGAGTGTGAGGGGCTTGGGGCATTTGGAATGAGCATGAGGGGCTTGGGGCATATGGAATGAGCATAAGGGACTTGGGGTATATGGAATAAGTCTGAGGGGCTTGGGGCATATGGAATGAGTGTGAGGGGCTTGGGCATATGCAATGAGTTTGAGGGGCTTGCGGCATATGGATTGAGTCTGAGGGGCTTGGGGCATATGCATGATCGTGAGGGGCTTGGGGCATATGGAATAAGCATGAGGGGTTTGGGGCATATGGAATGTGCATGAGGGGCTTAGGGCATATGAATGAGCGTGAGAGACTGGGGGCATATGGAATGAGCCTGAGGGACTGGGGCCATGTGGAATGAGCGTGAGGGACTGGGGCCATATGGAATGAGCATGAGGGACTTGGGGCATATGGAATAAGTCTGAGGGGCTTGGGGCATATGGAATGAGCATGAGGTGCTTTGGGCATATGGAATGAGCGTGAGGGGCTTTGGGCATATGGAATGAGCGTGAGGGGATTGGGGCATATGGAATGAGTGTGAGGTGCTTGGGGCATATGGAATGAGCGTGAGGGGCTTGGGGTGTATGGAATGAGTGTGAGGGGTTTGGGGCATATGGAATGAGTCTGAGGGGCTTGGGCCATATGAATGAGCGTGAGGGGCTTGGGGCATATGGAATGAGTGTGAGGGGTTTGGGGCATATGGAATGAGTGTGAGGGGTTTGGGTCATATGGAATGCACGTGAGGAACTGGGGGCACATGGAATGAGTGTGAGGGGCTTGGGGCATATGGAATGAGCGTGAGGAGTTTGGGGCATATGGAATGAGCGTGAGGGGTTTGGTGCATATGGAATGCGTGTGAGGGGCTTGGGGCATATGGAATGAGCATGAGGTGCTTGGGGCATATGGAATGAGCGTGAAAGCTTTGGGCATATGGAATGAGCATGAGGGGCTTGGGGCATATGGAATGAGTGTGAAGTGCTTGGGGCATATGGAATGAGCGTGAGGGGCTTGGGGCATATGGAATGAGTGTGAGGGGCTTGGGGCATATGGAATGAGTTTGAGGGGCTTGGGGCATATGGAATGAGCGTGAGGGGCTTGGGGCATATGGAATGAGCGTGAGGGGCTTGGGGCATATGGAATAAGTCTGAGGGGCTTGGGGCATATGGAATGAGTCTGAAGGGCTTGGGGCATATGAATGAGCGTGAGGTGCTTGGGGCATATGGAATGAGTTTGAGGGGTTTGGGGCATATGGAATGAGTGTGAGGGGTTTGGGTCATATGGAATGCGTGTGAGGAACTGGGTGCACATGGAATGAGTGTGAGGGGCTTGGGGCATATGGAATGAGCGTGAGGAGTTTGGGGCATATGGAATGAGCGTGAGGGGTTTGGTGCATATTGAATAAGTCTGAGGGGCTTGGGACATATGGAATGAGCATGAGGGGCTTGGGGCATATGGAATAAGTCTGAGGGGCTTGGGTTATATGGAACTAGCATGAGGGGCTTGGAGCATATGGAATAAGTCTGAGGGGCTTGGGGCATATGGAATGAGCGTGAGGGGCTTGGGGCATATGGAATGAGTGTGAGGGGTTTGGGGCATATGGAATGAGTGTGAGGGGTTTGGGTCATATGGAATGCGCGTGAGGAACTGAGGGCACATGGAATGAGTGTGAGAGGCTTGGGGCATATGGAATGAGCGTGAGGAGTTTGGGGCATATGGAATGAGCGTGAGGGGTTTGGTGCATATGGAATGAGCGTGAGGGGCTTGGGGCATATGAAAGAGCGTGAGGGGCTTGGGGCATATGGAATAAGTCTGAGGGGCTTGGGGCATATGGAATGAGCATGAGGGGCTTGGGGCATATGGAATAAGTATGAGGGGCTTGGGGCATATGGAATGAGCGTGCGGGACTGGGGGCATATGGGATGAGCATGAGGGGCTTGGGCACATGGAATAAGTCTGAGAGGCTTGGGGCATATGAATGAGCGTGAAGGGCTTGGGGCATATGGAATGAGCTTGAGGGGTATGGGGCATATGGAAAGAGTGTGAGGGGCTTGGGGCTCATGAATGCAGTGAGGGGCTTGGGGCATATGGAATGAGTCTGAGGGGCTTGGGGCATATGGAATGAGCATGAGAGGCTTTGGGCATATGGAATGAGCGTGAGGGGCTTGGGGCATATGGAATGAGTGTGAGGTGCTTGGGGCATATGGAATGAGCGTGAGGGGCTTGTGGCATATGAAATGAGTGTGAGGGGCTTGGGGCATATGGAATGAATTTGAGGGGCTTGGGGCATATGGAATGAGCGTGAGGGGTTTGGTGCATATGGAATGAGCATGAGGGGCTTGGGGCATATGAAAGAGCGTGAGGGGCTTGGGGCATATGGAATAAGTCTGAGGGGCTTGGGGCATATGGAATGAGCATGAGGGGCTTGGGGCATATCGAACAAGTCTGAGGGGCTTGGGGCATATGAACGAGCCTGAGGGGCTTGGGGCATAAGAAATGAGAGTGAGGGGCTTGGGGCATATGGAATGAGCGTGAGGGACTTGGGGCATATGGAATGAGCATGAGGGGCTTGGAGCATATGGAATGAGCCTGAAGGGCTTAGGGCATATGAAATGAGTGTGAGGGGCTTGGGGCATTTGGAATGAGCATGAGGGGCTTGGGGCATATGGAATGAGCATAAGGGACTTGGGGTATATGGAATAAGTCTGAGGGGCTTGGGGCATATGGAATGAGTGTGAGGGGCTTGGGCATATGCAATGAGTTTGAGGGGCTTGCGGCATATGGATTGAGTCTGAGGGGCTTGGGGCATATGCATGATCGTGAGGGGCTTGGGGCATATGGAATAAGCATGAGGGGTTTGGGGCATATGGAATGTGCATGAGGGGCTTAGGGCATATGAATGAGCGTGAGAGACTGGGGGCATATGGAATGAGCCTGAGGGACTGGGGCCATGTGGAATGAGCGTGAGGGACTGGGGCCATATGGAATGTGCATGAGGGACTTGGGGCATATGGAATAAGTCTGAGGGGCTTGGGGCATATGGAATGAGCATGAGGTGCTTTGGGCATATGGAATGAGCGTGAGGGGCTTTGGGCATATGGAATGAGCGTGAGGGGATTGGGGCATATGGAATGAGTGTGAGGTGCTTGGGGCATATGGAATGAGAATGAGGGGCTTGGGGTGTATGGAATGAGTGTGGGGGGTTTGGGGCATATGGAATGAGTCTGAGGGGCTTGGGCCATATGAATGAGCGTGAGGGGCTTGGGGCATATGGAATGAGTGTGAGGGGTTTGGGGCATATGGAATGAGTGTGAGGGGTTTGGGTCATATGGAATGCACGTGAGGAACTGGGGGCACATGGAATGAGTGTGAGGGGCTTGGGGCATATGGAATGAGCGTGAGGAGTTTGGGGCATATGGAATGAGCGTGAGGGGTTTGGTGCATATGGAATGCGTGTGAGGGGCTTGGGGCATATGGAATGAGCATGAGGTGCTTGGGGCATATGGAATGAGCGTGAAAGCTTTGGGCATATGGAATGAGCATGAGGGGCTTGGGGCATATGGAATGAGTGTGAAGTGCTTGGGGCATATGGAATGAGCGTGAGGGGCTTGGGGCATATGGAATGAGTGTGAGGGGCTTGGGGCATATGGAATGAGTTTGAGGGGCTTGGGGCATATGGAATGAGCGTGAGGGGCTTGGGGCATATGGAATGAGCGTGAGGGGCTTGGGGCATATGGAATAAGTCTGAGGGGCTTGGGGCATATGGAATGAGTCTGAAGGGCTTGGGGCATATGAATGAGCGTGAGGTGCTTGGGGCATATGGAATGAGTTTCAGGGGTTTGGGGCATATGGAATGAGTGTGAGGGGTTTGGGTCATATGGAATGCGTGTGAGGAACTGGGTGCACATGGAATGAGTGTGAGGGGCTTGGGGCATATGGAATGAGCGTGAGGAGTTTGGGGCATATGGAATGAGCGTGAGGGGTTTGGTGCATATTGAATAAGTCTGAGGGGCTTGGGGCATATGGAATGAGCATGAGGGGCTTGGGGCATATGGAATAAGTCTGAGGGGCTTGGGTTATATGGAACTAGCATGAGGGGCTTGGAGCATATGGAATAAGTCTGAGGGGCTTGGGGCATATGGAATGAGCGTGAGGGGCTTGGGGCATATGGAATGAGTGTGAGGGGTTTGGGGCATATGGAATGAGTGTGAGGGGTTTGGGTCATATGGAATGCGCGTGAGGAACTGAGGGCACATGGAATGAGTGTGAGGGGCTTGGGGCATATGGAATGAGCGTGAGGAGTTTGGGGCATATGGAATGAGCGTGAGGGGTTTGGTGCATATGGAATGAGCGTGAGGGGCTTGGGGCATATGAAAGAGCGTGAGGGGCTTGGGGCATATGGAATAAGTCTGAGGGGCTTGTGGCATATGGAATGAGCATGAGGGGCTTGGGGCATATGGAATAAGTATGAGGGGCTTGGGGCATATGGAATGAGCGTGCAGGACTGGGGGCATATGGGATGAGCATGAGGGGCTTGGGCACATGGAATAAGTCTGAGAGGCTTGGGGCATATGAATGAGCGTGAAGGGCTTGGGGCATATGGAATGAGCTTGAGGGGTATGGGGCATATGGAAAGAGTGTGAGGGGCTTGTTGCTCATGAATGAAGTGAGGGGCTTGGGGCATATGGAATGAGTCTGAGGGGCTTGGGGCATATGGAATGAGCATGAGAGGCTTTGGGCATATGGAATGAGCATGAGGGGCTTGGGGCATATGGAATGAGTGTGAGGTGCTTGGGGCATATGGAATGAGCGTGAGGGGCTTGTGGCATATGAAATGAGTGTGAGGGGCTTGGGGCATATGGAATGAATTTGAGGGGCTTGGGGCATATGGAATGAGCGTGAGGGGTTTGGGTCATATGGAATGCGCGTGTGGAACTGGGGGCACATGGAATGAGTGTGGGGGTTTGGGGCATATGGAATGAGCACGAGGAGTTTGGTGCTTATGGAATGAGCGTGAGGGGTTTGGGGCATATGGAATGAGCGTGAGGGGCTTGGGGCATATCAAAGAGCGTGAGGGGCTTGGGGCATATGGAATAAGTCTGAGGGGCTTGGGGCATATGGAATAAGTCTGAGGGGCTTGGGGCATATGGAATGAGCGTGAGGGGCTTTGGGCATATGGAATGAGCATGAGGGGCTTGGGGCATATGGAATGAGTGTGAGGTGCTTGGGGCATATGGAATGAGCGTGAGGGGCTTGGGGCATATGGAATGAGCGTGAGGGGCTTGGGGCATATGGAATGAGTTTGAGGGGCTTGGGGCATATGGAATGAGCGTGAGGGGCTTGGGGCATATGAAGTGAGCGTGAGGGGCTTGGGGCATATGGAATAAGTCTGAGGGGCTTGGGGCATATGGAATGAGTCTGAGGGACTTGGGGCATATGAATGAGCATGAGGGGCTTGGGGCATATGGAATGAGTGTGAGGGGTTTGGGGCATATGGAATGAGTGTGAGAGGTTTGGGTCATATGGAATGCGCGTGAGGAACTGGGGGCACATGGAATGAGTGTGAGGGGCTTGGGGCATATGGAATGAGCGTGAGGAGTTTGGGGCATATGGAATGAGCGTGAGGTGTTTGGTGCTTATGGAATGAGCGTGAGGGGCTTTGGCATATGAAAGAGCGTGAGGGGCTTGGGGCATATGGAATAAGTCTGAGGGGCTTGGGGCATATGGAATGAGCATGAGGCGCTTGGAGCATATGGAATGAGCCTGAAGGGCTTAGGGCATATGAAATGAGTGTGAGGGGCTTGGGGCATTTGGAATGAGCATGAGGGGCTTGGGGCATATGGAATGAGCATAAGGGACTTGGGGTATATGGAATAAGTGTGAGGGGTTTGGGGCATATGGAATGAGTGTGAGGGGTTTGGGTCATATGGAATGCGCGTGAGGAACTGGGGGCACATGGAATGAGTGTGAGGGGCTTGGGGCATATGGAATGAGCGTGAGGAGTTTGGGGCATATGGAATGAGCCTGAGGTGTTTGGTGCTTATGGAATGAGCGTGAGGGGCTTTGGCATATGAAAGAGCATGACAGGATTGGGGCATATGGAATGAGCGTGAGGGACTTGGGGCATATGGAATGCGCATGAGGGGCTTGGAGCATATGGAATGAGCCTGAAGGGCTTAGGGCATATGAAATGAGTATGAGGGGCTTGGGGCATTTGGAATGAGCATGAGGGGCTTGGGGCATATGGAATGAGCATAAGGGACTTGGGGTATATGGAATAAGTCTGAGGGGCTTGGGGCATATGGAATGAGTGTGAGGGGCTTGGGCATATGGAATGAGTTTGAGGGGCTTGGGGCATATGGATTGAGACTGAGGGGCTTGGGGCATATGGATTGAGTCTGAGGGGCTTGGGGCATATGCATGATCGTGAGGGGCTTGGGGCATATGGAATGAGCATGAGGGGTTTGGGGCATATGGAATGAGCATGAGGGGCTTAGGGCATATGAATGAGCGTGAGAGACTGGGGGCATATGGAATGAGCCTGAGGGACTGGGGCCATGTGGAATGAGCGTGAGGGACTGGGGCCATATGGAATGAGCATGAGGGACTTGGGGCATATGGAATAAGTCTGAGGGGCTTGGGGCATATGGAATGAGCATGAGGTGCTTGGGGCATATGGAATGAGCGTGAGGGGCTTTGGGCATATGGAATGAGCGTGAGGGGATTGGGGCATATGGAATGAGTGTGAGGTGCTTGGGGCATATGGAATGAGCGTGAGGGGCTTGGGGTATATGGAATGAGTGTGAGGGGTTTGGGGCATATGGAATGAGTCTGAGGGGCTTGGGCCATATGAATGAGCGTGAGGGGCTTGGGGCATATGGAATGAGTGTGAGGGGTTTGGGGCATATGGAATGAGTGTGAGGGGTTTGGGTCATATGGAATGCACGTGAGGAACTGGAGGCACATGGAATGAGTGTGAGGGGCTTGGGGCATATGGAATGAGCGTGAGGAGTTTGGGGCATATGGAATGAGCGTGAGGGGTTTGGTGCATATGGAATGCGCGTGAGGGGCTTGGGGCATATGGAATAAGTCTGAGGGGCTTGGGGCATATGGAATGAGCATGAGGTGCTTGGGGCATATGGAATGAGCGTGAGGGGCTTTGGGCATATGGAATGAGCGTGAGGGGCTTGGGGCAGATGGAATGAGCGTGAGGGGCTTGGGGCATATGCAATGAGTGTGAGGTGCTTGGGGCATATGGAATGAGCGTGAGGGGCTTGGGGCATATGGAATGAGTGTGAGGTGCTTGGGGCATATGGATTGAGTCTGAGGGGCTTGGGGCATATGCATGATCGTGAGGGGCTTGGGGCATATGGAATGAGCATGAGGGGTTTGGGGCATATGAAATGAGCATGAGGGGCTTAGGGCATATGAATGAGCGTGAGAGACTGGGGGCATATGGAATGAGCCTGAGGGACTGGGGCCATGTGGAATGAGCGTGAGGGACTGGGGCCATATGGAATGAGCATGAGGGACTTGGGGCATATGGAATAAGTCTGAGGGGCTTGGGGCATATGGAATGAGCATGAGGTGCTTGGGGCATATGGAATGAGCGTGAGGGGCTTTGGGCATATGGAATGAGCGTGAGGGGATTGGGGCATATGGAATGAGTGTGAGGTGCTTGGGGCATATGGAATGAGCGTGAGGGGCTTGGGGCATATGGAATGAGTGTGAGGGGTTTGGGGCATATGGAATGAGTCTGAGGGGCTTGGGCCATATGAATGAGTGTGAGGGGCTTGGGGCATATGGAATGAGTGTGAGGGGTTTGGGGCATATGGAATGAGTGTGAGGGGTTTTGGGTCATATGGAATGCACGTGAGGAACTGGGGGCACATGGAATGAGTGTGAGGGGCTTGGGGCATATGGAATGAGCGTGAGGGTTTTGGTGCATATGGAATGCGCGTGAGGGGCTTGGGGCATATGGAATAAGTCTGAGGGGCTTGGGGCATATGGAATGAGCATGAGGTGCTTGGGGCATATGGAATGAGCGTGAGGGGCTTTGGGCATATGGAATGAGCGTGAGGGGCTTGGGGCATATGGAATGAGTGTGAAGTGCTTGGGGCATATGGAATGAGCGTGAGGGGCTTGGGGCATATGGAATGAGTGTGAGGGGCTTGGGGCATATGGAGTGAGTTTGAGGGGCTTGGGGCATATGGAATGAGCGTGAGGGGCTTGGGGCATATGGAATGAGCGTGAGGGGCTTGGGGCATATGGAATAAGTCTGAGGGGCTTGGGGCATATGGAATGAGTCTGAGGGGCTTGGGGCATATGAATGAGCGTGAGGGGCTTGGGGCATATGGAATGAGTTTGAGGGGTTTGGGGCATATGGAATGAGTGTGAGGGGTTTGGGTCATATGGAATGCGTGTGAGGAACTGGGTGCACATGGAATGAGTGCGAGGGGCTTGGGGCATATGGAATGAGCGTGAGGAGTTTGGGGCATATGGAATGAGCGTGAGGGGTTTGGTGCATATGGAATGAGCGTGAAGGGCTTGGGGCATATGAAAGAGCGTGAGGGGCTTGGGGCATATGGAATAAGTCTGAGGGGCTTGGGGCATATGGAATGAGCATGAGGGGCTTGGGGCATATGGAATAAGTCTGAGGGGCTTGGGTTATATGGAACTAGCATGAGGGGCTTGGAGCATATGGAATAAGTCTGAGGGGCTTGGGGCATATGGAATGAGCGTGAGGGGCTTGGGGCATATGGAATGAGTGTGAGGGGTTTGGGGCATATGGAATGAGTGTGAGGGGTTTGGGTCATATGGAATGCGCGTGAGGAACTGGGGGCACATGGAATGAGTGTGAGGGGCTTGGGGCATATGGAATGAGCGTGAGGAGTTTGGGGCATATGGAATGAGCGTGAGGGGTTTGGTGCATATGGAATGAGCATGAGGGGCTTGGGGCATATGAAAGAGCGTGAGGGGCTTGGGGCATATGGAATACATCTGAGTGGCTTGGGGCATATGGAATGAGCATGAGGGGCTTGGGGCATATTGAATAAGTCTGAGGGGCTTGGGGCATATGGAATGAGCGTGCGGGACTGGGGGCATATGGGATGAGCATGAGGGGCTTGGGCACATGGAAAAAGTCTGAGAGGCTTGGGGCATATGAATGAGCGTGAAGGGCTTGGGGCATATAGAATGAGCTTGAGGGGTATGGGGCATATGGAAAGAGTGTGAGGGGCTTGGGGCTCATGAATGCAGTGAGGGGCTTGGGGCATATGGAATGAGTCTGAGGGGCTTGGGGCATATGTAATGAGCATGAGAGGCTTTGGGCATATGGAATGAGCGTGAGGGGCTTGGGGCATATGGAATGAGCGTGAGGGGCTTGTGGCATATGGAATGAGTGTGAGGGGCTTGGGGCATATGGAATGAGTTTGAGGGGCTTGGGGCATATGGAATGAGCGTGAGGGGTTTGGATCTTATGGAATGCGCGTGAGGAACTGGGGGCACATGGAATGAGTTTGGGGGTTTGGGGCATATGGAATGAGCGCGAGGAGTTTGGGGCATATGGAATGAGTGTGAGGGGCTTGGGGCATATGAAAGTGCATGAGGGGCATGGGGCATATGGAATGAGCTTGAGGGGCATGGGGCATATGGAAAGAGTGTGAGGGGCTTGGGGCTCATGAATGCAGTGAGGGGCTTGGGGCATATGGAATGAGTCGGAGGGGCTTGGGGCATATGGAATGAGCGTGAGGGGCTTTGGGCATATGGAATGAGCGTGAGGGGCTTGGGGCATATGGAATGAGTTTGAGGTGCTTGGGGCATATGGAATGAGCGTGAGGGGCTTGGGGCATATGGAATGAGCGTGAGGGGCTTGGGGCATATGGAATGAGTGTGAGGTGCTTGGGGCATATGGAATGAGCGTGAGGGGCTTGGGGCATATGGAATGAGTGTGAGGGGCTTGGGGCATATGGAATGAGTGTGAGGGGTTTGGGGCATATGGAATGAGTGTGAGGGGTTTGGGTCATATGGTATGCGCGTGAGGAACTGGGGGCACATGGAATGAGTGTGAGGAGCTTGGGGCATATGGAATGAGCGTGAGGAGTTTGGGGCATATGGAATGAGCGTGAGGGGTTTGGTGCATATGGAATGAGCGTGAGGGGCTTGGGGCATTTGAAAGAGCGTGAGGGGCTTGGGGCATATGGAATAAGTCTGAGGGGCTTGGGGCATATGGAATGAGCATGAGGGGCTTGGGGCATATGGAATAAGTCTGAGGGGCTTGGGGCATATGGAATGAGCATGAGGGGCTTGGGGCATATGGAATAAGTCTGAGGGGCTTGGGGCATATGGAATGAGCGTGAGGGGCTTGGGGCATAGGGAATGAGTGTGAGGGGTTTGGGGCATATGGAATGAGTGTGAGGGATTTGGGTAATATGGAATGCGCGTGAGGAACTGGGGGCACATGGAATGAGTGTGAGGGGCTTGGGGCATATGGAATGAGCGTGAGGGGTTTGGTGCATATGGAATGAGCGTGAGGGGCTTGGGGCATATGAAAGAGCGTGATTGGCTTGGGGCATATGGAATAAGTCTGAGGGGCTTGGGGCATATGGAATGAGCATGAGGGGCTTGGGGCATATGGAATAAGTCTGAGGGGCTTGGGGCACATGGAATGAGCGTGCAGGACTGGGGGCATATGGGATGAGCATGAGGGGCTTGGGCACATGGAATAAGTCTGAGAGGCTTGGGGCATATGAATGAGCGTGAGGGGCTTGGGGCATATGGAATGAGGTTGAGGGGTATGGGGCATATGGAAAGAGTGTGAGGGGCTTGGGGCTCATGAATGCACTGAGGGGCTTGGGGCATATGGAATGAGCGTGAGGGGCTTTGGGCATATGGAATGAGCGTGAGGGGCTTTGGGCATATGGAATGAGCGTGAGGGGCTTGGGGCATATGGAATGAGTGTGAGGTGCTTGGGGCATATGGAATGAGCGTGAGGGGCTTGGGGCATATGGAATGAGCGTGAGGGGCTTGGGACATATGGAATGAGTGTGAGGTGCTTGGGGCATATGGAATGAGCGTGAGGGGCTTGGGGCATATGGAATGAGTGTGAGGGGCTTGGGGCATATGGAATGAGTGTGAGGGGTTTGGGGCATATGGAATGAGTGTGAGGGGTTTGGGTCATATGGTATGCGCGTGAGGAACTGGGGGCACATGGAATGAGTGTGAGGAGCTTGGGGCATATGGAATGAGCGTGAGGAGTTTGGGGCATATGGAATGAGCGTGAGGGGTTTGGTGCATATGGAATGAGCGTGAGGGGCTTGGGGCATATGAAAGAGCGTGAGGGGCTTGGGGCATATGGAATAAGTCTGAGGGGCTTGGGGCATATGGAATGAGCATGAGGGGCTTGGGGCATATGGAATAAGTCTGAGGGGCTTGGGGCATATGGAATGAGCATGAGGGGCTTGGGGCATATGGAATAAGTCTGAGGGGCTTGGGGCATATGGAATGAGCGTGAGGGGCTTGGGGCATATGGAATGAGTGTGAGGGGTTTGGGGCATATGGAATGTGTGTGAGGGATTTGGGTCATATGGAATGCGCGTGAGGAACTGGGGGCACATGGAATGAGTGTGAGGGGCTTGGGGCATATGGAATGAGCGTGAGGGGTTTGGTGCATATGGAATGAGCGTGAGGGGCTTGGGGCATATGAAAGAGCGTGATTGGCTTGGGGCATATGGAATAAGTCTGAGGGGCTTGGGGCATATGGAATGAGCATGAGGGGCTTGGGGCATATGGAATAAGTCTGAGGGGCTTGGGGCACATGGAATGAGCGTGCAGGACTGGGGGCATATGGGATGAGCATGAGGGGCTTGGGCACATGGAATAAGTCTGAGAGGCTTGGGGCATATGAATGAGCGTGAGGGGCTTGGGGCATATGGAATGAGCTTGAGGGGTATGGGGCATATGGAAAGAGTGTGAGGGGCTTGGGGCTCATGAATGCACTGAGGGGCTTGGGGCATATGGAATGAGTCTGAGGGTCTTGGGGCATATGGAATGAGCGTGAGGGGCTTTGGGCATATGGAATGAACGTGAGGGACTTGGGGCATATGGAATGAGTGTGAGGTGCTTGGGGCATATGGAATGAGCGTGAGGGGCTTGGGGCATATGGAATGAGTTTGAGGGGCTTGGGGCATATGGAATGCGCGTGAGGGGTTTGGGTCATATGGAATGCGCGTGAGGAACTGGGGGCACATGGAATGAGTATGGGGGTTTGGGGCATATGGAATGAGCGTGAGGAGTTTGGGGCATATGGAATGAGTGTGAGGGGCTTGGGGCATATGCAAGAGCATGAGGGGCATGGGGCATATGGAATAAGTCTGAGGGGCTTGGGGCATATGGAATGAGCATGAGAGGCTTGGGGCATATGGAATAAGTCTGAGGGGCTTGGGGCATATGGAATGAGCGTGAAGGGCTTGGGGCATATGGAATGAGCGTTAGGGACTGGGGGCATATGGGATGAGCATGAGGGGCTTGGGCACATGGAATAAGTCTGAGAGGCTTGGGGCATATGAATGAGCGTGAGGGGCTTGGGGCATATGGAATGAGCTTGAGGGGTATGGGGCATATGGAAAGAGTGTGAGGGGCTTGGGGCTCATGAATGCAGTGAGGGGCTTGCGGCATATGGAATGAGTGTGAGGGGCTTGGGGCATATGGAATGAGCGTGAGGAGTTTGGGGCATATGGATTGGGCGTGAGGGGTTTGGGGTGTATGGAATGAGCGTGAGGGATTGGGGCATATGGAATGAGCGTGAAGGGTTTGGTGCATATGGAATGAGCGCAAGGGGCTTGGGCATATGGAATGAGCATGAGGGAATTAGGGCATATGAATGAGCGTGTGTGGCTTGGGGCATACGGAATGAGCGTGAGGGGTTTGGGGCATATGGAATGTGCATGAAGGGCTTGGGGCATATGGAATGAGCACAGGGGGTTTGGGGCATATGGAATGAGCGCAAGGTGCTTGGGGCATATGGAATGAGCGTGAGGGACTGGGGGCATAAGGAATGAGCGTGAGGGGCTTGGGGCATATGGAATGAGCATGAGGGACTGGGGGCATACGGAATGAGCCTGAGGGACTTGGGGCATATGAAATGAGCGTGAGGGACTGGGGCATATGGAATGAGTGTGAGGGGTTTGGGGCATATGGAATGAGTTTGAGGGGCTTGGGGCATATGGAATGAGCGTGAGGGGCTTGGGGCATATGGAATGAGTCTGTGGGGCTTGGGGCATATGAATGAGCATGAGGGGCTTGGGGCGTAGGGAATGAGTGTGAGGGGTTTGGGGCATATGGAATGAGTGTGAGGGGTTTGGGGCATATGGAATGCGCGTGAGGAACTGGGGGCACATGGAATGAGTGTGAGGGGCTTGGGGCATATGGAATGAGCGTGAGGGGTTTGGGGCATATGGAATGAGCGTGAGGGGCTTGGGGCATATGGAATGAGTGTGAGGTGCTTGGGGCATATGGAATGAGCGTGAGGGGCTTGTGGCATATGGAATGAGTGTGAGGGGCTTGGGGCATATGGAATGAGTTTGAGGGGCTTGGGGCATATGGAATGAGCGTGAGGGGTTTGGGTCATATGGAATGCGCGTGAGGAACTGGGGGCACATGGAATGAGTGTGGGGGTTTGGGGCATATGGAATGAGCGCGAGGTTTTTGGGGCATATGGAATGAGTGTGAGGGGCTTGGGGCATATGAAAGTGCATGAGGGGCATGGGGCATATGGAATGAGCTTGAGGGGCATGGGGCATATGGAAAGAGTGTGAGGGGCTTGGGGCTCATGAATGCAGTGAGGGGCTTGGGGCATATGGAATGAGTCTGAGGGGCTTGGGGCATATGGAATGAGCGTGAGGGGCTTTGGGCATATGGAATGAGCGTGAGGGGCTTGGGGCATATGGAATGAGTGTGAGGTGCTTGGGGCATATGGAATGAGCGTGAGGGGCTTGGGGCATATGGAATGAGCGTGAGGGGCTTGGGGCATATGGAATGAGTGTGAGGTGCTTGGGGCATATGGAATGAGTGTGAGGGGCTTGGGGCATATGGAATGAGTGTGAGGGGCTTGGGGCATATGGAATGAGTGTGAGGGGTTTGGGGCATATGGAATGAGTGTGAGGGGTTTGGGTCATATGGAATGCGCGTGAGGAAATGGGGGCACATGGAATGAGTGTGAGGAGCTTGGGGCATATGGAATGAGCGTGAGGAGTTTGGGGCAAATGGAATGAGCTTGAGGGGTTTGGTGCATATGGAATGAGCGTGAGGGGCTTGGGGCATATGAAAGAGCGTGAGGGGCTTGGGGCATATGGAATAAGTCTGAGGGGCTTGGGGCATATGGAATGAGCATGAGGGGCTTGGGGCATATGGAATAAGTCTGAGGGGCTTGGGGCATATGGAATGAGCATGAGGGGCTTGGGGCATATGGAATAAGTCTGAGGGGCTTGGGGCATATGGAATGAGCGTGAGGGGCTTGGGGCATATGGAATGAGTGTGAGGGGTTTGGGGCATATGGAATGAGTGTGAGGGGTTTGGGTCATATGGAATGCGCGTGAGGAACTGGGGGCACATGGAATGAGTGTGAGGGGCTTGGGGCATATGGAATGAGCGTGAGGAGTTTGGGGCATATGGAATGAGCGTGAGGGGTTTGGTGCATATGGAATGAGCGTGAGGGGCTTGGGGCATATGGAATGAGCATGAGGGGCTTGGGGCATATGGAATAAGTCTGAGGGTTTTGGGGCACATGGAATGAGCGTGCAGGACTGGGGGCATATGGGATGAGCATGAGGGGCTTGGGCACATGGAATAAGTCTGAGAGGCTTGGGGCATATGAATGAGCGTGAGGGGCTTGGGGCATATGGAATGAGCTTGAGGGGTATGGGGCATATGGAAAGAGTGTGAGGGGCTTGGGGCTCATGAATGCACTGAGGGGCTTGGGCATATGGAATGAGTCTGAGGGGCTTGGGGCATATGGAATGAGCGTGAGGGGCTTTGGGCATATGGAATGAACGTGAGGGACTTGGGACATATGGAATGAGTGTGAGGTGCTTGGGGCATATGGAATGAGTGTGAGGGGCTTGGGGCATATGGAATGAGTTTGAGGGGCTTGGGGCATATGGAATGCGCGTGAGGGGTTTGGGTCATATGGAATGCGCGTGAGGAACTGGGGGCACATGGAATGAGTATGGGGGTTTGGGGCATATGAAAGAGCATGAGGGGCATGGGGCATATGGAATAAGTCTGAGGGGCTTGGGGCATATGGAATGAGCATGAGGGGCTTGGGGCATATGGAATAAGTCTGAGGGGCTTGGGGCATATGGAATGAGCATGAGGGGCTTGGGGCATATGGAATAAGTCTGATTGGCTTGGGGCAGATGGAATGAGCGTGAAGGGCTTGGGGCATATGGAATGAGCGTTAGGGACTGGGGGCATATGGGATGAGCATGAGGGGCTTGGGCACATGGAATAAGTCTGAGAGGCTTGGGGCATATGAATGAGCGTGAGGGGCTTGGGGCATATGGAATGAGCTTGAGGGGTATGGGGCATATGGAAAGAGTGTGAGGGGCTTGGGGCTCATGAATGCAGTGAGGGGCTTGCGGCATATGGAATGAGTGTGAGGGGCTTGGGGCATATGGAATGAGCGTGAGGAGTTTGGGGCATATGGATTGGGCGTGAGGGGTTTGGGGTGTATGGAATGAGCGTGAGGGATTGGGGCATATGGAATGAGCGTGAGGGGCTTGGGGCATATGGAATAAGTCTGAGGGGCTTGCGGCATATGGAATGAGCGTGAGGAACTGAGGGCATATGGAATGAGCTTGAAGGGTTTGGGCATATAGAATGAGTGTGAGGGGATTGGGGCATATGAATGCAGTGAGGGGCTTGGGGCATATGGAATGAGCATGAAGGGCTTGGGGCATGTGGAATGAGCGTGAGGGACTGAGGGAATATGGAATGAGCGTGAAGGGTTTGGGGCATATGGAATGAGCGCAAGGGGCTTGGGCATATGGAATGAGCATGAGGGAATTAGGGCATATGAATGAGCGTGTGTGGCTTGGGGCATACAGAATGAGCGTGAGGGGTTTGGGGCATATGGAATGTGCGTGAAGGGCTTGGGGCATATGGAATGAGCACAGGGGGTTTGGGGCATATGGAATGAGCGCAAGGTGCTTGGGGCATATGGAATGAGCGTGAGGGACTGGGGGCATATGGAATGAGCGTGAGGGGCTTGGGGCATATGGAATGAGCATGAGGGACTGGGGGCATACGGAATGAGCCTGAGGGACTTGGGGCATATGAAATGAGCGTGAGGGACTGGGGCATATGGAATGAGTGTGAGGGGTTTGGGGCATATGGAGTGAGTTTGAGGGGCTTGGGGCATATGGAATGAGTTTAAGGGGCTTGGGGCATATGGAATGAGCGTGAGGGGCTTGGGGCATATGGAATGAGCGTGAGGGGCTTGGGGCATATGGAATGAGTCTGAGGGGCTTGGGGCATATGAATGAGCGTGAGGGGCTTGGGGCGTAGGGAATGAGTGTGAGGGGTTTGGGGCATATGGAATGAGTGTGAGGGGTTTGGGGCATATGGAATGCGCGTGAGGAACTGGGGGCACATGGAATGAGTGTGAGGGGCTTGGGGCATATGGAATGAGCGTGAGGGGTTTGGGGCATATGGAATGAGCGTGAGGGGTTTGGGGCATATGGAATGAGCGTGAGGGGCTTGGGCATATCAAAGAGCGTGAGGGGCTTGGGGCATATGGAATAAGTCTGAGGGGCTTGGGGCATATGGAATAAGTCTGAGGGGCTTGGGGCATATGGAATAAGTCTGAGGGGCTTGGGGCATATGGAATGAGCGTTAGGGGCTTTGGGCATATGGAATGAGCATGAGGGGCTTGGGGCATATGGAATGAGTGTGAGGTGCTTGGGGCATATGGAATGAGCGTGAGGGGCTTGGGGCATATGGAATGAGCGTGAGGGGCTTGGGGCATATGGAATGAGTTTGAGGGGCTTGGGGCATATGGAATGAGCGTGAGGGGCTTGGGGCATATGGAATGAGCGTGAGGGGCTTGGGACATATGGAATAAGTCTGAGGGGCTTGGGGCATATGGAATGAGTCTGAGGGACTTGGGGCATATGAATGAGCATGAGGGGCTTGGGGCATATGGAATGAGTGTGAGGGGTTTGGGGCATATGGAATAAGTCTGAGGGGCTTGGGGCATATGGAATGAGCATGAGGGGCTTGGGGCATATGGAATAAGTCTGAGGGGCTTGGGGCATATGGAATGAGCGTGAGGGGCTTGGGGCATATGGAATGAGTGTGAGGGGTTTGGGGCATATGGAATGTGTGTGAGGGATTTGGGTCATATGGAATGCGCGTGAGGAACTGGGGGCACATGGAATGAGTGTGAGGGGCTTGGGGCATATGGAATGAGCGTGAGGGGTTTGGTGCATATGGAATGAGCGTGAGGGGCTTGGGGCATATGAAAGAGCGTGATTGGCTTGGGGCATATGGAATAAGTCTGAGGGGCTTGGGGCATATGGAATGAGCATGAGGGGCTTGGGGCATATGGAATAAGTCTGAGGGGCTTGGGGCACATGGAATGAGCGTGCAGGACTGGGGGCATATGGGATGAGCATGAGGGGCTTGGGCACATGGAATAAGTCTGAGAGGCTTGGGGCATATGAATGAGCGTGAGGGGCTTGGGGCATATGGAATGAGCTTGAGGGGTATGGGGCATATGGAAAGAGTGTGAGGGGCTTGGGGCTCATGAATGCACTGAGGGGCTTGGGGCATATGGAATGAGTCTGAGGGGCTTGGGGCATATGGAATGAGCGTGAGGGGCTTTGGGCATATGGAATGAACGTGAGGGACTTGGGGCATATGGAATGAGTGTGAGGTGCTTGGGGCATATGGAATGAGCGTGAGGGGCTTGGGGCATATGGATTGAGTGTGAGGGGCTTGGGGCATATGGAATGAGTTTGAAAGCTTGGGGCATATGGAATGCGCGTGAGGGGTTTGGGTCATATGGAATGCGCGTGAGGAACTGGGGGCACATGGAATGAGTATGGGGGTTTGGGGCATATGGAATGAGCGTGAGGAGTTTGGGGCATATGGAATGAGTGTGAGGGGCTTGGGGCATATGAAAGAGCATGAGGGGCATGGGGCATATGGAATAAGTCTGAGGGGCTTGGGGCATATGGAATGAGCATGAGAGGCTTGGGGCATATGGAATAAGTCTGAGGGGCTTGGGGCATATGGAATGAGCGTGAAGGGCTTGGGGCATATGGAATGAGCGTTAGGGACTGGGGGCATATGGGATGAGCATGAGGGGCTTGGGCACATGGAATAAGTCTGAGAGGCTTGGGGCATATGAATGAGCGTGAGGGGCTTGGGGCATATGGAATGAGCTTGAGGGGTATGGGGCATATGGAAAGAGTGTGAGGGGCTTGGGGCTCATGAATGCAGTGAGGGGCTTGCGGCATATGGAATGAGTGTGAGGGGCTTGGGGCATATGGAATGAGCGTGAGGAGTTTGGGGCATATGGATTGGGCGTGAGGGGTTTGGGGTGTATGGAATGAGCGTGAGGGATTGGGGCATATGGAATGAGCGTGAGGGGTTTGGGGCATATGGAATAAGTCTGAGGGGCTTGGGACATATGGAATGAATGTGAGGGGCTTGGGGCATACGGAATGATCGTGAGGGGCTTGCGGCATATGGAATGAGCGTGAGGAACTGAGGGCATATGGAATGAGCTTGAAGGGTTTGGGCATATAGAATGAGTGTGAGGGGATTGGGGCATATGAATGCAGTGAGGGGCTTGGGGCATATGGAATGAGCTTGAAGGGCTTGGGGCATGTGGAATGAGCGTGAGGGACTGAGGGAATATGGAATGAGCGTGAAGGGTTTGGGGCATATGGAATGAGCGCAAGGGGCTTGGGCATATGGAATGAGCATGAGGGAATTAGGGCATATGAATGAGCGTGTGTGGCTTGGGGCATACGGAATGAGCGTGAGGGGTTTGGGGCATATGGAATGTGCATGAAGGGCTTGGGGCATATGGAATGAGCACAGGGGGTTTGGGGCATATGGAATGAGCGCAAGGTGCTTGGGGCATATGGAATGAGCGTGAGGGACTGGGGGCATAAGGAATGAGCGTGAGGGGCTTGGGGCATATGGAATGAGCATGAGGGACTGGGGGCATACGGAATGAGCCTGAGGGACTTGGGACATATGAAATGAGCGTGAGGGACTGGGGCATATGGAATGAGTTTGAGGGGCTTGGGGCATATGGAATGAGCGTGAGGGGCTTGGGGCATATGGAATGAGTCTGAGGGGCTTGGGGCATATGAATGAGCATGAGGGGCTTGGGGCGTAGGGAATGAGTGTGAGGGGTTTGGGGCATATGGAATGAGTGTGAGGGGTTTGTGGCATATGGAATGCGCGTGAGGAACTGGGGGCACATGGAATGAGTGTGAGGGGCTTGGGGCATATGGAATGAGCGTGAGGGGTTTGGGGCATATGGAATGAGCGTGAGGGGCTTGGGGCATATGGAATGAGTGTGAGGTGCTTGGGGCATATGGAATGAGCGTGAGGGGCTTGTGGCATATGGAATGAGTGTGAGGGGCTTGGGGCATATGGAATGAGTTTGAGGGGCTTGGGGCATATGGAATGAGCGTGAGGGGTTTGGGTCATATGGAATGCGCGTGAGGAACTGGGGGCACATGGAATGAGTGTGGGGGTTTGGGGCATATGGAATGAGCGCGAGGTTTTTGGGGCATATGGAATGAGTGTGAGGGGCTTGGGGCATATGAAAGTGCATGAGGGGCATGGGGCATATGGAATGAGCTTGAGGGGCATGGGGCATATGGAAAGAGTGTGAGGGGCTTGGGGCTTATGAATGCAGTGAGGGGCTTGGGGCATATGGAATGAGTCTGAGGGGCTTGGGGCATATGGAATGAGCGTGAGGGGCTTTGGGCATATGGAATGAGCGTGAGGGGCTTGGGGCATATGGAATGAGTGTGAGGTGCTTGGGGCATATGGAATGAGCGTGAGGGGCTTGGGGCATATGGAATGAGCGTGAGGGGCTTGGGGCATATGGAATGAGTGTGAGGTGCTTGGGGCATATGGAATGAGTGTGAGGGGCTTGGGGCATATGGAATGAGTGTGAGGGGCTTGGGGCATATGGAATGAGTGTGAGGGGTTTGGGTCATATGGAATGCGCGTGAGGAAATGGGGGCACATGGAATGAGTGTGAGGAGCTTGGGGCATATGGAATGAGCGTGAGGAGTTTGGGGCAAATGGAATGAGCGTGAGGGGTTTGGTGCATATGGAATGAGCGTGAGGGGCTTGGGGCATATGAAAGAGCGTGAGGGGCTTGGGGCATATGGAATAAGTCTGAGGGGCTTGGGGCATATGGAATGAGCATGAGGGGCTTGGGGCATATGGAATAAGTCTGAGGGGCTTGGGGCATATGGAATGAGCATGAGGGGCTTGGGGCATATGGAATAAGTCTGAGGGGCTTGGGGCATATGGAATGAGCGTGAGGGGCTTGGGGCATATGGAATGAGTGTGAGGGGTTTGGGGCATATGGAATGAGTGTGAGGGGTTTGGGTCATATGGAATGCGCGTGAGGAACTGGGGGCACATGGAATGAGTGTGAGGGGCTTGGGGCATATGGAATGAGCGTGAGGAGTTTGGGGCATATGGAATGAGCGTGAGGGGTTTGGTGCATATGGAATGAGCGTGAGGGGCTTGGGGCATATGGAATGAGCATGAGGGGCTTGGGGCATATGGAATAAGTCTGAGGGGTTTGGGGCACATGGAATGAGCGTGCAGGACTGGGGGCATATGGGATGAGCATGAGGGGCTTGGGCACATGGAATAAGTCTGAGAGGCTTGGGGCATATGAATGAGCGTGAGGGGCTTGGGGCATATGGAATGAGCTTGAGGGGTATGGGGCATATGGAAAGAGTGTGAGGGGCTTGGGGCTCATGAATGCACTGAGGGGCTTGGGCATATGGAATGAGTCTGAGGGGCTTTGGGCATATGGAATGAGCGTGAGGGGCTTTGGGCATATGGAATGAACGTGAGGGACTTGGGGCATATGGAATGAGTGTGAGGTGCTTGGGGCATATGGAATGAGTGTGAGGGGCTTGGGGCATATGGAATGAGTTTGAGGGGCTTGGGGCATATGGAATGCGCGTGAGGGGTTTGGGTCATATGGAATGCGCGTGAGGAACTGGGGGCACATGGAATGAGTATGGGGGTTTGGGGCATATGAAAGAGCATGAGGGGCATGGGGCATATGGAATAAGTCTGAGGGGCTTGGGGCATATGGAATGAGCATGAGGTGCTTGGGGCATATGGAATAAGTCTGAGGGGCTTGGGGCATATGGAATGAGCATGAGGGGCTTGGGGCATATGGAATAAGTCTGATTGGCTTGGGGCATATGGAATGAGCGTGAAGGGCTTGGGGCATATGGAATGAGCGTTAGGGACTGGGGGCATATGGGATGAGCATGAGGGGCTTGGGCACATGGAATAAGTCTGAGAGGCTTGGGGCATATGAATGAGCGTGAGGGGCTTGGGGCATATGGAATGAGCTTGAGGGGTATGGGGCATATGGAAAGAGTGTGAGGGGCTTGGGGCTCATGAATGCAGTGAGGGGCTTGCGGCATATGGAATGAGTGTGAGGGGCTTGGGGCATATGGAATGAGCGTGAGGAGTTTGGGGCATATGGATTGGGCGTGAGGGGTTTGGGGTGTATGGAATGAGCGTGAGGGATTGGGGCATATGGAATGAGCGTGAGGGGCTTGGGGCATATGGAATAAGTCTGAGGGGCTTGCGGCATATGGAATGAGCGTGAGGAACTGAGGGCATATGGAATGAGCTTGAAGGGTTTGGGCATATAGAATGAGTGTGAGGGGATTGGGGCATATGAATGCAGTGAGGGGCTTGGGGCATATGGAATGAGCATGAAGGGCTTGGGGCATGTGGAATGAGCGTGAGGGACTGAGGGAATATGGAATGAGTGTGAAGGGTTTGGGGCATATGGAATGAGCGCAAGGGGCTTGGGCATATGGAATGAGCATGAGGGAATTAGGGCATATGAATGAGCGTGTGTGGCTTGGGGCATACGGAATGAGCGTGAGGGGTTTGGGGCATATGGAATGTGCGTGAAGGGCTTGGGGCATATGGAATGAGCACAGGGGGTTTGGGGCATATGGAATGAGCGCAAGGTGCTTGGGGGATATGGAATGAGCGTGAGGGACTGGGGGCATATGGAATGAGCGTGAGGGGCTTGGGGCATATGGAATGAGCATGAGGGACTGGGGGCATACGGAATGAACCTGAGGGACTTGGGGCATATGAAATGAGCGTGAGGGACTGGGGCATATGGAATGAGTGTGAGGGGTTTGGGGCATATGGAGTGAGTTTGAGGGGCTTGGGGCATATGGAATGAGTTTAAGGGGCTTGGGGCATATGGAATGAGCGTGAGGGGCTTGGGGCATATGGAATGAGCGTGAGGGGCTTGGGGCATATGGAATGAGTCTGAGGGGCTTGGGGCATATGAATGAGCGTGAGGGGCTTGGGGCGTAGGGAATGAGTGTGAGGGGTTTGGGGCATATGGAATGAGTGTGAGGGGTTTGGGGCATATGGAATGCGCGTGAGGAACTGGGGGCACATGGAATGAGTGTGAGGGGCTTGGGGCATATGGAATGAGCGTGAGGGGTTTGGGGCATATGGAATGAGCGTGAGGGGTTTGGGGCATATCGAATGAGCGTGAGGGGCTTGGGCATATCAAAGAGCGTGAGGGGCTTGGGGCATATGGAATAAGTCTGAGGGGCTTGGGGCATATGGAATAAGTCTGAGGGGCTTGGGGCATATGGAATAAGTCTGAGGGGCTTGGGGCATATGGAATGAGCGTTAGGGGCTTTGGGCATATGGAATGAGCATGAGGGGCTTGGGGCATATGGAATGAGTGTGAGGTGCTTGGGGCATATGGAATGAGCGTGAGGGGCTTGGGGCATATGGAATGAGCGTGAGGGGCTTGGGGCATATGGAATGAGTTTGAGGGGCTTGGGGCATATGGAATGAGCGTGAGGGGGTTGGGGCATATGGAATGAGCGTGAGGGGCTTGGGACATATGGAATAAGTCTGAGGGGCTTGGGGCATATGGAATGAGTCTGAGGGACTTGGGGCATATGAATGAGCATGAGGGGCTTGGGGCATATGGAATGAGTTTGAGGGGTTTGGGGCATATGGAATAAGTCTGAGGGGCTTGGGGCATATGGAATGAGCGTGAAGGGCTTGGGGCATATGGAATGAGCGTTAGGGACTGGGGGCATATGGGATGAGCATGAGGGGCTTGGGCACATGGAATAAGTCTGAGAGGCTTGGGGCATATGAATGAGCGTGAGGGGCTTGGGGCATATGGAATGAGCTTGAGGGGTATGGGGCATATGGAAAGAGTGTGAGGGGCTTGGGGCTCATGAATGCAGTGAGGGGCTTGCGGCATATGGAATGAGTGTGAGGGGCTTGGGGCATATGGAATGAGCGTGAGGAGTTTGGGGCATAAGGATTGGGCGTGAGGGGTTTGGGGTGTATGGAATGAGCGTGAGGGATTGGGGCATATGGAATGAGCGTGAGGGGCTTGGGGCATATGGAATAAGTCTGAGGGGTTTGGGGCATATGGAATGTGCGTGAAGGGCTTGGGGCATATGGAATGAGCGTGAGGGACTGGGGGCATATGGAATGAGCGTGAGGGGCTTGGGGCATATGGAATGAGCATGAGGGACTGGGGGCATACGGAATGAGCCTGAGGGACTTGGGGCATATGAAATGAGCGTGAGGAACTGGGGCATATGGAATGAGTGTGAGGGGTTTGGGGCATATGGAGTGAGTTTGAGGGGCTTGGGGCATATGGAATGAGTTTAAGGGGCTTGGGGCATATGGAATGAGCGTGAGGGGCTTGGGGCATATGGAATGAGTCTGAGGGGCTTGGGGCATATGAATGAGCGTGAGGGGCTTGGGGCGTAGGGAATGAGTGTGAGGGGTTTGGGGCATATGGAATGAGTGTGAGGGGTTTGGGGCATATGGAATGCGCGTGAGGAACTGGGGGCACATGGAATGAGTGTGAGGGGCTTGGGGCATATGGAATGAGCGTGAGGGGTTTGGGGCATATGGAATGAGCGTGAGGGGTTTGGGGCATATGGAATGAGCGTGAGGGGCTTGGGCATATCAAAGAGCGTGAGGGG
Organism: Ambystoma mexicanum; assembly: GCF_040938575.1. NCBI lineage: Eukaryota > Metazoa > Chordata > Amphibia > Caudata > Ambystomatidae > Ambystoma > Ambystoma mexicanum. The sequence continues at coordinate 24,268,880 of NC_090934.1, read as the reverse complement.
CTTGGGGCATATGGAATAAGTCTGAGGGGCTTGGGGCATATGGAATAAGTCTGAGGGGCTTGGGGCATATGGAATAAGTCTGAGGGGCTTGGGGCATATGGAATGAGCGTGAGGGGCTTTGGGCATATGGAATGAGCATGAGGGGCTTGGGGCATATGGAATGAGTGTGAGGTGCTTGGGGCATATGGAATGAGCGTGAGGGGCTTGTGGCATATGGAATGAGCGTGAGGGGCTTGGGGCATATGGAATGAGTTTGAGGGGCTTGGGGCATATGGAATGAGCGTGAGGGGCTTGGGGCATATGGAATGAGCGTGAGAGGCTTGGGACATATGGAATAAGTCTGAGGGCCTTGGGGCATATGGAATGAGTCTGAGGGACTTGGGGCATATGAATGAGCATGAGGGGCTTGGGGCATATGGAATGAGTGTGAGGGGTTTGGGGCATATGGAATGAGTGTGAGGGGTTTGGGTCATATGGAATGCGCGTGAGGAACTGGGGTCACATGGAATGAGTGTGAGGGGCTTGGGGCATATGGAATGAGCATGAGGAGTTTGGGGCATATGGAATGAGCGTGAGGTGTTTGGTGCTTATGGAAAGAGCGTGAGGGGCTTTGGCATATGAAAGAGCGTGAGGGGCTTGGGGCATATGGAATAAGTCTGAGGGGCTTGGGGCATATGGAATGCGCGTGAGGAACTGGGGGCACATGGAATGAGTGTGAGGGGCTTGGGGCATATGGAATGAGCATGAGGGGTTTGGGGCATATGGAATGAGCGTGAGGGGTTTGGGGCATATGGAATGAGTGTGAGGGGCTTGGGGCATATCAAAGAGCGTAGGGGCTTGGGGCATATGGAATAAGTCTGAGGGGCTTGGGGCATATGTAATAAGTCTGAGGGGCTTGGGGCATATGGAATAAGTCTGAGGGGCTTGGGGCATATGGAATGAGCGTGAGGGGCTTTGGGCATATGGAATGAGCATGAGGGTCTTGGGGCAAATGGAATGAGTGTGAGGTGCTTGGGGCATATGGAATGAGCGTGAGGGGCTTTGGGCATATGGAATGAGCATGAGGGGCTTGGGGCAAATGGAATGAGTGTGAGGTGCTTGGGGCATATGGAATGAACGTGAGGGGCTTGGGGCATATGGAATGAGCGTGAGGAATTTGGGGCATATGGAATGAGCGTGAGGTGTTTGGTGCTTATGGAATGAGCATGAGGGGCTTTGGCATATGAAAGAGCGTGAGGGGCTTGGGGCATATGGAATAAGTCTGAGGGGCTTGGGGCATATGGAATGAGCATGAGGGGCTTGAGGCATATGGAATGAGTGTGAGGGGTTTGGGGCATATGGAATGAGTGTGAGGGGTTTGGGTCATATGGAATGCGCGTGAGGAACTGGGGGCACATTGAATGAGTGTGAGGGACTTGGGGCATATGGAATGAGCGTGAGGAGTTTGGGGCATATGGAATGAGCGTGAGGGGTTTGGTGCATATGGAATGAGCATGAGGGGCTTGGGGCATATGAAAGAGCGTGAGGGGCTTGGGGCATATGGAATAAGTCTGAGGGGCTTGGGGCATATGGAATGAGCATGAGGGGCTTGGGGCATATGGAATAAGTCTGAGGGGCTTGGGGCATATGAACGAGCCTGAGGGGCTTGGGGCATAAGAAATGAGCGTGAGGGGCTTGGGGCATATGGAATGAGCGTGAGGGACTTGGGACATATGGAATGAGCATGAGGGGCTTGGAGCATATGGAATGAGCCTGAAGGGCTTAGGGCATATGAAATGAGTGTGAGGGGCTTGGGGCATTTGGAATGAGCATGAGGGGCTTGGGGCATGTGGAATGAGCATAAGGGACTTCGGGTATATGGAATAAGGCTGAGGGGCTTGGGGCATATGGAATGAGTGTGAGGGGCTTGGGCATATGGAATGAGTTTGAGGGGCTTGGGGCATATGGATTGAGTCTGAGGGGCTTGGGGCATATGGATTGAGTCTGAGGGGCTTGGGGCATATGCATGATCGTGAGGGGCTTGGGGCATATGGAATGAGCATGAGGGGTTTGGGGCATATGGAATGAGCATGAGGGGCTTAGGGCATATGAATGAGCGTGAGAGACTGGGAGCATATGGAATGAGCCTGAGGGACTGGGGCCATGTGAAATGAGCGTGAGGGACTGGGGCCATATGGAATGAGCATGAGGGACTTGGGGCATATGGAATAAGTCTGAGGGGCTTGGGGCATATGGAATGAGCATGAGGTGCTTGGGGCATATGGAATGAGCGTGAGGGGCTTTGGGCATATGGAATGAGCGTGAGGGGATTGGGGCATATGGACTGAGTGTGAGGTGCTTGGGGCATATGGAATGAGCGTGAGGGGCTTGGGGTATATGGAATGAGTGTGAGGGGTTTGGGGCATATGGAATGAGTCTGAGGGGCTTGGGCCATATGAATGAGCGTGAGGGGCTTGGGGCATATGGAATGAGTGTGAGGGGTTTGGGGCATATGGAATGAGTGTGAGGGGTTTGGGTCATATGGAATGCACGTGAGGAACTGGGGGCTCATGGAATGAGTGTGAGGGGCTTGGGGCATATGGAATGAGCGTGAGGAGTTTGGGGCATATGGAATGAGCGTGAGGGGTTTGGTGCATATGGAATGCGCGTGAGGGGCTTGGGGCATATGGAATAAGTCTGAGGGGCTTGGGGCATATGGAATGAGCATGAGGTGCTTGGGGCATATGGAATGAGCGTGAGGGGCTTTGGGCATATGGAATGAGCGTGAGGGGCTTGGGGCATATGGAATGAGTGTGAAGTGCTTGGGGCATATGGAATGAGTGTGAAGTGCTTGGGGCATATGGAATGAGCGTGAGGGGCTTGGGGCATATGGAATGAGTGTGAGGGGCTTGGGGCATATGGAATGAGTTTGAGGGGCTTGGGGCATATGGAATGAGCGTGAGGGGCTTGGGGCATATGGAATGAGCGTGAGGGGCTTGGGGCATATGGAATAAGTCTGAGAGGCTTGGGGCTTATGGAATGAGTCTGAGGGGCTTGGGGCATATGAATGAGCGTGAGGGGCTTGGGGCATATGGAATGAGTTTGAGGGGTTTGGGGCATATGGAATGAGTGTGAGGGGTTTGGGTCATATGGAATGCGTGTGAGGAACTGGGTGCACATGGAATGAATGTGAGGGGCTTGGGGCATATGGAATGAGCGTGAGGAGTTTGGGGCATATGGAATGAGCGTGAGGGGTTTGGTGCATATGGAATGAGCGTGAAGGGCTTGGGGCATATGAATGAGCGTGAGGGGCTTGGGGCATATGGAATAAGTCTGAGGGGCTTGGGGCATATGGAATGAGCATGAGGGGCTTGGGGCATATGGAATAAGTCTGAGGGGCTTGGGTTATATGGAACTAGCATGAGGGGCTTGGAGCATATGGAATAAGTCTGAGGGGCTTGGGGCATATGGAATGAGCGTGAGGGGCTTGGGGCATATGGAATGAGTGTGAGGGGTTTGGGGCATATGGAATGAGTGTGAGGGGTTTGGGTCATATGGAATGCGCGTGAGGAACTGGGGGCACATGGAATGAGTGTGAGGGGCTTGGGGCATATGGAATGAGCGTGAGGAGTTTGGGGCATATGGAATGAGCGTGAGGGGTTTGGTGCATATGGAATAAGTCTGAGGGGCTTGGGGCATATGGAATGAGCATGAGGGGCTTGGGGCATATGGAATAAGTCTGAGGGGCTTGGGGCATATGGAATGAGCGTGCGGGACTGGGGGCATATGGGATGAGCATGAGGGGCTTGGGCACATGGAATAAGTCTGAGAGGCTTGGGGCATATGAATGAGCGTGAAGGGCTTGGGGCATATGGAATGAGCTTGAGGGGTATGGGGCATATGGAAAGAGTGTGAGGGGCTTGGGGCTCATGAATGCAGTGAGGGGCTTGGGGCATATGGAATGAGCATGAGAGGCTTTGGGCATATGGAATGAGCGTGAGGGGCTTGGGGCATATGGAATGAGTGTGAGGTGCTTGGGGCATATGGAATGAGCGTGAGGGGCTTGTGGCATATGGAATGAGTGTGAGGGGCTTGGGGCATATGGAATGAGTTTGAGGGGCTTGGGGCATATGGAATGAGCGTGAGGGGTTTTGGTCATATGGAATGCGCGTGAGGAACTGGGGGCACATGGAATGAGTGTGGGGGTTTGGGGCATATGGAATGAGTGCGAGGAGTTTGGGGCATATGGAATGAGTGTGAGGGGCTTGGGGCATATGAAAGTGCATGAGGGGCATGGGGCATATGGAATGAGCTTGAGGGGTATGGGGCATATGGAAAGAGTGTGAGGGGCTTGGGGCTCATGAATGCAGTGAGGGGCTTGGGGCATATGGAATGAGTCTGAGGGGCTTGGGGCATATGGAATGAGCGTGAGGGGCTTTGGGCATATGGAATGAGCGTGAGGGGCTTGGGGCATATGGAATGAGTGTGAGGTGCTTGGGGCATATGGAATGAGCGTGAGGGGCTTGGGGCATATGGAATGAGCGTGAGGGGCTTGGGGCATATGGAATGAGTGTGAGGTGCTTGGGGCATATGGAATGAGCGTGAGGGGCTTGGGGCATATGGAATGAGTGAGGGGCTTGGGGCATATGGAATGAGTGTGAGGGGTTTGGGGCATATGGAATGAGTGTGAGGGGTTTGGGTCATATGGAATGCGCGTGAGGAACTGGAGCACATGGAATGAGTGTGAGGGGCTTGGGGCATATGGAATGAGCGTGAGGAGTTTGGGGCATATGGAATGAGCGTGAGGGGTTTGGAGCATTTGGAATGAGCGTGAGGGTCTTGGGGCATATGGAATGAGTGTGAGGGGTTTGGGGCATATGGAATGAGTTTGAGGGGCTTGGGGCATATGGAATGCGCGTGAGGGGTTTGGGTCATATGGAATGCACGTGAGGAACTGGGGGCACTTGGAATGAGTGTGGGGGTTTGGGGCATATGGAATGAGCGTGAGGGGCTTGGGGCATATGAAAGAGCATGAGGGGCATGGGGCATATGGAATAAGTCTGAGGGGCTTGGGGCATATGGAATGAGCATGAGGGGCTTGGGGCATATGGAATAAGTCTGAGGGGCTTGGGGCATATGGAATGAGCGTGAAGGGCTTGGGGCATATGGAATGAGCGTGAGGGACTGGGGGCATATGGGATGATCATGAGGGGCTTGGGCACATGGAATAAGTCTGAGAGGCTTGCGGCATATGAATGAGCGTGAGGGGCTTGGGGCATATGGAATGAGCTTGAGGGGTATGGGGCATATGGAAAGAGTGTGAGGGGCTTGGGGCTCATGAATGCAGTGAGGGGCTTGCGGCATATGGAATGAGTGTGAGGGGCTTGAGGCATATGGAATGAGCGTGAGGAATTTGGAGCATATGGATTGAGCGTGAGGGGTTTGGGGCGTATGGAATGAGCGTGAGGGATTGGGGCATATGTAATGAGCGTGAGGGGCTTGGGGCATGTGGAATGAGCGTGAGGAGCTTGGGGCATATGGAATGAGCGTGAGGGGCTGGGGGCATATGGAATGAGTGTGAGGGGCTTGGGGCATATGGAATGAGTCTGAGAGGCTTGGGGCATATGAATGAGCGTGAGGGGCTTGGGGCATATGGAATGAGCTTGAGGGGTATGGTGCATATGGAAAGATTGTGAGGGGCTTGGGGCATATGAATGCAGTGAGGGGCTTGGGGCATATGGAATGAGCGTGAGGGGCTTGGGGCATGTGGAATGAGCGTGAGGAGCTTGGGGCATATGGAATGAGCGTGAGGGGCTGGGGGCATATGGAATGAGCGTGAGGGGCTTGGGGCATATGGAATGAGTCTGAGAGGCTTGGGGCATATGGAATGAGCGTGAGGGGCTTGGGGCATATGGAATGAGCATGAGGGGCTTGGGGCATATGCAATGAGTGTGAGGGGCTTGGGGCATATGGAATGAGCGTGAGGGGCTTGGGGCATATGGAATGAGCGTGAGGGGCTTGGGGCATATGGAATGAGTCTGAGAGGCTTGGGGCATATGGAATGAGCGTGAGGGGCTTGGGGCATATGGAATGAGCGTGAGGGGTTTGGGGCATATGGAATGTGCATGAGGGGCTTGGGGCTTATGGAATGAGTACAGGGGGTTTGGGGCATAAGGAATGAGTGCAAGGTGCTTGGGGCATATGGAATGAGTGTGAGGGGCTTGGGGCATATGAAAGTGCATGAGGGGCATGGGGCATATGGAATGAGCTTGAGGGGTATGGGGCATATGGAAAGAGTGTGAGGGGCTTGGGGCTCATGAATGCAGTGAGGGGCTTGGGGCATATGGAATGAGTCTGAGGGGCTTGGGGCATATGGAATGAGCGTGAGGGGCTTTGGGCATATGGAATCAGCGTGAGGGGCTTGGGGCATATGGAATGAGTGTGAGGTGCTTGGGGCATATGGAATGAGCGTGAGGGGCTTGGGGCATATGGAATGAGCGTGAGGGGCTTGGGGCATATGGAATGAGTGTGAGGTGCTTGGGGCATATGGAATGAGCATGAGGGGCTTGGGGCATATGGAATGAGTGAGGGGCTTGGGGCATATGGAATGAGTGTGAGGGGCTTGGGGCATATGGAATGAGTGTGGGGGTTTGGGGCATATGGAATGAGCGCGAGGAGTTTGGGGCATATGGAATGAGTGTGAGGGGCTTGGGGCATATGGAATGAGCGTGAGGAGTTTGGGGCATATGGAATGAGCTTGAGGGGTATGGGGCATATGGAAAGAGTGTGAGGGGCTTGGGGCTCATGAATGCAGTGAGGGGCTTGGGGCATATGGAATGAGTCTGAGGGGCTTGGGGCATATGGAATGAGCGTGAGGGGTTTTGGGCATATGGAATGAGCGTGAGGGGCTTGGGGCATATGGAATGAGCATGAGGGGCTTGGGGCATATGGAATGAGTGAGGGGCTTGGGGCATATGGAATGAGTGTGAGGGGCTTGGGGCATATGGAATGAGTGTGAGGGGTTTGGGTCATATGGAATTCGCGTGAGGAACTGGGGGCACATGGAATGAGTGTGAGGGGCTTGGGGCATATGGAATGAGCGTGAGGAGTTTGGGGCATATGGAATGAGCGTGAGGGGTTTGGGGCATATGGAATGAGCTTGAGGGGTATGGGGCATATGGAAAGAGTGTGAGGGGCTTGGGGCTCATGAATGCAGTGAGGGGCTTGGGGCATATGGAATGAGTCTGAGGGGCTTGGGGCATATGGAATGAGCGTGAGGGGTTTTGGGCATATGGAATGAGTCTGAGGGGCTTGGGGCATATGGAATGAGCGTGAGGGGTTTTGGGCATATGGAATGAGCGTGAGGGGTTTGGGGCATATGGAATGTGCATGAGGGGCTTGGGGCTTATGGAATGAGTACAGGGGGCTTGGGGCATATGGAATGAGTGTGAGGGGCTTGGGGCATATGGAATGAGTTTGAGGGGCTTGGGGCATATGGAATGCGCGTGAGGGGTTTGGGTCATATGGAATGCACGTGAGGAACTGGGGGCACTTGGAATGAGTGTGGGGGTTTGGGGCATATGGAATGAGCGTGAGGAGTTTGGGGCATATGGAATGAGTGTGAGGGGCTTGGGGCATATGAAAGAGCATGAGGGGCATGGGGCATATAGAATAAGTCTGAGGGGCTTGGGGCATATGGAATGAGCATGAGGGGCTTGGGGCATATGGAATGAGTTTGAGGGGCTTGGGGCATATGGAATGAGTGTGAGGGGTTTGGGTCATATGGAATGCGCGTGACGAACTGGGGTCACATGGAATGAGTGTGGGGGTTTGGGGAATATGGAATGAGCGTGAGGAGTTTGGGGCATATGGAATGAGTGTGAGGGGCTTGGGGCATATGAAAGTGCATGAGGGGCATGGGGCATATGGAATGACCTTGAGGGGTATGGGGCATATGGAAAGCGTGTGAGGGGCTTGGGGCTCATGAATGCAGTGAGGGGCTTGGGGCATATGGAATGAGTCTGAGGGGCTTGGGGCATATGGAATGAGCGTGAGGGGCTTGGGGCATATGGAATGAGTGTGAGGTGCTTGGGGCATATGAAATGAGCATGAGGGGCTTGGGGCATATGGAATGAGTGAGGGGCTTGGGGCATATGGAATGAGTGTGAGGGGTTTGGGGCATATGGAATGAGTGTGAGGGGTTTGGGTCATATGGATTTCGCGTGAGGAACTGGGGCACATGGAATGAGTGTGAGGGGCTTGGGGCATATGGAATGAGCGTGAGGAGTTTGGGGCATATGGAATGAGCGTGAGGGGTTTGGAGCATATGGAATGAGCGTGGGGGGCTTGGGGCATAAGGAATGAGTGTGAGGGGCTTGGGGCATATGGAATGAGTTTGAGGGGCTTGGGGCATGTGGAATGCACGTGAGGGGTTTGGGTCATATGGAATGCACGTGAGGAACTGGGGGCACTTGGAATGAGTGTGGGGGTTTGGGGCATATGGAATGAGCGTGAGGAGTTTGGGGCATATGGAATGAGTGTGAGGGGCTTGGGGCATATGAAAGAGCATGAGGGGCATGGGGCATATGGAATAAGTCTGAGGGGCTTGGGGCATATGGAATGAGCATGAGGGGCTTGGGGCATATGGAATAAGTCTGAGGGGCTTGGGGCATATGGAATGAGCGTGAAGGGCTTGGGGCATATGGAATGAGCGTGAGGGACTGGGGGCATATGCGATGAGCATGAGGGGCTTGGCACATGGAATAAGTCTGAGAGGCTTGGGGCATATGGAATGAGCTTGAGGGGTATGGGGCATATGGAAAGAGTGTGAGGGGCTTGGGGCTCATGAATGCAGTGAGGGGCTTGCGGCATATGGAATGAGTGTGAGGGGCTTGGGGCATATGGAATGAGCGTGAGGAGTTTGGAGCATATGGATTGAGCGTGAGGGGTTTGGGTCGTATGGAATGAGCGTGAGGGATTGGGGCATATGGAATGAGCCTGAGGGGCTTGGGGCATATGGAATAAGTCTGAGGGGCTTGGGACATATGGAATGAATGTGAGGGGCTTGGGGCATATGGAATGAGCGTGAGGGGCTTGCGGCATATGGAATGAGCGTGAGGAACTGAGGGCATATGGAATGAGCTTGAAGGGTTTGGGCATATAGAATGAGTGTGAGGGGATTGGGGCATATGAATGCAGTGAGGGGCTTGGGGCATATGGAATGAGCATGAAGGTCTTGGGGCATGTGGAATGAGCGTGAAGGACTGAGGGCATATGGAATGAGCGTGAAGGGTTTGGGGCATATGGAATGAGCGCAAGGGGCTTGGGCATATGGAATGAGCATGAGGGGATTAGGGCATATGAATGAGCGTGTGTGGCTTGGGGCATATGGAATGAGCATGAGGGATTTGGGGCATATGGAATGTGCGTGAAGGGCTTGGGGCATATGGAATGAGCACAGGGGGTTTGGGGCATATGGAATGAGCGCAAGGTGCTTGGGGCATATGGAATGAGCGTGAGGGACTGGGGGCATATGGAATGAGCGTGAGGGGCTTGAGGCATATGGAATGAGCATGAGGGACTGGGGGCATATGGAATGAGCCTGAGGGACTTGGGGCATATGAAATGAGCGTGAGGGACTTGGGGCATATGGAATGAGCTTGAGGGGTATGGTACATATGGAAAGATTGTGAGGGGCTTGGGGCATATGAATGCAGTGAGGGGCTTGGGGCATATGGAATGAGCGTGAGGGGCTTGGGGCATGTGGAATGAGCGTGAGGAGCTTGGGGCATATGGAATGAGCGTGAGGGGCTGGGGGCATATGGAATGAGCGTGAGGGGCTTGGGGCATATGGAATGAGTCTGAGAGGCTTGGGGCATATGAATGAGCGTGAGGGGCTTGGGGCATATGGAATGAGCTTGAGGGGTATGGTGCATATGGAAAGATTGTGAGGGGCTTGGGGCATATGAATGCAGTGAGGGGCTTGGGGCATATGGAATGAGCGTGAGGGGCTTGGGGCATGTGGAATGAGCGTGAGGAGCTTGGGGCATATGGAATGAGCGTGAGGGGCTGGGGGCATATGGAATGAGCGTGAGGGGCTTGGGGCATATGGAATGAGTCTGAGAGGCTTGGGGCATATGGAATGAGCGTGAGGGGCTTGGGGCATATGGAATGAGCATGAGGGGCTTGGGGCATATGGAATGAGCATGAGGGGCTTGGGGCATATGGAATGAGCGTGAGGGGCTGGGGGCATATGGAATGAGCGTGAGGGGCTTGGGGCATATGGAATGAGTCTGAGAGGCTTGGGGCATATGGAATGAGCATGAGGGGCTTGGGGCATATGGAATGAGCATGAGGGGCTTGGGGCATATGGAATGAGCGTGAGGGGCTTGGGGCATATGGAATGAGCGTGAGGGGTTTGGGGCATAATTAATGTGCATGAGGGGCTTGGGGCTTATGGAATGAGTACAGGGGGTTTGGGGCATATGCAATGAGTGCAAGGTGCTTGGGGCATATGGAATGAGCGTGAGGGACTGGGGGCATATGGAATGAGCGTGAGGGGCTTGGGGCATATGGAATGAGCGTGAGGGGCTTGGGGCATATGGAATGAGCGTGAGGGGCTTGGGGCATATGGAATGAGTCTGAGGGGCTTGGGGCATATGAATGAGCGTGAGGGGCTTGGGGCGTAGGGAATGAGTGTGAGGAGTTTTTGGCATATGGAATGAGTGTGAGGGGTTTGGGGCATATGGAATGCGCGTGAGGAACTGGGGGCACATGGAATGAGTGTGAGGGGCTTGGGGCATATGGAATGAGCGTGAGGGGTTTGGGGCATATGGAATGAGCGTGAGGGGTTTGGGGCATATGGAATGAGCGTGAGGGGCTTGGGGCATATCAAAGAGCGTGAGCGGTTTGGGGCATATGGAATAAGTCTGAGGGGCTTGGGGCATATGGAATAAGTCTGAGGGGCTTGGGGCATATGGAATAAGTCTGAGGGGCTTGGGGCATATGGAATGAGCGTGAGGGGCTTTGGGCATATGGAATGAGCATGAGGGGCTTGGGGCATATGGAATGAGTGTGAGGTGCTTGGGGCATATGGAATGAGCGTGAGGGGCTTGGGGCATATGGAATGAGCGTGAGGGGCTTGGGGCATATGGAATGAGTTTGAGGGGCTTGGGGCATATGGAATGAGCGTGAGGGGCTTGGGGCATATGGAATGAGCGTGAGGGGCTTGGGGCATATGGAATAAGTCTGAGGGGCTTGGGGCATATGGAATGAGTCTGAGGGACTTGGGGCATATGAATGAGCATGAGGGGCTTGGGGCATATGGAATGAGTGTGAGGGGTTTGGGTCATATGGAATGCGCGTGAGGAACTGGGGGCACATGGAATGAGTGTGAGGGGCTTGGGGCATATGGAATGAGCGTGAGGAGTTTGGGGCATATGGAATGAGCGTGAGGTGTTTGGTGCTTATGGAATGAGCGTGAGGGGCTTTGGCATATGAAAGAGCGTGAGGGGCTTGGGGCATATGGAATAAGTCTGAGGGGCTTGGGGCATATGGAATGCGCGTGAGGAACTGGGGGCACATGGAATGAGTGTGAGGGGCTTGGGGCATATGGAATGAGCATGAGGGGTTTGGGGCATATGGAATGAGCGTGAGGGGCTTGGGGCATATCAAAGAGCGTGAGGGGCTTGGGGCATATGGAATAAGTCTGAGGGGCTTGGGGCATATGGAATAAGTCTGAGGGGCTTGGGGCATATGGAATGAGCGTGAGGGGCTTTGGGCATATGGAATGAGCATGAGGGGCTTAGGGCATATGGAATGAGTGTGAGGTGCTTGGGGCATATGGAATGAGCGTGAGGGGCTTGGGGCATATGGAATGAGTGTGAGGGGCTTGGGGCATATGGAATGAGTTTGAGGGGCTTGGGGCATATGGAATGAGCGTGAGGGGCTTGGGGCATATGGAATGAGCGTGAGGGGCTTGGGGCATATGGAATAAGTCTGAGGGGCTTGGGGCATATGGAATGAGTCTGAGGGACTTGGGGCATATGAATGAGCATGAGGGGCTTGGGGCATATGGAATGAGTGTGAGGGGTTTGGGGCATATGGAATGAGTGTGAGGGGTTTGGGTCATATGGAATGCGCGTGAGGAGTTTGGGGCATATGGAATGAGCGTGAGGTGTTTGGTGCTTATGGAATGAGCGTGAGGGGCTTTGGCATATGAAAGAGCGTGAGGGGCTTGTGGCATATGGAATAAGTCTGAGGGGCTTGGGGCATATAGAATGAGCGTGAGGGGCTTGAGGCATATGGAATGAGTGTGAGGGGTTTGGGGCATATGGAATGAGTGTGAGGGGTTTGGGTCATATGGAATGCGCGTGAGGAACTGGGGGCACATGGAATGAGTGTGAGGGGCTTGGGGCATATGGAATGAGCGTGAGGAGTTTGGGGCATATGGAATGAGCGTGAGGGGTTTGGTGCATATGGAATGAGGGGCTTGGGGCATATGAAAGAGCGTGAGGGGCTTGGGGCATATGGAATAAGTCTGAGGGGCTTGGGGCATAGGGAATGAGCATGAGGGGCTTGGGGCATATGGAATAAGTCTGAGGGGCTTGGGGCATATGAACGATTCTGAGGGGCTTGGGGCATAAGAAATGAGCGTGAGGGGCTTGGGGCATATGGAATGAGCGTGAGGGACTTGGGGCATATGGAATGAGCATGAGGTGCTTGGAGCATATGGAATGAGCCTGAAGGGCTTAGGGCATATGAAACGAGTGTGAGGGGCTTGGGGCATTTGGAATGAGCATGAGGGGCTTGGGGCATATGGAATCAGCATAAGGGACTTGGGGTATATGGAATAAGTCTGAGGGGCTTGGGGCATATGGAATGAGTTTGAGGGGCTTGGGGCATATGGAATGAGCGTGAGGGGCTTGGGGCATATGGAATGAGCGTGAGGGGCTTGGGGCATATGGAATAAGTCTGAGGGGCTTGGGGCATATGGAATGAGTCTGAGGGACTTGGGGCATATGAATGAGCATGAGGGGCTTGGGGCATATGGAATGAGTGTGAGGGGTTTGGGGCATATGGAATGAGTGTGAGGGGTTTGGGTCATATGGAATGCGCGTGAGGAGTTTGGGGCATATGGAATGAGCGTGAGGTGTTTGGTGCTTATGGAATGAGCGTGAGGGGCTTTGGCATATGAAAGAGCGTGAGGGGCTTGTGGCATATGGAATAAGTCTGAGGGGCTTGGGGCATATAGAATGAGTGTGAGGGGTTTGGGGCATATGGAATGAGTGTGAGGGGTTTGGGTCATATGGAATGCGCGTGAGGAACTGGGGGCACATGGAATGAGTGTGAGGGGCTTGGGGCATATGGAATGAGCGTGAGGAGTTTGGGGCATATGAAATGAGCGTGAGGGGTTTGGTGCATATGGAATGAGGGGCTTGGGGCATATGAAAGAGCGTGAGGGGCTTGGGGCATATGGAATAAGTCTGAGGGGCTTGGGGCATAGGGAATGAGCATGAGGGGCTTGGGGCATATGGAATAAGTCTGAGGGGCTTGGGGCATATGAACGATTCTGAGGGGCTTGGGGCATAAGAAATGAGCGTGAGGGGCTTGGGGCATATGGAATGAGCGTGAGGGACTTGGGGCATATGGAATGAGCATGAGGTGCTTGGAGCATATGGAATGAGCCTGAAGGGCTTAGGGCATATGAAACGAGTGTGAGGGGCTTGGGGCATTTGGAATGAGCATGAGGGGCTTGGGGCATATGGAATCAGCATAAGGGACTTGGGGTATATGGAATAAGTCTGAGGGGCTTGGGGCATATGGAATGAGTGCGAGGGGCTTGGGCATATGGAATGAGTTTGAGGGGCTTGGGGCATATGGATTGAGTCTGAGGGGCTTGGGGCATATGGATTGAGTCTGAGGGGCTTGGGGCATATGCATGATCGTGAGGGGCTTGGGGCATATGGAATGAGCATGAGGGGTTTGGAGCATATGGAATGAGCATGAGGGGCTTAGGGCATATGAATGAGCGTGAGAGACTGGGGCATATGGAATGAGCCTGAGGGACTGGGGCCATGTGGAATGAGCGTGAGGGACTGGGGCCATATGGAATGAGCATGAGGGACTTGGGGCATATGGAATAAGTCTGAGGGGCTTGGGGCATATGGAATGAGCATGAGGTGCTTGGGGCATATGGAATGAGCGTGAGGGGCTTTGGGCATATGGAATGAGCGTGAGGGGATTGGGGCATATGGAATGAGCATGAGGTGCTTGGGGCATATGGAATGAGCGTGAGGGGCTTTGGGCATATGGAATGAGCGTGAGGGGATTGGGGCATATGGAATGAGTTTGAGGGTTTTGGGGCATATGGAATGAGTGTGAGGGGTTTGGGTCATATGGAATGCACGTGAGGAACTGGGGGCACATGGAATGAGTGTGAGGGGCTTGGGACATATGGAATGAGCGTGAGGAGTTTGGGGCATATGGAATGAGCGTGAGGGGTTTGGTGCATATGGAATGCGCGTGAGGGGCTTGGGGCATATGGAATAAGTCTGAGGGGCTTGGGGCATATGGAATGAGCATGAGGTGCTTGGGGCATATGGAATGAGCGTGAGGGGCTTTGGGCATATGGAATGAGCGTGAGGGGCTTGGGGCATATGGAATGAGTGTGAAGTGCTTGGGGCATATGGAATGAGCGTGAGGGGCTTGGGGCATATGGAATGAGTGTGAGGGGCTTGGGGCATATGGAATGAGTTTGAGGGGCTTGGGGCATATGGAATGAGCGTGAGGGGCTTGGGGCATTTGAAATGAGCGTGAGGGGCTTGGGGCATATGGAATAAGTCTGAGGGGCTTGGGGCATATGGAATGAGTCTGAGGGGCTTGGGGCATATGAATGAGCGTGAGGGGCTTGGGGCATATGGAATGAGTTTGAGGGTTTTGGGGCATATGGAATGAGTGTGAGGGGTTTGGGTCATATGGAATGCGCGTGAGGAACTGGGTGCACATGGAATGAGTGTGAGGGGATTGGGGCATATGGAATGAGCGTGAGGAGTTTGGGGCATATGGAATGAGCGTGAGGGGTTTGGTGCATATGGAATGAGCGTGAAGGGCTTGGGGCATATGAAAGAGCGTGAGGGGCTTGGGGCATATGGAATAAGTCTGAGGGGCTTGGGGCATATGGAATGAGCATGAGGGGCTTGGGGCATATGGAATAAGCCTGAGGGGCTTGGGTTATATGGAACTAGCATGAGGGGCTTGGAGCATATGGAATAAGTCTGAGGGGCTTGGGGCATATGGAATGAGCGTGAGGGGCTTGGGGCATATGGAATGAGTGTGAGGGGTTTGGGGCATATGGAATGAGTGTGAGGGATTTGGGTCATATGGAATGCGCGTGAGGAACTGGGGGCACATGGAATGAGTGTGAGGGGCTTGGGGCATATGGAATGAGCGTGAGGAGTTTGGGGCATATGGAATGAGCGTGAGGGGTTTGTTGCATATGGAATGAGCGTGAGGGGCTTGGGGCATATGAAAGAGCGTGAGGGGCTTGGGGCATATGGAATAAGTCTGAGGGGCTTGGGGCATATGGAATGAGCATGAGGGGCTTGGGGCATATGGAATAAGTCTGAGGGGCTTGGGGCATATGGAATTAGCGTGCGGGACTGGGGGCATTAGGGATGAGCATGAGGGGCTTGGGCACATGGAATAAGTCTGAGAGGCTTGGGGCATATGAATGAGCGTGAAGGGCTTGGGGCATATGGAATGAGCTTGAGGGGTATGGGGCATATGGAAAGAGTGTGAGGGGCTTGGGGCTCATGAATGCAGTGAGGGGCTTGAGGCATATGGAATGAGTCTGAGGGGCTTGGGGCATATGGAATGAGCATGAGAGGCTTTGGGCATATGGAATGAGCAAGAGGGGCTTGGGGCATATGGAATGAGTGTGAGGTGCTTGGGGCATATGGAATGAGCGTGAGGGGCTTGTGGCATATGGAATGAGTGTGAGGGGCTTGGGGCATATGGAATGAGTTTGAGGGGCTTGGGGCATATGGAATGAGCGTGAGGGGTTTGGGTCATATGGAATGCGCGTGAGGAACTGGGGGCACATGGAATGAGTGTGGGGGTTTGGGGCATATGGAATGAGCGCGAGGAGTTTGGGGCATATGGAATGAGTGTGAGGGGCTTGGGGCATATGAAAGTGCATGAGGGGCATGGAGCATATGGAATGAGCTTGAGGGGTATGGGGCATATGGAAAGAGTGTGAGGGGCTTGGGGCTCATGAATGCAGTGAGGGGCTTGGGGCATATGGAATGAGTCTGAGGGGCTTAGGGCATATGGAATGAGCGTGAGGGGCTTTGGGCATATGGAATGAGCGTGAGGAGTTTGGGGCAAATGGAATGAGCGTGAGGGGTTTGGTGCATATGGAATGAGCGTGAGGGGCTTGGGGCATATGAAAGAGCGTGAGGGGCTTGGGGCAAATGGAATGAGCGTGAGGGGTTTGGTGCATATGGAATGAGCGTGAGGGGCTTGGGGCATATGAAAGAGCGTGAGGGGCTTGGGGCATATGGAATAAGTCTGAGGGGCATGGGGCATATGGAATGAGCATGAGGGGCTTGGGGCATATGGAATAAGTCTGAGGGGCTTGGGGCATATGGAATGAGCATGAGGGGCTTGGGGCATATGGAATAAGTCTGAGGGGCTTGGGGCATATGGAATGAGCGTGAGGGGCTTGGGGCATATGAATGAGCGTGAGGGGCTTGGGGCATATGGAATGAGCTTGAGGGGTATGGGGCTTATGGAAAGAGTGTGAGGGGCTTGGGGCTCATGAATGCAGTGAGGGGCTTGCGGCATATGGAATGAGTGTGAGGGGCTTGGGGCATATGGAATGAGCGTGAGGGGCTTGGGGCATATGGAATGAGTGTGAGGGGCTTGGGGCATATGGAATGAGTGTGAGGGGCTTGGGGCATATGGAATGAGTGTGAGGGGTTTGGGGCATATGGAATGAGTGTGAGGGGTTTGGGTCATATGGAATGCGCCTGAGGAACTGGGGGCACATGGAATGAGTGTGAGGAGCTTGGGGCATATGGAATGAGCGTGAGGAGTTTGGGGCAAATGGAATGAGCGTGAGGGGTTTGGTGCATATGGAATGAGCGTGAGGGGCTTGGGGCATATGAAAGAGCGTGAGGGGCTTGGGGCATATGGAATAAGTCTGAGGGGCTTGGGGCATATGGAATGAGCATGAGGGGCTTGGGGCATATGGAATAAGTCTGAGGGGCTTGGGGCATATGGAATGAGCATGAGGGGCTTGGGGCATATGGAATAAGTCTGAGGGGCTTGGGGCATATGGAATGAGCGTGAGGGGCTTGGGGCATATGGAATGAGTGTGAGGGGTTTGGGGCATATGGAATGAGTGTGAGGGGCTTCGGGCATATGGAATGAGTGTGAGGTGCTTGGGGCATATGGAATGAGTGTGAGGTGCTTGGGGCATATGGAATGAGCGTGAGGGGCTTGGGGCATATGGAATGAGTGTGAGGGGCTTGGGGCATATGGAATGAGTGTGAGGGGCTTGGGGCATATGGAATGAGTGTGAGGGGTTTGGGGCATATGGAATGAGTGTGAGGGGTTTGGGTCATATGGAATGCACGTGAGGAACTGGGGGCACATGGAATGAGTGTGAGGAGCTTGGGGCATATGGAATGAGCGTGAGGAGTTTGGGGCAAATGGAATGAGCGTGAGGGGCTTGGGGCATATGGAATGAGCAAGAGGGGCTTGGGGCATATGGAATGAGTGTGAGGTGCTTGGGGCATATGGAATGAGTGTGAGGGGCTTGGGGCATATGGAATGAGTTTGAGGGGCTTGGGGCATATGGAATGAGCGTGAGGGGTTTGGGTCATATGGAATGCGCGTGAGGAACTGGGGGCACATGGAATGAGTGTGGGGGTTTGGGGCATATGGAATGAGCGCGAGGAGTTTGGGGCATATGGAATGAGTGTGAGGGGCTTGGGGCATATGAAAGTGCATGAGGGGCATGGAGCATATGGAATGAGCTTGAGGGGTATGGGGCATATGGAAAGAGTGTGAGGGGCTTGGGGCTCATGAATGCAGTGAGGGGCTTGGGGCATATGGAATGAGTCTGAGGGGCTTGGGGCATATGGAATGAGCGTGAGGGGCTTTGGGCATATGGAATGAGCGTGAGGAGTTTGGGGCAAATGGAATGAGCGTGAGGGGTTTGGTGCATATGGAATGAGCGTGAGGGGCTTGGGGCATATGAAAGAGCGTGATGGGCTTGGGGCAAATGGAATGAGCGTGAGGGGTTTGGTGCATATGGAATGAGCGTGAGGGGCTTGGGGCATATGAAAGAGCTTGAGGGGCTTGGGGCATATGGAATAAGTCTGAGTGGCTTGGGGCATTTGGAATGAGCATGAGGGGCTTGGGGCATATGGAATAAGTCTGAGGGGCTTGGGGCATATGGAATGAGCGTGAGGGGCTTGGGGCATATGGAATGAGTGTGAGGGGTTTGGGGCATATGGAAGGAGTGTGAGGGGCTTGGGGCATATGGAATGAGTGTGAGGGGCTTGGGGCATATGGAATGAGTGTGAGGGGCTTGGGGCTCATGAATGCAGTGAGGGGCTTGCGGCATATGGAATGAGTGTGAGGGGCTTGGGGCATATGGAATGAGCGTGAGGGGCTTGGGGCATATGGAATGAGTGTGAGGGGCTTGGGGCATATGGAATGAGTGTGAGGGGCTTGGGGCATATGGAATGAGTGTGAGGGGTTTGGGGCATATGGAATGAGTGTGAGGGGTTTGGGTCAGATGGAATGCGCCTGAGGAACTGGGGGCACATGGAATGAGTGTGAGGAGCTTGGATCATATGGAATGAGTGTGAGGAGTTTGGGGCAAATGGAATGAGCGTGAGGGGTTTGGTGCATATGGAATGAGCGTGAGGGGCTTGGGGCATATAAAAGAGCGTGAGGGGCTTGGGGCATATGGAATAAGTCTGAGGGGCTTGGGGCATATGGAATGAGCATGAGGGGCTTGGGGCATATGGAATAAGTCTGAGGGGTTTGGGGCATATGGAATGAGCATGAGGGGCTTGGGGCATATGGAATAAGTCTGAGGGGCTTGGGGCATATGGAATGAGCGTGAGGGGCTTGGGGCATTTGGAATGAGTGTGAGGGGTTTGGGGCATATGGAATGAGTGTGAGGGGCTTGGGGCATATGGAATGAGTGTGAGGTGCTTGGGGCATATGGAATGAGTGTGAGGTGCTTGGGGCATATGGAATGAGCGTGAGGGGCTTGGGGCATATGGAATGAGTGTGAGGGGCTTGGGGCATATGGAATGAGTGTGAGGGGCTTGGGGCATATGGAATGAGTGTGAGGGGTTTGGGGCATATGGAATGAGTGTTAGGGGTTTGGGTCATATGGAATGCGCATGAGGAACTGGGGGCACATGGAATGAGTGTGAGGAGCTTGGGGCATATGGAATGAGCGTGAGGAGTTTGGGGCAAATGGAATGAGTGTGAGGGGCTTGGGGCATATGGAATGAGCGTGAGGGGCTTGGGGCATATGGAATGAGTGTGAGGGGCTTGGGGCATATGGAATGAGTCTGAGAGGCTTGGGGCATATGGAATGAGCGTGAGGGGCTTGGGGCATATGGAATGAGCATGAGGGGCTTGGGGCATATGGAATGAGCGTGAGGGGCTTGGGGCATATGGAATGAGCGTGAGGGGTTTGGGGCATATGGAATGTGCATGAGGGGCTTGGGGCTTATGGAATGAGTACAGGGGGTTTGGGGCATATGGAATGAGTGCAAGGTGCTTGGGGCATATGGAATGAGCGTGAGGAGTTTGTGGCATATGGAATGAGCGTGAGGGGTTTGGTGCATATGGAATGAGCGTGAGGGGCTTGGGGCATATGAAAGAGCGTGAGGGGCTTGGGGCATATGGAATAAGTCTGAGGGGCTTGGGGCATATGGAATGAGCATGAGGGGCTTGGGGCATATGGAATAAGTCTGAGGGGCTTGGGGCATATGGAATGAGCATGAGGGGCTTGGGGCATATGGAATAAGTCTGAGGGGCTTGGGGCATATGGAATGAGCGTGAGGGGCTTGGGGCATATGAATGAACGTGAGGGGCTTGGGGCATATGGAATGAGCTTGAGGGGTATGGGGCATATGGAAAGAGTGTGAGGGGCTTGGGGCTCATGAATGCAGTGAGGGGCTTGCGGCATATGGAATGAGTGTGAGGGGCTTGGGGCATATGGAATGAGTGTGAGGGGCTTGGGGCATATGGAATGAGTGTGAGGGGCTTGGGGCATATGGAATGAGCTTGAGGGGTATGGGGCATATGGAAAGAGTGTGAGGGGCTTGGGGCTCATGAATGCAGTGAGGGGCTTGCGGCATATGGAATGAGTGTGAGGGGCTTGGGGCATATGGAATGAGCGTGAGGGGCTTGGGGCATATGGAATGAGTGTGAGGGGCTTGGGGCATATGGAATGAGTGTGAGGGGCTTGGGGCATATGGAATGAGTGTGAGGGGTTTGGGGCATATGGAATGAGTGTGAGGGGTTTGGGTCAGATGGAATGCGCCTGAGGAACTGGGGGCACATGGAATGGGTGTGAGGAGCTTGGATCATATGGAATGAGTGTGAGGAGTTTGGGGCAAATGGAATGAGCGTGAGGGGTTTGGTGCATATGGAATGAGCGTGAGGGGCTTGGGGCATATGAAAGAGCGTGAGGGGCTTGGGGCATATGGAATAAGTCTGAGGGGCTTGGGGCATATGGAATGAGCATGAGGGGCTTGGGGCATATGGAATAAGTCTGAGGGGTTTGGGGCATATGGAATGAGCATGAGGGGCTTGGGGCATATGGAATAAGTCTGAGGGGCTTGGGGCATATGGAATGAGCGTGAGGGGCTTGGGGCATATGGAATGAGTGTGAGGGGTTTGGGGCATATGGAATGAGTGTGAGGGGCCTGGGGCATATGGAATGAGTGTGAGGTGCTTGGGGCATATGGAATGAGTGTGAGGTGCTTGGGGCATATGGAATGAGTGTGAGGTGCTTGGGGCATATGGAATGAGCGTGAGGGGTTTGGGGCATATGGAATGAGTGTTAGGGGTTTGGGTCATATGGAATGCGCATGAGGAACTGGGGGCACATGGATTGAGTGTGAGGAGCTTGGGGCATATGGAATGAGCGTGAGGAGTTTGGGGCAAATGGAATGAGTGTGAGGGGCTTGGGGCATATGGAATGAGCGTGAGGGGCTTGGGGCATATGGAATGAGTGTGAGGGGCTTGGGGCATATGGAATGAGTCTGAGAGGCTTGGGGCATATGGAATGAGCGTGAGGGGCTTGGGGCATATGGAATGAGCATGAGGGGCTTGGGGCATATGGAATGAGCGTGAGGGGCTTGGGGCATATGGAATGAGCTTGAGGGGTTTGGGGCATATGGAATGTGCATGAGGGGCTTGGGGCTTATGGAATGAGTACAGGGGGTTTGGGGCATATGGAATGAGTGCAAGGTGCTTGGGGCATATGGAATGAGCGTGAGGAGTTTGTGGCATATGGAATGAGCGTGAGGGGTTTGGTGCATATGGAATGAGCGTGAGGGGCTTGGGGCATATGAAAGAGCGTGAGGGGCTTGGGGCATATGGAATAAGTCTGAGGGGCTTGGGGCATATGGAATGAGCATGAGGGGCTTGGGGCATATGGAATAAGTCTGAGGGGCTTGGGGCATATGGAATGAGCATGAGGGGCTTGGGGCATATGGAATAAGTCTGAGGGGCTTGGGGCATATGGAATGAGCGTGAGGGGCTTGGGGCATATGAATGAACGTGAGGGGCTTGGGGCATATGGAATGAGGTTGAGGGGTATGGGGCATATGGAAAGAGTGTGAGGGGCTTGGGGCTCATGTATGCAGTGAGGGGCTTGCGGCATATGGAATGAGTGTGAGGGGCTTGGGGCATATGGAATGAGTGTGAGGGGCTTGGGGCATATGGAATGAGTGTGAGGGGCTTGGGGCATATGGAATGAGTGTGAGGGGTTTGGGGCACATGGAATGAGTGTGAGGGGTTTGGGTCATATGGAATGCGCGTGAGGAACTGGGGGCACATGGAATGAGTGTGAGGAGCTTGGGGCATATGGAATGAGCGTGAGGAGTTTGGGGCAAATGGAATGAGCGTGAGGGGTTTGGTGCATATGGAATGAGCGTGAGGGGCTTGGGGCATATGAAAGAGCGTGAGGGGCTTGGGGCATATGAAAGAGCGTGAGGGGCTTGGGGCATATGGAATAAGTCTGAGGGGCTTGGGGCATATGGAATGAGCATGAGGGGCTTGGGGCATATGGAATAAGTCTGAGGGGCTTGGGGCATATGGAATGAGCATGAGGGGCTTGGGGCATATGGAATAAGTCTGAGGGGCTTGGGGCATATGGAATGAGCGTAAGGGGCTTGGGGCATATGGAATGAGTGTGAGGGGTTTGGGGCATATGGAATGAGTGTGAGGGGCTTGGGGCATATGGAATGAGTGTGAGGTGCTTGGGGCATATGGAATGAGTGTGAGGTGCTTGGGGCATATGGAATGAGCGTGAGGGGCTTGGGGCATATGGAATGAGTGTGAGGGGCTTGGGGCATATGGAATGAGTGTGAGGGGCTTGGGGCATATGGAATGAGTGTGAGGGGTTTGGGGCATATGGAATGAGTGTGAGGGGTTTGGGTCATATGGAATGCGCGTGAGGAACTGGGGGCACATGGAATGAGTGTGAGGAGCTTGGGGCATATGGAATGAGCGTGAGGAGTTTGGGGCAAATGGAATGAGTCTGAGGGGCTTGGGGCATATGGAATGAGCGTGAGGGGCTTTGGGCATATGGAATGAGCGTGAGGAGTTTGGGGCAAATGGAATGAGCGTGAGGGGTTTGGTGCATATGGAATGAGCGTGAGGGGCTTGGGGCATATGAAAGAGCGTGATGGGCTTGGGGCAAATGGAATGAGCGTGAGGGGTTTGGTGCAAATGGAATGAGCGTGAGGGGTTTGGTGCATATGGAATGAGCGTGAGGGGCTTGGGGCATATGAAAGAGCGTGAGGGGCTTGGGGCATATGAAAGAGCGTGAGGGGCTTGGGGCATATGGAATAAGTCTGAGGGGCTTGGGGCATATGGAATGAGCATGAGGTGCTTGGGGCATATGGAATAAGTCTGAGGGGCTTGGGGCATATGGAATGAGCATGAGGGGCTTGGGGCATATGGAATAAGTCTGAGGGGCTTGGGGCATATGGAATGAGCGTGAGGGGCTTGGGGCATATGGAATGAGTGTGAGGGGTTTGGGGCATATGGAATGAGTGTGAGGGGCTTGGGGCATATGGAATGAGTGTGAGGTGCTTGGGGCATATGGAATGAGTGTGAGGTGCTTGGGGCATATGGAATGAGCGTGAGGGGCTTGGGGCATATGGAATGAGTGTGAGGGGCTTGGGGCATATGGAATGAGTGTGAGGGGCTTGGGGCATATGGAATGAGTGTGAGGGGTTTGGGGCATATGGAATGAGTGTGAGGGGTTTGGGTCATATGGAATGCGCGTGAGGAACTGGGGGCACATGGAATGAGTGTGAGGAGCTTGGGGCATATGGAATGAGCGTGAGGAGTTTGGGGCAAATGGAATGAGTCTGAGGGGCTTGGGGCATATGGAATGAGCGTTAGGGGCTTTGGGCATATGGAATGAGCGTGAGGAGTTTGGGGCAAATGGAATGAGCGTGAGGGGTTTGGTGCATATGGAATGAGCGTGAGGGGCTTGGGGCATATGAAAGAGCGTGATGGGCTTGGGGCAAATGGAATGAGCGTGAGGGGTTTGGTGCATATGGAATGAGCGTGAGGGGCTTGGGGCATATGAAAGAGCTTGAGGGGCTTGGGGCATATGGAATAAGTCTGAGGGGCTTGGGGCATATGGAATGAGCGTGAGGGGCTTGGGGCATATGGAATGAGTGTGAGGGGTTTGGGGCATATGGAATGAGTGTGAGGGGCTTGGGGCATATGGAATGAGTGTGAGGGGCTTGGGGCATATGGAATGAGTGTGAGGGGCTTGGGGCTCATGAATGCAGTGAGGGGCTTGCGGCATATGGAATGAGTGTGAGGGGCTTGGGGCATATGGAATGAGCGTGAGGGGCTTGGGGCATATGGAATGAGTGTGAGGGGCTTGGGGCATATGGAATGAGTGTGAGGGGCTTGGGGCATATGGAATGAGTGTGAGGGGTTTGGGGCATATGGAATGAGTGTGAGGGGTTTGGGTCAGATGGAATGCGCCTGAGGAACTGGGGGCACATGGAATGAGTGTGAGGAGCTTGGATCATATGGAATGAGTGTGAGGAGTTTGGGGCAAATGGAATGAGCGTGAGGGGTTTGGTGCATATGGAATGAGCGTGAGGGGCTTGGGGCATATGGAATGAGTGTGAAGTGCTTGGGGCATATGGAATGAGCGTGAGGGGCTTGGGGCATATGGAATGAGTGTGAGGGGCTTGGGGCATATGGAATGAGTTTGAGGGGCTTGGGGCATATGGAATGAGCGTGAGGGGCTTGGGGCATTTGAAATGAGCGTGAGGGGCTTGGGGCATATGGAATAAGTCTGAGGGGCTTGGGGCATATGGAATGAGTCTGAGGGGCTTGGGGCATATGAATGAGCGTGAGGGGCTTGGGGCATATGGAATGAGTTTGAGGGTTTTGGGGCATATGGAATGAGTGTGAGGGGTTTGGGTCATATGGAATGCGCGTGAGGAACTGGGTGCACATGGAATGAGTGTGAGGGGATTGGGGCATATGGAATGAGCGTGAGGAGTTTGGGGCATATGGAATGAGCGTGAGGGGTTTGGTGCATATGGAATGAGCGTGAAGGGCTTGGGGCATATGAAAGAGCGTGAGGGGCTTGGGGCATATGGAATAAGTCTGAGGGGCTTGGGGCATATGGAATGAGCATGAGGGGCTTGGGGCATATGGAATAAGCCTGAGGGGCTTGGGTTATATGGAACTAGCATGAGGGGCTTGGAGCATATGGAATAAGTCTGAGGGGCTTGGGGCATATGGAATGAGCGTGAGGGGCTTGGGGCATATGGAATGAGTGTGAGGGGTTTGGGGCATATGGAATGAGTGTGAGGGATTTGGGTCATATGGAATGCGCGTGAGGAACTGGGGGCACATGGAATGAGTGTGAGGGGCTTGGGGCATATGGAATGAGCGTGAGGAGTTTGGGGCATATGGAATGAGCGTGAGGGGTTTGTTGCATATGGAATGAGCGTGAGGGGCTTGGGGCATATGAAAGAGCGTGAGGGGCTTGGGGCATATGGAATAAGTCTGAGGGGCTTGGGGCATATGGAATGAGCATGAGGGGCTTGGGGCATATGGAATAAGTCTGAGGGGCTTGGGGCATATGGAATTAGCGTGCGGGACTGGGGGCATTAGGGATGAGCATGAGGGGCTTGGGCACATGGAATAAGTCTGAGAGGCTTGGGGACATATGAATGAGCGTGAAGGGCTTGGGGCATATGGAATGAGCTTGAGGGGTATGGGGCATATGGAAAGAGTGTGAGGGGCTTGGGGCTCATGAATGCAGTGAGGGGCTTGAGGCATATGGAATGAGTCTGAGGGGCTTGGGGCATATGGAATGAGCATGAGAGGCTTTGGGCATATGGAATGAGCAAGAGGGGCTTGGGGCATATGGAATGAGTGTGAGGTGCTTGGGGCATATGGAATGAGCGTGAGGGGCTTGTGGCATATGGAATGAGTGTGAGGGGCTTGGGGCATATGGAATGAGTTTGAGGGGCTTGGGGCATATGGAATGAGCGTGAGGGGTTTGGGTCATATGGAATGCGCGTGAGGAACTGGGGGCACATGGAATGAGTGTGGGGGTTTGGGGCATATGGAATGAGCGCGAGGAGTTTGGGGCATATGGAATGAGTGTGAGGGGCTTGGGGCATATGAAAGTGCATGAGGGGCATGGAGCATATGGAATGAGCTTGAGGGGTATGGGGCATATGGAAAGAGTGTGAGGGGCTTGGGGCTCATGAATGCAGTGAGGGGCTTGGGGCATATGGAATGAGTCTGAGGGGCTTAGGGCATATGGAATGAGCGTGAGGGGCTTTGGGCATATGGAATGAGCGTGAGGAGTTTGGGGCAAATGGAATGAGCGTGAGGGGTTTGGTGCATATGGAATGAGCGTGAGGGGCTTGGGGCATATGAAAGAGCGTGAGGGGCTTGGGGCAAATGGAATGAGCGTGAGGGGTTTGGTGCATATGGAATGAGCGTGAGGGGCTTGGGGCATATGAAAGAGCGTGAGGGGCTTGGGGCATATGGAATAAGTCTGAGGGGCATGGGGCATATGGAATGAGCATGAGGGGCTTGGGGCATATGGAATAAGTCTGAGGGGCTTGGGGCATATGGAATGAGCATGAGGGGCTTGGGGCATATGGAATAAGTCTGAGGGGCTTGGGGCATATGGAATGAGCGTGAGGGGCTTGGGGCATATGAATGAGCGTGAGGGGCTTGGGGCATATGGAATGAGCTTGAGGGGTATGGGGCTTATGGAAAGAGTGTGAGGGGCTTGGGGCTCATGAATGCAGTGAGGGGCTTGCGGCATATGGAATGAGTGTGAGGGGCTTGGGGCATATGGAATGAGCGTGAGGGGCTTGGGGCATATGGAATGAGTGTGAGGGGCTTGGGGCATATGGAATGAGTGTGAGGGGCTTGGGGCATATGGAATGAGTGTGAGGGGTTTGGGGCATATGGAATGAGTGTGAGGGGTTTGGGTCATATGGAATGCGCCTGAGGAACTGGGGGCACATGGAATGAGTGTGAGGAGCTTGGGGCATATGGAATGAGCGTGAGGAGTTTGGGGCAAATGGAATGAGCGTGAGGGGTTTGGTGCATATGGAATGAGCGTGAGGGGCTTGGGGCATATGAAAGAGCGTGAGGGGCTTGGGGCATATGGAATAAGTCTGAGGGGCTTGGGGCATATGGAATGAGCATGAGGGGCTTGGGGCATATGGAATAAGTCTGAGGGGCTTGGGGCATATGGAATGAGCATGAGGGGCTTGGGGCATATGGAATAAGTCTGAGGGGCTTGGGGCATATGGAATGAGCGTGAGGGGCTTGGGGCATATGGAATGAGTGTGAGGGGTTTGGGGCATATGGAATGAGTGTGAGGGGCTTCGGGCATATGGAATGAGTGTGAGGTGCTTGGGGCATATGGAATGAGTGTGAGGTGCTTGGGGCATATGGAATGAGCAAGAGGGGCTTGGGGCATATGGAATGAGTGTGAGGTGCTTGGGGCATATGGAATGAGTGTGAGGGGCTTGGGGCATATGGAATGAGTTTGAGGGGCTTGGGGCATATGGAATGAGCGTGAGGGGTTTGGGTCATATGGAATGCGCGTGAGGAACTGGGGGCACATGGAATGAGTGTGGGGGTTTGGGGCATATGGAATGAGCGCGAGGAGTTTGGGGCATATGGAATGAGTGTGAGGGGCTTGGGGCATATGAAAGTGCATGAGGGGCATGGAGCATATGGAATGAGCTTGAGGGGTATGGGGCATATGGAAAGAGTGTGAGGGGCTTGGGGCTCATGAATGCAGTGAGGGGCTTGGGGCATATGGAATGAGTCTGAGGGGCTTGGGGCATATGGAATGAGCGTGAGGGGCTTTGGGCATATGGAATGAGCGTGAGGAGTTTGGGGCAAATGGAATGAGCGTGAGGGGTTTGGTGCATATGGAATGAGCGTGAGGGGCTTGGGGCATATGAAAGAGCGTGATGGGCTTGGGGCAAATGGAATGAGCGTGAGGGGTTTGGTGCATATGGAATGAGCGTGAGGGGCTTGGGGCATATGAAAGAGCTTGAGGGGCTTGGGGCATATGGAATAAGTCTGAGTGGCTTGGGGCATTTGGAATGAGCATGAGGGGCTTGGGGCATATGGAATAAGTCTGAGGGGCTTGGGGCATATGGAATGAGCGTGAGGGGCTTGGGGCATATGGAATGAGTGTGAGGGGTTTGGGGCATATGGAATGAGTGTGAGGGGCTTGGGGCATATGGAATGAGTGTGAGGGGCTTGGGGCATATGGAATGAGTGTGAGGGGCTTGGGGCTCATGAATGCAGTGAGGGGCTTGCGGCATATGGAATGAGTGTGAGGGGCTTGGGGCATATGGAATGAGCGTGAGGGGCTTGGGGCATATGGAATGAGTGTGAGGGGCTTGGGGCATATGGAATGAGTGTGAGGGGCTTGGGGCATATGGAATGAGTGTGAGGGGTTTGGGGCATATGGAATGAGTGTGAGGGGTTTGGGTCAGATGGAATGCGCCTGAGGAACTGGGGGCACATGGAATGAGTGTGAGGAGCTTGGATCATATGGAATGAGTGTGAGGAGTTTGGGGCAAATGGAATGAGCGTGAGGGGTTTGGTGCATATGGAATGAGCGTGAGGGGCTTGGGGCATATAAAAGAGCGTGAGGGGCTTGGGGCATATGGAATAAGTCTGAGGGGCTTGGGGCATATGGAATGAGCATGAGGGGCTTGGGGCATATGGAATAAGTCTGAGGGGTTTGGGGCATATGGAATGAGCATGAGGGGCTTGGGGCATATGGAATAAGTCTGAGGGGCTTGGGGCATATGGAATGAGCGTGAGGGGCTTGGGGCATATGGAATGAGTGTGAGGGGTTTGGGGCATATGGAATGAGTGTGAGGGGCTTGGGGCATATGGAATGAGTGTGAGGTGCTTGGGGCATATGGAATGAGTGTGAGGTGCTTGGGGCATATGGAATGAGCGTGAGGGGCTTGGGGCATATGGAATGAGTGTGAGGGGCTTGGGGCATATGGAATGAGTGTGAGGGGCTTGGGGCATATGGAATGAGTGTGAGGGGTTTGGGGCATATGGAATGAGTGTTAGGGGTTTGGGTCATATGGAATGCGCATGAGGAACTGGGGGCACATGGAATGAGTGTGAGGAGCTTGGGGCATATGGAATGAGCGTGAGGAGTTTGGGGCAAATGGAATGAGTGTGAGGGGCTTGGGGCATATGGAATGAGCGTGAGGGGCTTGGGGCATATGGAATGAGTGTGAGGGGCTTGGGGCATATGGAATGAGTCTGAGAGGCTTGGGGCATATGGAATGAGCGTGAGGGGCTTGGGGCATATGGAATGAGCATGAGGGGCTTGGGGCATATGGAATGAGCGTGAGGGGCTTGGGGCATATGGAATGAGCGTGAGGGGTTTGGGGCATATGGAATGTGCATGAGGGGCTTGGGGCTTATGGAATGAGTACAGGGGGTTTGGGGCATATGGAATGAGTGCAAGGTGCTTGGGGCATATGGAATGAGCGTGAGGAGTTTGTGGCATATGGAATGAGCGTGAGGGGTTTGGTGCATATGGAATGAGCGTGAGGGGCTTGGGGCATATGAAAGAGCGTGAGGGGCTTGGGGCATATGGAATAAGTCTGAGGGGCTTGGGGCATATGGAATGAGCATGAGGGGCTTGGGGCATATGGAATAAGTCTGAGGGGCTTGGGGCATATGGAATGAGCATGAGGGGCTTGGGGCATATGGAATAAGTCTGAGGGGCTTGGGGCATATGGAATGAGCGTGAGGGGCTTGGGGCATATGAATGAACGTGAGGGGCTTGGGGCATATGGAATGAGCTTGAGGGGTATGGGGCATATGGAAAGAGTGTGAGGGGCTTGGGGCTCATGAATGCAGTGAGGGGCTTGCGGCATATGGAATGAGTGTGAGGGGCTTGGGGCATATGGAATGAGTGTGAGGGGCTTGGGGCATATGGAATGAGTGTGAGGGGCTTGGGGCATATGGAATGAGCTTGAGGGGTATGGGGCATATGGAAAGAGTGTGAGGGGCTTGGGGCTCATGAATGCAGTGAGGGGCTTGCGGCATATGGAATGAGTGTGAGGGGCTTGGGGCATATGGAATGAGCGTGAGGGGCTTGGGGCATATGGAATGAGTGTGAGGGGCTTGGGGCATATGGAATGAGTGTGAGGGGCTTGGGGCATATGGAATGAGTGTGAGGGGTTTGGGGCATATGGAATGAGTGTGAGGGGTTTGGGTCAGATGGAATGCGCCTGAGGAACTGGGGGCACATGGAATGAGTGTGAGGAGCTTGGATCATATGGAATGAGTGTGAGGAGTTTGGGGCAAATGGAATGAGCGTGAGGGGTTTGGTGCATATGGAATGAGCGTGAGGGGCTTGGGGCATATGAAAGAGCGTGAGGGGCTTGGGGCATATGGAATAAGTCTGAGGGGCTTGGGGCATATGGAATGAGCATGAGGGGCTTGGGGCATATGGAATAAGTCTGAGGGGTTTGGGGCATATGGAATGAGCATGAGGGGCTTGGGGCATATGGAATAAGTCTGAGGGGCTTGGGGCATATGGAATGAGCGTGAGGGGCTTGGGGCATATGGAATGAGTGTGAGGGGTTTGGGGCATATGGAATGAGTGTGAGGGGCTTGGGGCATATGGAATGAGTGTGAGGTGCTTGGGGCATATGGAATGAGTGTGAGGTGCTTGGGGCATATGGAATGAGCGTGAGGGGCTTGGGGCATATGGAATGAGTGTGAGGGGCTTGGGGCATATGGAATGAGTGTGAGGGGCTTGGGGCATATGGAATGAGTGTGAGGGGTTTGGGGCATATGGAATGAGTGTTAGGGGTTTGGGTCATATGGAATGCGCATGAGGAACTGGGGGCACATGGAATGAGTGTGAGGAGCTTGGGGCATATGGAATGAGCGTGAGGAGTTTGGGGCAAATGGAATGAGTGTGAGGGGCTTGGGGCATATGGAATGAGCGTGAGGGGCTTGGGGCATATGGAATGAGTGTGAGGGGCTTGGGGCATATGGAATGAGTCTGAGAGGCTTGGGGCATATGGAATGAGCGTGAGGGGCTTGGGGCATATGGAATGAGCATGAGGGGCTTGGGGCATATGGAATGAGCGTGAGGGGCTTGGGGCATATGGAATGAGCTTGAGGGGTTTGGGGCATATGGAATGTGCATGAGGGGCTTGGGGCTTATGGAATGAGTACAGGGGGTTTGGGGCATATGGAATGAGTGCAAGGTGCTTGGGGCATATGGAATGAGCGTGAGGAGTTTGTGGCATATGGAATGAGCGTGAGGGGTTTGGTGCATATGGAATGAGCGTGAGGGGCTTGGGGCATATGAAAGAGCGTGAGGGGCTTGGGGCATATGGAATAAGTCTGAGGGGCTTGGGGCATATGGAATGAGCATGAGGGGCTTGGGGCATATGGAATAAGTCTGAGGGGCTTGGGGCATATGGAATGAGCATGAGGGGCTTGGGGCATATGGAATAAGTCTGAGGGGCTTGGGGCATATGGAATGAGCGTGAGGGGCTTGGGGCATATGAATGAACGTGAGGGGCTTGGGGCATATGGAATGAGGTTGAGGGGTATGGGGCATATGGAAAGAGTGTGAGGGGCTTGGGGCTCATGTATGCAGTGAGGGGCTTGCGGCATATGGAATGAGTGTGAGGGGCTTGGGGCATATGGAATGAGTGTGAGGGGCTTGGGGCATATGGAATGAGTGTGAGGGGCTTGGGGCATATGGAATGAGTGTGAGGGGTTTGGGGCACATGGAATGAGTGTGAGGGGTTTGGGTCATATGGAATGCGCGTGAGGAACTGGGGGCACATGGAATGAGTGTGAGGAGCTTGGGGCATATGGAATGAGCGTGAGGAGTTTGGGGCAAATGGAATGAGCGTGAGGGGTTTGGTGCATATGGAATGAGCGTGAGGGGCTTGGGGCATATGAAAGAGCGTGAGGGGCTTGGGGCATATGAAAGAGCGTGAGGGGCTTGGGGCATATGGAATAAGTCTGAGGGGCTTGGGGCATATGGAATGAGCATGAGGGGCTTGGGGCATATGGAATAAGTCTGAGGGGCTTGGGGCATATGGAATGAGCATGAGGGGCTTGGGGCATATGGAATAAGTCTGAGGGGCTTGGGGCATATGGAATGAGCGTGAGGGGCTTGGGGCATATGGAATGAGTGTGAGGGGTTTGGGGCATATGAAATGAGTGTGAGGGGCTTGGGGCATATGGAATGAGTGTGAGGTGCTTGGGGCATATGGAATGAGTGTGAGGTGCTTGGGGCATATGGAATGAGCGTGAGGGGCTTGGGGCATATGGAATGAGTGTGAGGGGCTTGGGGCATATGGAATGAGTGTGAGGGGCTTGGGGCATATGGAATGAGTGTGAGGGGTTTGGGGCATATGGAATGAGTGTGAGGGGTTTGGGTCATATGGAATGCGCGTGAGGAACTGGGGGCACATGGAATGAGTGTGAGGAGCTTGGGGCATATGGAATGAGCGTGAGGAGTTTGGGGCAAATGGAATGAGTCTGAGGGGCTTGGGGCATATGGAATGAGCGTGAGGGGCTTTGGGCATATGGAATGAGCGTGAGGAGTTTGGGGCAAATGGAATGAGCGTGAGGGGTTTGGTGCATATGGAATGAGCGTGAGGGGCTTGGGGCATATGAAAGAGCGTGATGGGCTTGGGGCAAATGGAATGAGCGTGAGGGGTTTGGTGCAAATGGAATGAGCGTGAGGGGTTTGGTGCATATGGAATGAGCGTGAGGGGCTTGGGGCATATGAAAGAGCGTGAGGGGCTTGGGGCATATGAAAGAGCGTGAGGGGCTTGGGGCATATGGAATAAGTCTGAGGGGCTTGGGGCATATGGAATGAGCATGAGGTGCTTGGGGCATATGGAATAAGTCTGAGGGGCTTGGGGCATATGGAATGAGCATGAGGGGCTTGGGGCATATGGAATAAGTCTGAGGGGCTTGGGGCATATGGAATGAGCGTGAGGGGCTTGGGGCATATGGAATGAGTGTGAGGGGTTTGGGGCATATGGAATGAGTGTGAGGGGCTTGGGGCATATGGAATGAGTGTGAGGTGCTTGGGGCATATGGAATGAGTGTGAGGTGCTTGGGGCATATGGAATGAGCGTGAGGGGCTTGGGGCATATGGAATGAGTGTGAGGGGCTTGGGGCATATGGAATGAGTGTGAGGGGCTTGGGGCATATGGAATGAGTGTGAGGGGTTTGGGGCATATGGAATGAGTGTGAGGGGTTTGGGTCATATGGAATGCGCGTGAGGAACTGGGGGCACATGGAATGAGTGTGAGGAGCTTGGGGCATATGGAATGAGCGTGAGGAGTTTGGGGCAAATGGAATGAGTCTGAGGGGCTTGGGGCATATGGAATGAGCGTGAGGGGCTTTGGGCATATGGAATGAGCGTGAGGAGTTTGGGGCAAATGGAATGAGCGTGAGGGGTTTGGTGCATATGGAATGAGCGTGAGGGGCTTGGGGCATATGAAAGAGCGTGATGGGCTTGGGGCAAATGGAATGAGCGTGAGGGGTTTGGTGCATATGGAATGAGCGTGAGGGGCTTGGGGCATATGAAAGAGCTTGAGGGGCTTGGGGCATATGGAATAAGTCTGAGTGGCTTGGGGCATTTGGAATGAGCATGAGGGGCTTGGGGCATATGGAATAAGTCTGAGGGGCTTGGGGCATATGGAATGAGCGTGAGGGGCTTGGGGCATATGGAATGAGTGTGAGGGGTTTGGGGCATATGGAATGAGTGTGAGGGGCTTGGGGCATATGGAATGAGTGTGAGGGGCTTGGGGCATATGGAATGAGTGTGAGGGGCTTGGGGCTCATGAATGCAGTGAGGGGCTTGCGGCATATGGAATGAGTGTGAGGGGCTTGGGGCATATGGAATGAGCGTGAGGGGCTTGGGGCATATGGAATGAGTGTGAGGGGCTTGGGGCATATGGAATGAGTGTGAGGGGCTTGGGGCATATGGAATGAGTGTGAGGGGTTTGGGGCATATGGAATGAGTGTGAGGGGTTTGGGTCAGATGGAATGCGCCTGAGGAACTGGGGGCACATGGAATGAGTGTGAGGAGCTTGGATCATATGGAATGAGTGTGAGGAGTTTGGGGCAAATGGAATGAGCGTGAGGGGTTTGGTGCATATGGAATGAGCGTGAGGGGCTTGGGGCATATAAAAGAGCGTGAGGGGCTTGGGGCATATGGAATAAGTCTGAGGGGCTTGGGGCATATGGAATGAGCATGAGGGGCTTGGGGCATATGGAATAAGTCTGAGGGGTTTGGGGCATATGGAATGAGCATGAGGGGCTTGGGGCATATGGAATAAGTCTGAGGGGCTTGGGGCATATGGAATGAGCGTGAGGGTCTTGGGGCATATGGAATGAGTGTGAGGGGTTTGGGGCATATGGAATGAGTGTGAGGGGCTTGGGGCATATGGAATGAGTGTGAGGTGCTTGGGGCATATGGAATGAGTGTGAGGTGCTTGGGGCATATGGAATGAGCGTGAGGGGCTTGGGGCATATGGAATGAGTGTGAGGGGCTTGGGGCATATGGAATGAGTGTGAGGGGCTTGGGGCATATGGAATGAGTGTGAGGGGTTTGGGGCATATGGAATGAGTGTTAGGGGTTTGGGTCATATGGAATGCGCATGAGGAACTGGGGGCACATGGAATGAGTGTGAGGAGCTTGGGGCATATGGAATGAGCGTGAGGAGTTTAGGGCAAATGGAATGAGTGTGAGGGGCTTGGGGCATATGGAATGAGCGTGAGGGGCTTGGGGCATATGGAATGAGTGTGAGGGGCTTGGGGCATATGGAATGAGTCTGAGAGGCTTGGGGCATATGGAATGAGCGTGAGGGGCTTGGGGCATATGGAATGAGCATGAGGGGCTTGGGGCATATGGAATGAGCGTGAGGGGCTTGGGGCATATGGAATGAGCGTGAGGGGTTTGGGGCATATGGAATGTGCATGAGGGGCTTGGGGCTTATGGAATGAGTACAGGGGGTTTGGGGCATATGGAATGAGTGCAAGGTGCTTGGGGCATATGGAATGAGCGTGAGGAGTTTGTGGCATATGGAATGAGCGTGAGGGGTTTGGTGCATATGGAATGAGCGTGAGGGGCTTGGGGCATATGAAAGAGCGTGAGGGGCTTGGGGCATATGGAATAAGTCTGAGGGGCTTGGGGCATATGGAATGAGCATGAGGGGCTTGGGGCATATGGAATAAGTCTGAGGGGCTTGGGGCATATGGAATGAGCATGAGGGGCTTGGGGCATATGGAATAAGTCTGAGGGGCTTGGGGCATATGGAATGAGCGTGAGGGGCTTGGGGCATATGAATGAACGTGAGGGGCTTGGGGCATATGGAATGAGCTTGAGGGGTATGGGGCATATGGAAAGAGTGTGAGGGGCTTGGGGCTCATGAATGCAGTGAGGGGCTTGCGGCATATGGAATGAGTGTGAGGGGCTTGGGGCATATGGAATGAGTGTGAGGGGCTTGGGGCATATGGAATGAGTGTGAGGGGCTTGGGGCATATGGAATGAGCTTGAGGGGTATGGGGCATATGGAAAGAGTGTGAGGGGCTTGGGGCTCATGAATGCAGTGAGGGGCTTGCGGCATATGGAATGAGTGTGAGGGGCTTGGGGCATATGGAATGAGCGTGAGGGGCTTGGGGCATATGGAATGAGTGTGAGGGGCTTGGGGCATATGGAATGAGTGTGAGGGGCTTGGGGCATATGGAATGAGTGTGAGGGGTTTGGGGCATATGGAATGAGTGTGAGGGGTTTGGGTCAGATGGAATGCGCCTGAGGAACTGGGGGCACATGGAATGAGTGTGAGGAGCTTGGATCATATGGAATGAGTGTGAGGAGTTTGGGGCAAATGGAATGAGCGTGAGGGGTTTGGTGCATATGGAATGAGCGTGAGGGGCTTGGGGCATATGAAAGAGCGTGAGGGGCTTGGGGCATATGGAATAAGTCTGAGGGGCTTGGGGCATATGGAATGAGCATGAGGGGCTTGGGGCATATGGAATAAGTCTGAGGGGTTTGGGGCATATGGAATGAGCATGAGGGGCTTGGGGCATATGGAATAAGTCTGAGGGGCTTGGGGCATATGGAATGAGCGTGAGGGGCTTGGGGCATATGGAATGAGTGTGAGGGGTTTGGGGCATATGGAATGAGTGTGAGGGGCTTGGGGCATATGGAATGAGTGTGAGGTGCTTGGGGCATATGGAATGAGTGTGAGGTGCTTGGGGCATATGGAATGAGCGTGAGGGGCTTGGGGCATATGGAATGAGTGTGAGGGGCTTGGGGCATATGGAATGAGTGTGAGGGGTTTGGGGCATATGGAATGAGTGTTAGGGGTTTGGGTCATATGGAATGCGCATGAGGAACTGGGGGCACATGGAATGAGTGTGAGGAGCTTGGGGCATATGGAATGAGCGTGAGGAGTTTGGGGCAAATGGAATGAGTGTGAGGGGCTTGGGGCATATGGAATGAGCGTGAGGGGCTTGGGGCATATGGAATGAGTGTGAGGGGCTTGGGGCATATGGAATGAGTCTGAGAGGCTTGGGGCATATGGAATGAGCGTGAGGGGCTTGGGGCATATGGAATGAGCATGAGGGGCTTGGGGCATATGGAATGAGCGTGAGGGGCTTGGGGCATATGGAATGAGCTTGAGGGGTTTGGGGCATATGGAATGTGCATGAGGGGCTTGGGGCTTATGGAATGAGTACAGGGGGTTTGGGGCATATGGAATGAGTGCAAGGTGCTTGGGGCATATGGAATGAGCGTGAGGAGTTTGTGGCATATGGAATGAGCGTGAGGGGTTTGGTGCATATGGAATGAGCGTGAGGGGCTTGGGGCATATGAAAGAGCGTGAGGGGCTTGGGGCATATGGAATAAGTCTGAGGGGCTTGGGGCATATGGAATGAGCATGAGGGGCTTGGGGCATATGGAATAAGTCTGAGGGGCTTGGGGCATATGGAATGAGCATGAGGGGCTTGGGGCATATGGAATAAGTCTGAGGGGCTTGGGGCATATGGAATGAGCGTGAGGGGCTTGGGGCATATGAATGAACGTGAGGGGCTTGGGGCATATGGAATGAGGTTGAGGGGTATGGGGCATATGGAAAGAGTGTGAGGGGCTTGGGGCTCATGAATGCAGTGAGGGGCTTGCGGCATATGGAATGAGTGTGAGGGGCTTGGGGCATATGGAATGAGTGTGAGGGGCTTGGGGCATATGGAATGAGTGTGAGGGGCTTGGGGCATATGGAATGAGTGTGAGGGGTTTGGGGCACATGGAATGAGTGTGAGGGGTTTGGGTCATATGGAATGCGCGTGAGGAACTGGGGGCACATGGAATGAGTGTGAGGAGCTTGGGGCATATGGAATGAGCGTGAGGAGTTTGGGGCAAATGGAATGAGCGTGAGGGGTTTGGTGCATATGGAATGAGCGTGAGGGGCTTGGGGCATATGAAAGAGCGTGAGGGGCTTGGGGCATATGAAAGAGCGTGAGGGGCTTGGGGCATATGGAATAAGTCTGAGGGGCTTGGGGCATATGGAATGAGCATGAGGGGCTTGGGGCATATGGAATAAGTCTGAGGGGCTTGGGGCATATGGAATGAGCATGAGGGGCTTGGGGCATATGGAATAAGTCTGAGGGGCTTGGGGCATATGGAATGAGCGTGAGGGGCTTGGGGCATATGGAATGAGTGTGAGGGGTTTGGGGCATATGGAATGAGTGTGAGGGGCTTGGGGCATATGGAATGAGTGTGAGGTGCTTGGGGCATATGGAATGAGTGTGAGGTGATTGGGGCATATGGAATGAGCGTGAGGGGCTTGGGGCATATGGAATGAGTGTGAGGGGCTTGGGGCATATGGAATGAGTGTGAGGGGCTTGGGGCATATGGAATGAGTGTGAGGGGTTTGGGGCATATGGAATGAGTGTGAGGGGTTTGGGTCATATGGAATGCGCGTGAGGAACTGGGGGCACATGGAATGAGTGTGAGGAGCTTGGGGCATATGGAATGAGCGTGAGGAGTTTGGGGCAAATGGAATGAGCGTGAGGGGCTTGGGGCATATGGAATGAGCGTGAGGGGCTTGGGGCATATGGAATGAGCGTGAGGGGCTTGGGGCATATGGAATGAGTCTGAGAGGCTTGGGGCATATGGAATGAGCGTGAGGGGCTTGGGGCATATGGAATGAGCATGAGGGGCTTGGGGCATATGGAATGAGCGTGAGGGGTTTGGGGCATATGGAATGTGCATGAGGGGCTTGGGGCTTATGGAATGAGTACAGGGGGTTTGGGGCATATGGAATGAGTGCAAGGTGCTTGGGGCATATGGAATGAGCGTGAGGAGTTTGGGGCATATGGAATGAGCGTGAGGGGTTTGGTGCATATGGAATGAGCGTGAGGGGCTTGGGGCATATGAAAGAGCGTAAGGGGCTTGGGGCATATGGAATAAGTCTGAGGGGCTTGGGGCATATGGAATGAGCATGAGGGGCTTGGGGCATATGGAATAAGTCTGAGGGGCTTGGGGCATATGGAATGAGCGTGCGGGACTGGGGGCATATGGGATGAGCATGAGGGGCTTGGGCACATGGAATAAGTCTGAGAGGCTTGGGGCATATGAATGAGCGTGAAGGGCTTGGGGCATATGGAATGAGCTTGAGGGGTATGGGGCATATGGAAAGAGTGTGAGGGGCTTGGGGCTCATGAATGCAGTGAGGGGCTTGGGGCATATGGAATGAGTCTGAGGGGCTTGGGCATATGGAATGAGCATGAGAGGCTTTGGGCATATGGAATGAGCGTGAGGGGCTTGGGGCATATGGAATGAGTGTGAGGTGCTTGGGGCATATGGAATGAGCGTGAGGGGCTTGTGGCATATGGAATGAGTGTGAGGGGCTTGGGGCATATGGAATGAGTTTGAGGGGCTTGGGGCATATGGAATGAGCGTGAGGGGTTTGGGTCATATGGAATGCGCGTGAGGAACTGGGGGCACATGGAATGAGTGTGGGGGTTTGGGGCATATGGAATGAGCGCGAGGAGTTTGGGGCATATGGAATGAGTGTGAGGGGCTTGGGGCATATGAAAGTGCATGAGGGGCATGGGGCATATGGAATGAGGTTGAGGGGTATGGGGCATATGGAAAGAGTGTGAGGGGCTTGGGGCTCATGAATGCAGTGAGGAGCTTGCTGCATATGGAATGAGTCTGAGGGGCTTGGGGCATATGGAATGAGCGTGAGGGGCTTTGGGCATATGGAATGAGTGTGAGGGGCTTGGGGCATATGGAATGAGTGTGAGGTGCTTGGGGCATATGGAATGAGCGTGAGGGGCTTGGGGCATATGGAATGAGTGTGAGGTGCTTGGGGCATATGGAATGAGCATGAGGGGCTTGGGGCATATGGAATGAGTGAGGAGCTTGGGGCATAAGGAATTCGTGTGAGGAACTGGGGGCACATGGAATGAGTGTGAGGGGCTTGGGGCATATGGAATGAGCGTGAGGAGTTTGGGGCATATGGAATGAGCGTGAGGGGTTTGGAGCATATGGAATGAGCGTGAGGGGCTTGGGGCATATGGAATGAGTGTGAGGGGCTTGGGGCATATGGAATGAGTTTGAGGGGCTTGGGGCATATGGAATGCGCGTGAGGGGTTTGGGTCATATGGAATGCACGTGAGGAACTGGGGGCACTTGGAATGAGTGTGGGGGTTTGGGGCATATGGATTGAGCGTGAGGAATTTGGGGCATATGGAATGAGTGTGAGGGGCTTGGGGCATATGAAAGAGCATGAGGGGCATGGGGCATATGGAATAAGTCTGAGGGGCTTGGGGCATATGGAATGAGCATGAGGGGCTTGGGGCATATGGAATAAGTCTGAGGGGCTTGGGGCATATGGAATGAGCGTGAGGGACTGGGGGCATATGGGATGAGCATGAGGGGCTTGGGCACATGGAATAAGTCTGAGAGGCTTGGGGCATATGGAATGAGCTTGAGGGGTATGGGGCATATGGAAAGAGTGTGAGGGGCTTGGGGCTCATGAATGCAGTGAGGGGCTTGCGGCATATGGAATGAGTGTGAGGGGCTTGGGGCATATGGAATGAGCGTGAGGAGTTTGGAGCATATGGATTGAGCGTGAGGGGTTTGGGGCGTATGGAATGAGCGTGAGGGATTGGGGCATATGGAATGAGCCTGAGGGGCTTGGGGCATATGGAATAAGTCTGAGGGGCTTGGGACATATGGAATGAATGTGAGGGGCTTGGGGCATATGGAATGAGCGTGAGGGGCTTGTGGCATATGGAATGAGCGTGCGGAACTGAGGGCATATGGAATGAGCTTGAAGGGTTTGGGCATATAGAATGAGTGTGAGGGGATTGGGGCATATGAATGCAGTGAGGGGCTTGGGACATGTGGAATGAGCATGAAGGGCTTGGGGCATGTGGAATGAGCGTGAGGGACTGAGGGCATATGGAATGAGCGTGAAGGGTTTGGGGCATATGGAATGAGCGCAAGGGGCTTGGGCATATGGAATGAGCATGAGGGGATTAGGGCATATGAAGGAGCGTGTGTGGCTTGGGGCATATGGAATGAGCGTGAGGGATTTGGGGCATATGGAATGTGCGTGAAGGGCTTGGGGCATATGGAATGAGCACAGGGGGTTTGGGGCATATGGAATGAGCGCAAGGTGCTTGGGGCATATGGAATGAGCATGAGGGACTGGGGGCATATGGAATGAGCGTGAGGGGCTTGAGGCATATGGAATGAGCATGAGGGACTGGGGGCATATGGAATGAGCCTGAGGGACTTGGGGCATATGAAATGAGCGTGAGGGACTTGGGGCATATGGAATGAGCTTGAGGGGTATGGTACATATGGAAAGATTGTGAGGGGCTTGGGGCATATGAATGCCGTGAGGGGCTTGGGGCATATGGAATGAGCGTGAGGGGCTTGGGGCATGTGGAATGAGCGTGAGGAGCTTGGGGCATATGGAATGAGCGTGAGGGGCTGGGGGCATATGGAATGAGCGTGAGGGGCTTGGGGCATATGGAATGAGTCTGAGAGGCTTGGGGCATATGAATGAGCGTGAGGGGCTTGGGGCATATGGAATGAGTTTGAGGGGTATGGTGCATATGGAAAGATTGTGAGGGGCTTGGGGCATATGAATGCAGTGAGGGGCTTGGGGCATATGGAATGAGCGTGAGGGGCTTGGGGCATGTGGAATGAGCGTGAGGAGCTTGGGGCATATGGAATGAGCGTGAGGGGCTGGGGGCATATGGAATGAGCGTGAGGGGCTTGGGGCATATGGAATGAGTCTGAGAGGCTTGGGGCATATGGAATGAGCGTGAGGGGCTTGGGGCATATGGAATGTGCATGAGGGGCTTGGGGCATATGGAATGAGCGTGAGGGGCTTGGGGCATATGGAATGAGCGTGAGGGGCTGGGGGCATATGGAATGAGCGTGGGGGGCTTGGGGCATATGGAATGAGTCTGAGAGGCTTGGGGCATATGGAATGAGCGTGAGGGGCTTGGGGCATATGGAATGAGCATGAGGGGCTTGGGGCATATGGAATGAGCGTGAGGGGCTTGGGGCATATGGAATGAGCGTGAGGGGTTTGGGGCATATGGAATGTGCATGAGGGGCTTGGGGCTTATGGAATGAGTACAGGGGGTTTGGGGCATATGGAATGAGTGCAAGGTGCTTGGGGCATATGGAATGAGCGTGAGGGACTGGGGGCATATGGAATGAGCGTGAGGGGCTTGGGGCATATGGAATGAGCGTGAGGGGCTTGGGGCCATATGGAATGAGCGTGAGGGGCTTGGGGCATATGGAATGAGTCTGAGGGGCTTGGGGCATATGAATGAGCGTGAGGGGCTTGGGGCGTAGGGAATGAGTGTGAGGGGTTTTTGGCATATGGAATGAGTGTGAGGGGTTTGGGGCATATGGAATGCGCGTGAGGAACTGGGGGCACATGGAATGAGTGTGAGG
The DNA here is from genome assembly GCF_040938575.1 of Ambystoma mexicanum. Lineage (NCBI taxonomy): Eukaryota > Metazoa > Chordata > Amphibia > Caudata > Ambystomatidae > Ambystoma > Ambystoma mexicanum. The sequence goes on along the minus strand of NC_090934.1, from coordinate 24,227,071 downwards.
GGCTTGGGGCATATGGAATGAGCGTGAGGGGTTTGGGGCATATGGAATGAGCGTGAGGGGTTTGGGGCATATGGAATGAGCGTGAGGGGCTTGGGGCATATCAAAGAGCGTGAGGGGTTTGGGGCATATGGAATAAGTCTGAGGGGCTTGGGGCATATGGAATAAGTCTGAGGGGCTTGGGGCATATGGAATAAGTCTGATGGGCTTGGGGCATATGGAATGAGCGTGAGGGGCTTTGGGCATATGAAATGAGCATGAGGGGCTTGGGGCATATGGAATGAGTTTGAGGGGCTTGGGGCATATGGAATGAGCGTGAGGGGCTTGGGGCATATGGAATGAGCGTGAGGGGCTTGGGGCATATGGAATGAGTTTGAGGGGCTTGGGGCATATGGAATGAGCGTGAGGGGCTTGGGGCATATGGAATGAGCGTGAGGGGCTTGGGGCATATGGAATAAGTCTGAGGGGCTTGGGGCATATGGAATGAGTCTGAGGGACTTGGGGCATATGAATGAGCATGAGGGGCTTGGGGCATATGGAATGAGTGTGAGGGGTTTGGGTCATATGGAATGCGCGTGAGGAACTGGGGGCACATGGAATGAGTGTGAGGGGCTTGGGGCATATGGAATGAGCGTGAGGAGTTTGGGGCATATGGAATGAGCGTGAGGTGTTTGGTGCTTATGGAATGAGCGTGAGGGGCTTTGGCATATGAAAGAGCGTGAGGGGCTTGGGGCATATGGAATAAGTCTGAGGGGCTTGGGGCATATGGAATGCGCGTGAGGAACTGGGGGCACATGGAATGAGTGTGAGGGGCTTGGGGCATATGGAATGAGCATGAGGGGTTTGGGGCATATGGAATGAGCGTGAGGGGTTTGGGCCATATGGAATGAGCGTGAGGGGCTTGGGGCATATCAAAGAGCGTGAGGGGCTTGGGGCATATGGAATAGGTCTGAGGGGCTTGGGGCATATGGAATAAGTCTGAGGGGCTTGGGGCATATGGAATGAGCGTGAGGGGCTTTGGGCATATGGAATGAGCATGAGGGGCTTGGGGCATATGGAATGAGTGTGAGGTGCTTGGGGCATATGGAATGAGCGTGAGGGGCTTGGGGCATATGGAATGAGCGTGAGGGGCTTGGGGCATATGGAATGAGTTTGAGGGGCTTGGGGCATATGGAATGAGCGTGAGGGGCTTGGGGCATATGGAATGAGTGTGAGGGGCTTGGGGCATATGGAATAAGTCTGAGGGGCTTGGGGCATATGGAATGAGTCTGAGGGACTTGGGGCATATGAATGAGCATGAGGGGCTTGGGGCATATGGAATGAGTGTGAGGGGTTTGGGGCATATGGAATGAGTGTGAGGGGTTTGGGTCATATGGAATGCGCGTGAGGAACTGGGGGCACATGGAATGAGTGTGAGGGGCTTCTGGCATATGGAATGAGCGTGAGGAGTTTGGGGCATATGGAATGAGCGTGAGGTGTTTGGTGCTTATGGAATGAGCGTGAGGGGCTTTGGCATATAAAAGAGCGTGAGGGGCTTGTGGCATATGGAATAAGTCTGAGGGGCTTGGGGCATATGGAATGAGCGTGAGGGGCTTGAGGCATATGGAATGAGTGTGAGGGGTTTGGGGCATATGGAATGAGTGTGAGGGGTTTGGGTCATATGGAATGCGCGTGAGGAACTGGGGGCACATGGAATGAGTGTGAGGGGCTTGGGGCATATGGAATGAGCGTGAGGAGTTTGGGGCATATGGAATGAGCGTGAGGGGTTTGGTGCATATGGAATGAGGGGCTTGGGGCATATGAAAGAGCGTGAGGGGCTTGGGGCATATGGAATAAGTCTGAGGGGCTTGGGGCATATGGAATGAGCATGAGGGGCTTGGGGCATATGGAATAAGCCTGAGGGGCTTGGGGCATATGAACGAGCCTGAGGGGCTTGGGGCATAAGAAATGAGCGTGAGGGGCTTGGGGCATATGGAATGAGCGTGAGGGACTTGGGGCATATGGAATGAGCATGAGGGGCTTGGAGCATATGGAATGAGCCGGAAGGGTTTAGGGCATATGAAATGAGTGTGAGGGGCTTGGGGCATTTGGAATGAGCATGAGGGGCTTGGGGCATATGGAATGAGCATAAGGGACTTGGGGTATATATTTAATAAGTCTGAGGGGCTTGGGGCATATGGAATGAGTGCGAGGGGCTTGGGCATATGGAATGAGTTTGAGGGGCTTGGGGCATATGGATTGAGTCTGAGGGGCTTGGGGCATATGGATTGAGTCTGAGGGGCTTGGGGCATATGCATGATCGTGAGGGGCGTGGGGCATATGGAATGAGCATGAGGGGTTTGGAGCATATGGAATGAGCATGAGGGGCTTAGGGCATATGAATGAGCGTGAGAGACTGGGGGCATATGGAATGAGCCTTAGGGACTGGGGCCATGTGGAATGAGCGTGAGGGACTGGGGCCATATGGAATGAGCATGAAGGACTTGGGGCATATGGAATAAGTCTGAGGGGCTTGGGGCATATGGAATGAGCATGAGGTGCTTGGGGCATATGGAATGAGCGTGAGGGGCTTTGGGCATATGGAATGAGCGTGAGGAGATTGGGGCATATGGAATGAGCATGAGGTGATTGGGGCATATGGAATGAGCGTGAGGGGCTTTGGGCATATGGAATGAGCGTGAGGGGATTGGGGCATATGGAATGAGTTTGAGGGGTTTGGGGCATATGGAATGAGTGTGAGGGGTTTGGGTCATATGGAATGCCCGTGAGGAACTGGGGGCACATGGAATGAGTGTGAGGGGCTTGGGACATATGGAATGAGCGTGAGGAGTTTGGGGCATATGGAATGAGCGTGAGGGGTTTGGTGCATATGGAATGCGCGTGAGGGGCTTGGGGCATATGGAATAAGTCTGAGGGGCTTGGGGCATATGGAATGAGCATGAGGTGCTTGGGGCATATGGAATGAGCGTGAGGGGCTTTGGGCATATGGAATGAGCGTGAGGGGCTTGGGGCATATGGAATGAGTGTGAAGTGCTTGGGGCATATGGATTGAGCGTGAGGGGCTTGGGGCATATGGAATGAGTGTGAGGGGCTTGGGGCATATGGAATGAGTTTGAGGGGCTTGGGGCATATGGAATGAGCGTGAGGGGCTTGGGGCATTTGAAATGAGCGTGAGGGGCTTGGGGCATATGGAATAAGTCTGAGGGGCTTGGGGCATATGGAATGAGTCTGAGGGGCTTGGGGCATATGAATGAGCGTGAGGGGCTTGGGGCATATGGAATGAGTTTGAGGGTTTTGGGGCATATGGAACGAGTGTGAGGGGTTTGGGTCATATGGAATGCGCGTGAGGAACTGGGTGCACATGGAATGAGTGTGAGGGGCTTGGGGCATATGAATGAGCGTGAGGGGCTTGGGGCATATGGAATGAGCTTGAGGGGTATGGGGCATATGGAAAGAGTGTGAGGGGCTTGGGGCTCATGAATGCAGTGAGGGGCTTGCGGCATATGGAATGAGTGTGAGGGGCTTGGGGCATATGGAATGAGCGTGAGGGACTTGGGGCATATGGAATGAGTGTGAGGGGCTTGGGGCATATGGAATGAGTGTGAGGGGCTTGGAGCATATGGAATAAGTCTGAGGGGCTTGGGGCATATGGAATGAGCGTGAGGGGCTTGGGGCATATGGAATGAGTGTGAGGGGTTTGGGGCATATGGAATGAGTGTGAGGGGTTTGGGTCATATGGAATGCGCGTGAGGAACTGGGGGCACATGGAATGAGTGTGAGGGGCTTGGGGCATATGGAATGAGAGTGAGGAGTTTGGGGCATATGGAATGAGCGTGAGGGGTTTGGTGCATATGGAATGCGCGTGAGGGGCTTGGGGCATATGAAAGAGCGTGAGGGGCTTGGGGCATATGGAATAAGTCTGAGGGGCTTGGGGCATATGGAATGAGCATGAGGGGCTTGGGGCATATGGAATAAGTCTGAGGGGCTTGGGGAATATGGAATGAGCGTGCGGGACTGGGGGCATATGGGATGAGCATGAGGGGATTGGGCACATGGAATAAGTCTGAGAGGCTTGGGGCATATGAATGAGCGTGAAGGGCTTGGGGCATATGGAATGAGCTTGAGGGGAATGGGGCATATGGAAAGAGTGTGAGGGGCTTGGGGCTCATGAATGCAGTGAGGGGCTTGGGGCATATGGAATGAGTCTGAGGGGCTTGGGGCATATGGAATGAGCATGAGAGGCTTTGGGCATATGGAATGAGCAAGAGGGGCTTGGGGCATTTGGAATGAGTGTGAGGTGCTTGGGGCATATGGAATGAGCGTGAGGGGCTTGTGGCATATGGAATGAGTGTGAGGGGCTTGGGGCATATGGAATGAGTTTGAGGGGCTTGGGGCATATGGAATGAGCGTGAGGGGTTTGGGTCATATGGAAAGCGCGTGAGGAACTGGGGGCACATGGAATGAGTGTGGGGGTTTGGGGCATATGGAATGAGCGCGAGGAGTTTGGGGCATATGGAATGAGTGTGAGGGGCTTGGGGCATATGAAAGTGCATGAGGGGCATGGAGCATATGGAATGAGCTTGAGGGGTATGGGGCATATGGAAAGAGTGTGAGGGGCTTGGGGCTCATGAATGCAGTGAGGGGCTTGGGGCATATGGAATGAGTCTGAGGGGCTTGGGGCATATGGAATGAGCGTGAGGGGCTTTGGGCATATGGAATGACCGTGAGGAGTTTGGGGCAAATGGAATGAGCGTGAGGGGTTTGGTGCATATGGAATGAGCGTGAGGGGCTTGGGGCATATGAAAGAGCGTGAGGGGCTTGGGGCAAATGGAATGAGCGTGAGGGGTTTGGTGCATATGGAATGAGCGTGAGGGGCTTGGGGCATATGAAAGAGCGTGAGGGGCTTGGGGCATATGGAATAAGTCTGAGGGGCTTGGGGCATATGGAATGAGCAGGAGGGGCTTGGGGCATATGGAATAAGTCTTAGGGGCTTGTGGCATCTGGTATGAGCATGAGGGGCTTGGGGCATATGGAATAAGTCTGAGGGGCTTGGGGCATATGGAATGAGCGTGAGGGGCTTGGGGCATATGAATGAGCGTGAGGGGCTTGGGGCATATGGAATGAGCTTGAGGGGTATGGGGCATATGGAAAGAGTGTGAGGGGCTTGGGGCTCATGAATGCAGTGAGGGGCTTGCGGCATATGGAATGAGTGTGAGGGGCTTGGGGCATATGGAATGAGCGTGAGGGGCTTGGGGCATATGGAATGAGTGTGAGGGGCTTGGGGCATATGGAATGAGTGTGAGGGGCTTGGGGCATATGGAATGAGTGTGAGGGGTTTGGGGCATATGGAATGAGTGTGAGGGGTTTGGGTCATATGGAATGCGCGTGAGGAACTGGGGGCACATGGAATGAGTGTGAGGAGCTTGGGGCATATGGAATGAGCGTGAGGAGTTTGGGGCAAATGGAATGAGCGTGAGGGGTTTGGTGCATATGGAATGAGCGTGAGGGGCTTGGGGCATATGAAAGAGCGTGAGGGGCTTGGGGCATATGGAATAAGTCTGAGGGGCTTGGGGCATATGGAATGAGTGTGAGGGGCTTGGGGCATATGGAATGAGTGTGAGGTGCTTGGGGCATATGGAATGAGTGGGAGGTGCTTGGGGCATATGGAATGAGCGTGAGGGGCTTGGGGCATATGAAAGAGCGTGAGGGGCTTGGGGCATATGGAATAAGTCTGAGGGGTTTGGGGCATATGGAATGAGTGTGCGGGGCTTGGGGCATATGGAATGAGTGTGAGGTGCTTGGGGCATATGGAATGAGTGTGAGGTGCTTGGGGCATATGGAATGAGCGTGAGGGGCTTGGGGCATATGGAATGAGTGTGAGGGGCTTGGGGCATATGGAATGAGTGTGAGGGGCTTGGGGCATATGGAATGAGTGTGAGGGGTTTGGGGCATATGGAATGAGTGTGAGGGGTTTGGGTCATATGGAATGCGCGTGAGGAACTGGGGGCACATGGAATGAGTGTGAGGACCTTGGGGCATATGGAATGAGTGTGAGGAGTTTGGGGCAAATGGAATGAGCGTGAGGGGTTTGGTGCATATGGAATGAGCGTGAGGGGCTTGGGGCATATGAAAGAGCGCGAGGGGCTTGAGGCATATGGAATAAGTCTGAGGGGCTTGGGGCATATGGAATGAGCATGAGGGGCTTGGGGCATATGGAATAAGTCTGAGGGGCTTGGGGCATATGGAATGAGCATGAGGGGCTTGGGGCATATGGAATAAGTCTGAGGGGCTTGGGGCATATGGAATGAGCGTGAGGGGCTTGGGGCATATGGAATGAGTGTGAGGGGATTGGTTCATATGGAATGAGTGTGAGGGGTTTGGGTCATATGGAATGCGCGTGAGGAACTGGGGGCACATGGAATGAGTGTGAGGGGCTTGGGGCATATGGAATGAGCGTGAGGAGTTTGGGGCATATGGAATGAGCGTGAGGGGTTTGGTGCATATGGAATGAGCGTGAGGGGCTTGGGGCATATGAAAGAGCGTGAGGGGCTTGGGGCATATGGAATAAGTCTGAGGGGCTTGGGGCATATGGAATGAGCATGAGGGGCTTGGGGCATATGGAATGAGCGTGCGGGACTGGGGGCATATGGGATGAGCATGAGGGGCTTGGGCACATGGAATAAGTCTGAGAGGCTTGGGGCATATGAATGAGCGTGAGGGGCTTGGGGCATATGTAATGAGCTTGAGGGGTATGGGGCATATGGAAAGAGTGTGAGGGGCTTGGGGCTCATGAATGCACTGAGGGGCTTGGGGCATATGGAATGAGTCTGAGGGGCTTGGGGCATATGGAATGAGCGTGAGGGGCTTTGGGCATATGGAATGAACGTGAGGGGCTTGGGGCATATGGAATGAGTGTGAGGTGCTTGGCGCATATGGAATCAGCGTGAGGGGCTTGGGGCATATGGAATGAGTGTGAGGGGCTTGGGGCATATGGAATGAGTTTGAGGGGCTTGGGGCATATGGAATGCGCGTGAGGGGTTTGGGTCATATGAAATGCACGTGAGGAACTGGGGGCACTTGGAATGAGTGTGGGGGTTTGGGGCATATGGAATGAGCATGAGGAGTTTGGGGCATATGGAATGAGTGTGAGGGGCTTGGGGCATATGAAAGAGCATGAGGGGCATGGGGCATATGGAATAAGTCTGAGGGGCTTGGGGCATTTGGAATGAGCATGAGGGGCTTGGGGCATATGGAATAAGTCTGAGGGGCTTGGGGCATATGGAATGAGCGTGAAGGGCTTGGGGCATATGGAATGAGCGTGAGGGACTGGGGGCATATGGGATGAGCATGAGGGGCTTGGGCATATGGAATAAGTCTGAGAGGCTTGGGGCATATGAATGAGCGTGAGGGGCTTGGGGCATATGGAATGAGCTTGAGGGGTATGGGGCATATGGAAAGAGTGTGAGGGGCTTGGGGCTCATGAATGCAGTGAGGGGCTTGCGGCATATGGAATGAGTGTGAGGGGCTTGGGGCATATGGAATGAGCGTGAGGAGTTTGGGGCATATGGATTGAGCGTGAGGGGTTTGGGGCGTATGGAATGAGCGTGAGGGATTGGGGCATATGGAATGAGCCTGAGGGGCTTGGGGCATATGGAATAAGTCTGAGGGGCTTGGGACATATGGAATGAATGTGAGGGGCTTGGGGCATATGGAATGAGCGTGAGGGGCTTGCGGCATATGGAATGAGCGTGAGGAACTGAGGGCATATGGAATGAGCTTGAAGGGTTTGGGCATATAGAATGAGTGTGAGGGGATTGGGGCATATGAATGCAGTGAGGGGCTTGGGGCATATGGAATGAGCATGAAGGGCTTGGGGCATGTGGAATGAGCGTGAGGGACTGAGGGCATATGGAATGAGCGTGAAGGGTTTGGGGCATATGGAATGAGCGCAAGGGGCTTGGGCATATGGAATGAGCATGAGGGGATTAGGGCATATGAATGAGCATGTGTGGCTTGGGGCATATGGAATGAGCGTGAGGGGTTTGGGGCATATGGAATGTGCGTGAAGGGCTTGGGGCATATGGAATGAGCACAGGGGGTTTGGGGCATATGGAATGAGCGCAAATTGCTTGGGGCATATGGAATGAGCGTGAGGGACTGGGGGCATATGGAATGAGCGTGAGGGGCTTGAGGCATATGGAATGAGCATGAGGGACTGGGGGCATATGGAATGAGCCTGAGGGACTTGGGGCATATGAAATGAGCGTGAGGGACTGTGGCGTAGGAAATGAGTGTGAGAGGCTTGGGAATATGGAATACGTCTGAGAGGCTTGGGGCATATGAATGAGCGTGAGGGGCTTGGGGAATATGGAATGAGCTTGAGGGGTATGGTGCATATGGAAAGATTGTGAGGGGCTTGGGGCATATGAATGCAGTGAGGGGCTTGGGGCATATGGAATGAGCGTGAGGGGCTTGGGGCATGTGGAATGAGCGTGAGGAGCTTGGGGCATATGGAATGAGCGTGAGGGGCTGGGGGCATATGGAATGAGCGTGAGGGGCTTGGGGCATATGGAATGAGTCTGAGAGGCTTGGGCATATGGAATGAGTGTGAGGGGCTTGGGGCATTTGGAATGAGCATGAGGGGCTTGGGGCATATGGAATGTGCATGAGGGGCTTGGGGCTTATGGAATGAGTACAGGGGGTTTGGGGCATATGGAATGAGTGCAAGGTGCTTGGGGCATATGGAATGAGCGTGAGGGACTGGGGGCATATGGAATGAGCGTGAGGGGCTTGGGGCATATGAAATGAGCATGAGGGACTGGGGGCATATGGAATGAGTGCGAGGGGCTTGGGGCATATGGAATAAGTCTGAGGGGCTTCGGGCATATGGAATGAGCGTGAGGAGTTTGGGGCATATGGAATGAGCGTGAGGGACTGGGGGCATATGGAATGAGCGTGAGGGGCTTGGGGCATATGGAATAGGTCTGAGGGGCTTGGGGCATATGGAATGAGCATGAGGTGCTTGGGGCATATGGAATAAGTCTGAAGGGCTTGGGGCATAAGGAATGAGCGTGAGGGACTGGGGACATATGGAATGAGCATGCAGGGCTTGGGGCATATGGAATGAGTGTGAGGTGATTGGGGCATATGGAATAAATCTGAGGGGCTTGGGGCATATGGAATGAGTTTGGGGGGCACGGGGCATATGAACGAGCGTGAGGGGTTTGGGGCATATGGAATGAGTGGGAGGGGTTTGGGGCATATCAAATGAGCATGAGGGGCTTGGGGCATATCGAATGAGCGTGAGGGACTGGGGGCATATGGAATGAGCGTGAGGGGCTTGGGGCATATGGAATGAGTGTGAGGGGTTTGGGGCATATCAAATGAGCGTGTGGGGCTTGGGGCATATGGAATGAGTTTGAGGGGCTTGGGGCATATCGAATGAGCGTGAGGGACTGGGGGCATATGGAATGAGTGTGAGGAGCTTGAGATATATGGAATGAGCATGAGGGGTTTGGGGCATATGGAATGAGTCTGAGGGGCTTGGGGCATAGAGAATGAGTCTGAGGGGCTTGGGGCATATGGAATGAATGTGAGGGGCTTGGGGCATATGGAATGAGCGTGAGGGGCTTGCGGCATATGGAATGAGCGTGAGGAACTGAGGGCATATGGAATGAGCTTGAAGGGTTTGGGCATATAGAATGAGTGTGAGGGGATTGGGGCATATGAATGCAGTGAGGGGCTTGGGGCATATTGAATGAGTGTGAGGAGTTTGGGGCATATGGATTGAGCGTGAGGGGTTTGGGGCGTATGGAATGAGCGTGAGGGATTGGGGCATATGGAATGAGCGTGAAGGGCTTGGGGCATATGGAATGAGCGTTAGGGACTGGGGGCATATGGGATGAGCATGAGGGGCTTGGGCACATGGAATAAGTCTGAGAGGCTTGGGGCATATGAATGAGCGTGAGGGGCTTGGGGCATATGAAAGAGCATGAGGGGCATGGGGCATATGGAATAAGTCTGAGGGGCTTGGGGCATATGGAATGAGCATGAGGGGCTTGGGGCATATGGAATAAGTCTGAGGGACTTGGGGCATATGGAATGAGCGTGAAGGGCTTGGGGCATATGGAATGAGCGTTAGGGACTGGGGGCATATGGGATGAGCATGAGGGGCTTGGGCACATGGAATAAGTCTGAGAGGCTTGGGGCATATGAATGAGCGTGAGGGGCTTGGGGCATATGGAATGAGCTTGAGGGGTATGGGGCATATGGAAAGAGTGTGAGGGGTTTGGGGCTCATGAATGCAGTGAGGGGCTTGCGGCATATGGAATGAGTCTGAGGGGCTTGGGGCATATGGAATGCGCGTGAGGAACTGGGGGCACATGGAATGAGTGTGAGGGGCTTGGGGCATATGGAATGAGCATGAGGGGTTTGGGGCATATGGAATGAGCGTGAGGGGCTTGGGGCATATGGAATGAGCTTGAGGGGTATGGGGCATATGGAAAGAGTGTGAGGGGTTTGGGGCTCATGAATGCAGTGAGGGGCTTGGGGCATATGGAATAAGTCTGAGGGGCTTGGGGCATATGGAATGCGCGTGAGGAACTGGGGGCACATGGAATGAGTGTGAGGGGCTTGGGGCATATGGAATGAGCATGAGGGGTTTGGGGCATATGGAATGAGCGTGAGGGGTTTGGGGCATATGGAATGAGCGTGAGGGGCTTGGGGCATATCAAAGAGCGTGAGGGGCTTGGGGCATATGGAATAAGTCTGAGGTGCTTGGGGCATATGGAATAAGTCTGAGGGGCTTGGGGCATATGGAATAAGTCTGAGGGGCTTGGGGCATATGGAATGAGTGTGAGGGGCTTTGGGCATATGGAATGAGCATGAGGGGCTTGGGGCAAATGGAATGAGTGTGAGGTGCTTGGGGCATATGGAATGAGCGTGAGGGGCTTGGGGCATATGGAATGAGCGTGAGGGGCTTGGGGCATATGGAATGAGTTTGAGGGACTTGGGGCATATGGAATGAGCGTGAGGGGCTTGGGGCATATGGAATGAGCGTGAGGGGCTTGGGGCATATGGAATAAGTCTGAGGGGCTTGGGGCATATGGAATGAGTCTGAGGGACTTGGGGCATATGAATGAGCATGAGGGGCTTGGGGCATATGGAATGAGTGTGAGGGGTTTGGGGCATATGGAATAAGTGTGAGAGGTTTGGGTCATATGGAATGCGCGTGAGGAACTGGGGGCACATGGAATGAGTGTGAGGGGCTTGGGGCATATGGAATGAGCGTGAGGAGTTTGGGGCATATGGAATGAGCGTGAGGTGTTTGGTGCTTATGGAATGAGCGTGAGGGGCTTTGGCATATGAAAGAGCGTGAGGGGCTTGGGGCATATGGAATAAGTCTGAGGGGCTTGGGGCATATGGAATGAGCGTGAGGGGCTTGAGGCATATGGAATGAGTGTGAGGGGATTGGGGCATATGGAATGAGTGTGAGGGGTTTGGGTCATATGGAATGCGCGTGAGGAACTGGGGGCACATGGAATGAGTGTGAGGGACTTGGGGCATATGGAATGAGCGTGAGGAGTTTGGGGCATATGGAATGAGCGTGAGGGGTTTGGTGCATATGGAATGAGCATGAGGGGCTTGGGGCATATGAAAGAGCGTGAGGGGCTTGGGGCATATGGAATAAGTCTGAGGGGCTTGGGGCATATGGAATGAGCATGAGGGGCTTGGGGCATATGGAATAAGTCTGAGGGGCTTGGGGCATATGAACGAGCCTGAGGGGCTTGGGGCATAAGAAATGAGCGTGAGGGGCTTGGGGCATATGGAAGGAGCGTGAGGGACTTGGGGCATATGGAATGAGCATGAGGGGCTTGGAGCATATGGAATGAGCCTGAAGGGCTTAGGGCATATGAAATGAGTGTGAGGGGCTTGGGGCATTTGGAATGAGCATGAGGGGCTTGGGGCATATGGAATGAGCATAAGGGACTTGGGGTATATGGAATAAGTCTGAGGGGCTTGGGGCATATGGAATGAGTGTGAGGGGCTTGGGCATATGGAATGAGTTTGAGGGGCTTGGGGCATATGGATTGAGTCTGAGGGGCTTGGGGCATATGGATTGAGTCTGAGGGGCTTGGGGCATATGCATGATCGTGAGGGGCTTGGGGCATATGGAATGAGCATGAGGGGTTTGGGGCATATGGAATGAGCATGAGGGGCTTAGGGCATATGAATGAGCGTGAGAGAATGGGAGCATATGGAATGAGCCTGAGGGACTGGGGCCATGTGGAATGAGCGTGAGGGACTGGGGCCATATGGAATGAGCATGAGGGACTTGGGGCATATGGAATAAGTCTGAGGGGCTTGGGGCATATGGAATGAGCATGAGGTGCTTGGGGCATATGGAATGAGCGTGAGGGGCTTTGGGCATATGGAATGAGCGTGAGGGGATTGGGGCATATGGAATGAGTGTGAGGTGCTTGGGGCATATGGAATGAGCGTGAGGGGCTTGGGGTATATGGAATGAGTGTGAGGGGTTTGGGGCATATGGAATGAGTCCGAGGGGCTTGGGCCATATGAATGAGCGTGAGGGGTTTGGGGCATATGGAATGAGTGTGAGGGGTTTGGGGCATATGGAATGAGTGTGAGGGGTTTGGGTCATATGGAATGCACGTGAGGAACTGGGGGCACATGGAATGAGTGTGAGGGGCTTGGGGCATATGGAATGAGCGTGAGGAGTTTGGGGCATATGGAATGAGCGTGAGGGGTTTGGTGCATATGGAATGCGCGTGAGGGGCTTGGGGCATATGGAATAAGTCTGAGGGGCTTGGGGCATATGGAATGAGCATGAGGTGCTTGGGGCATATGGAATGGGCGTGAGGGGCTTTGGGCATATGGAACGAGAGTGAGGGGCTTGGGGCATATGGAATGAGTGTGAAGTGTTGGGGCATATGGAATAAGTCTGAGGGGCTTGGGGCATATGGAATGAGTCTGAGGGGCTTGGGGCATATGAATGAGCGTGAGGGGCTTGGGGCATATGGAATGAGCGTGAGGAGTTTGGGGCATATGGAATGAGCGTGAGGGGTTTGGTTCATATGGAATGAGTGTGAAGGGCTTGGGGCATATGAAAGAGCGTGAGGGGCTTGGGGCATATGGAATAAGTCTGAGGGGCTTGGGGCATATGGAATGAGCATGAGGGGCTTGGGGCATATGGAATAAGTCTGAGGGGCTTGGGTTATATGGAACTAGCATGAGGGGCTTGGAGCATATGGAATAAGTCTGAGGGGCTTGGGGCATATGGAATGAGCGTGAGGGGCTTGGGGCATATGGAATGAGTGTGAGGGGTTTGGGGCATATGGAATGAGTGTGAGGGGTTTGGGTCATATGGAATGCGCGTGAGGAACTGGGGGCACATGGAATGAGTGTGAGGGGCTTGGGGCATATGGAATGAGCGTGAGGAGTTTGGGGCATATGGAATGAGCGTGAGGGGTTTGGTGCATATGGAATGAGCGTGAGGGGCTTGGGGCATATGAAAGAGCGTGAGGGGCTTGGGGCATATGGAATAAGTCTGAGGGGCTTGGGGCACATGAAATGAGCATGAGGGGCTTGGGGCATATGGAATAAGTCTGAGGGGCTTGGGGCATATGGAATGAGCGTGCGGGACAGGGGGCATATGGGATGAGCATGAGGGGCTTGGGCACATGGAATAAGTCTGAGAGGCTTGGGGCATATGAATGAGCGTGAAGGACTTGGGGCATATGGAATGAGCTTGAGGGGTATGGGGCATATGGAAAGAGTGTGAGGGGCTTGGGGCTCATGAATGCAGTGAGGGGCTTGGGGCATATGGAATGAGTCTGAGGGGCTTGGGGCATATGGAATGAGCATGAGAGGCTTTGGGCATATGGAATGAGCGTGAGGGGCTTGGGGCATATGGAATGAGTGTGAGGTGCTTGGGGCATATGGAATGAGCGTGAGGGGCTTGTGGCATATGGAATGAGTGTGAGGGGCTTGGGGCATATGGAATGAGTTTGAGGGGCTTGGGGCATATGGAATGAGCGTGAGGGGTTTGGGTCATATGGAATGCGCGTGAGGAACTGGGGGCACATGGAATGAGTGTGGGGGTTTGGGGCATATGGAATGAGCGCGAGGAGTTTGGGGCATATGGAATGAGTGTGAGGGGCTTGGGGCATATGAAAGTGCATGAGGGGCATGGGGCATATGGAATGAGCTTGAGGGGTATGGGGCATATGGAAAGAGTGTGAGGGGCTTGGGGCTCATGAATGCAGTGAGGGGCTTGGGGCATATGGAATGAGTCTGAGGGGCTTGGGGCATATGGAATGAGCGTGAGGGGCTTTGGGCATATGGAATGAGCGTGAGGGGCTTTGGGCATATGGAATGAGTGTGAGGTGCTTGGGGCATATGGAATGAGCGTGAGGGGCTTGGGGCATATGGAATGAGCGTGAGGGGCTTGGGGCATATGGAATGAGTGTGAGGTGCTTGGGGCATATGGAATGAGCGTGAGGGGCTTGGGGCATATGGAATGAGTGAGGGGCCTGGGGCATATGGAATGAGTGTGAGGGGTTTGGGGCATATGGAATGAGTGTGAGGGGTTTGGGTCATATGGAATGCGCGTGAGGAACTGGGGGCACATGGAATGAGTGTGAGGGGCTTCGGGCATATGGAATGAGCGTGAGGAGTTTTGGGCATATGGAATGAGCGTGAGGGGTTTGGAGCATATGGAATGAGCGTGAGGGGCTTGGGGCATATGGAATGAGTGTGAGGGGCTTGGGGCATATGGAATGAGTTTGAGGGGCTTGGGGCATATGGAATGCGCGTGATGGGTTTGGGTCATATGGAATGCACGTGAGGAACTGGGGGCACTTGGAATGAGTGTGGGGGTTTGGGGCATATGGAATGAGCGTGAGGAGTTTGGGGCATATGGAATGAGTGTGAGGGGCTTGGGGCATATGAAAGAGCATGAGGGGCATGGGGCATATGGAATAAGTCTGAGGGGCTTGGGGCATATGGAATGAGCATGAGGGGCTTGGGGCATATGGAATAAGTCTGAGGGGCTTGGGGCATATGGAATGAGCGTGAAGGGCTTGGGGCATATGGAATGAGCGTGAGGGACTGGGGGCATATGGGATGAGCATGAGGGGCTTGGGCACATGGAATAAGTCTGAGAGGCTTGGGGCATATGAATGAGCGTGAGGGGCTTGGGGCATATGGAATGAGCTTGAGGGGTATGGGGCATATGGAAAGAGTGTGAGGGGCTTGGGGCTCATGAATGCAGTGAGGGGCTTGCGTCATATGGAATGAGTGTGAGGGGCTTGGGGCATATGGAATGAGCGTGAGGAGTTTGGAGCATATGGATTGAGCGTGAGGGGTTTGGGGCGTATGGAATGAGCGTGAGGGATTGGGGCATATGGAATGAGCCTGAGGGGATTGGGGCATATGGAATAAGTCTGAGGGGCTTGGGACATATGGAATGAATGTGAGGGGCTTGGGGCATATGGAATGAGCGTGAGGGGCTTGCGGCATATGGAATGAGCGTGAGGAACTGAGGGCATATGGAATGAGCTTGAAGGGTTTGGGCATATAGAATGAGTGTGAGGGGATTGGGGCATATGAATGCAATGAGGGGCTTGGGGCATATGGAATGAGCATGAAGGGCTTGGGGCATGTGGAATGAGCGTGAGGGACTGAGGGCATATGGAATGAGCGTGAAGGGTTTGGGGCATATGGAATGAGCGCAAGGGGATTGGGCATATGGAATGAGCATGAGGGGATTAGGGCATATGAATGAGCGTGTGTGGCTTGGGGCATATGGAATGAGCGTGAGGGATTTGGGGCATATGGAATGTGCGTGAAGGGCTTGGGGCATATGGAATGAGCACAGGGGGTTTGGGGCATATGGAATGAGCGCAAGGTGCTCGGGGCATATGGAATGAGTGTGAGGGACTGGGGCATATGGAATGAGCGTGAGGGGCTTGAGGCATATGGAATGAGCATGAGGGACTGGGAGCATATGGAATGAGCCTGAGGGACTTGGGGCATATGAAATGAGCGTGAGGGACTGTGGCTTAGGGAATGAGTGTGAGAGGCTTCGGAATATGGAATACGTCTGAGAGGCTTGGGGCATATGAATGAGCGTGAGGGGCTTGGGGCATATGGAATGAGCTTGAGGGGTATGGTGCATATGGAAAGATTGTGAGGGGCTTGGGGCATATGAATGCAGTGAGGGGCTTGGGGCATATGGAATGAGCGTGAGGGGCTTGGGGCATGTGGAATGAGCTTGAGGAGCTTGGGGCATATGGAATGAGCGTGAGGGGCTGGGGGCATATGGAATCAGCGTGAGGGGCTTGGGGCATATGGAATGAGTCTGAGAGGCTTGGGGCATATGGAATGAGCGTGAGGGGCTTGGGGCATATGGAATGAGCATGAGGGGCTTGGGGCATATGGAATGAGCGTGAGGGGCTTGGGGCATATGGAATGAGCGTGAGGGGCTGGGGGCATATGGAATGAGCGTGAGGGGCTTGGGGCATATGGAATGTGTCTGAGAGGCTTGGGGCATATGGAATGAGCGTGAGGGGCTTGGGGCATATGGAATGAGCATGAGGGGCTTGGGGCATATGGAATGAGCGTGAGGGGCTTGGGGCATATGGAATGAGCGTGAGGGGTTTGGGGCATATGGAATGTGCATGAGGGGCTTGGGGCTTATGGAATGAGTACAGGGGGTTTGGGGCATATGGAATGAGTGCAAGGTGCTTGGGGCATATGGAATGAGCGTGAGGGACTGGGGGCATATGGAATGAGCGTGAGGGGCTTGGGGCATATGGAATGAGCGTGAGGGGCTTGGGGCATATGGAATGAGCGTGAGGGGCTTGGGGCATATGGAATGAGTCTGAGGGGCTTGGGGCGTAGGGAATGAGTGTGAGGGGTTTTTGGCATATGGAATGAGTGTGAGGGGTTTGGGGCATATGGAATGCGCGTGAGGAACTGGGGGCACATGGAATGAGTGTGAGGGGCTTGGGGCATATGGAATGAGCGTGAGGGGTTTGGGGCATATGGAATGAGCGTGAGGGGTTTGGGGCATATGGAATGAGCGTGAGGGGCTTGGGGCATATCAAAGAGCGTGAGGGGCTTGGGGCATATGGAATAAGTCTGAGGGGCTTGGGGCATATGGAATAAGTCTGAGGGGCTTGGGGCATATGGAATGAGCGTGAGGGGCTTTGAGCATATGGAATGAGCATCAGGGGCTTGGGGCATATGGAATGAGTGTGAGGTGCTTGGGGCATATGGAATGAGCGTGAGGGGCTTGGGGCATATGGAATGAGCGTGAGGGGCTTGGGGCATATGGAATGAGTTTGAGGAGCTTGGGGCATATGGAATGAGCGTGAGGGGCTTGGGGCATATGGAATGAGCGTGAGGGGCTTGGGGCATATGGAATAAGTCTGAGGGGCTTGGGGCATATGGAATGAGTCTGAGGGACTTGGGGCATATGAATGAGCATGAGGGGCTTGGGGCATATGGAATGAGTGTGAGGGGTTTGGGGCATATGGAATGAGTGTGAGGGGTTTGGGTCATATGGAATGCGCGTGAGGAACTGGGGGCACATGGAATGAGTGTGAGGGGCTTGGGGCATATGGAATGAGCGTGAGGAGTTTGGGGCATATGGAATGAGCGTGAGGTGTTTGGTGCTTATGGAATGAGCGTGAGGGGCTTTGGCATATGAAAGAGCGTGAGGGGCTTGGGGCATATGGAATAAGTCTGAGGGGCTTGGGGCATATGGAATGAGCATGAGGGGCTTGGGGCATATGGAATAAGTCTGAGGGGCTTGGGGCATATGGAATGAGCATGAGGGGCGTGGGGCATATGGAATAAGTCTGAGGGGCTTGGGGCATATGGAATGAGCGTGAGGGGCTTGGGGCATATGGAATGAGTGTGAGGGGTTTGGGGCATTTGGAATGAGTGTGAGGGGCTTGGGGCATATGGAATGAGTGTGAGGTGCTTGGGGCATATGGAATGAGTGTGAGGGGCTTGGGGCATATGGAATGAGTGTGAGGGGCTTGGGGCATATGGAATGAGTGTGAGGGGCTTGGGGCATATGGAATGAGTGTGAGGGGTTTGGGGCATATGGAATGAGTGTGAGGGGTTTGGGTCATATGGAATGCGCGTGAGGAACTGGGGGCACATGGAATGAGTGTGAGGAGCTTGGGGCATATGGAATGAGCGTGAGGAGTTTGGGGCAAATGGAATGAGCGTGAGGGGTTTGGTGCATATGGAATGAGCGTGAGGGGCTTGGGGCATATGAAAGAGCGTGAGGGGCTTGGGGCATATGGAATAAGTCTGAGGGGCTTGGGGCATATGGAATGAGCATGAGGGGCTTGGGGCATATGGAATAAGTCTGAGGGGCTTGGGGCATATGGAATGAGCATGAGGGGCTTGGGGCATATGGAATAAGTCTGAGGAGCTTGGGGCATATGGAATGAGCGTGAGGGGCTTGGGGCATATGGAATGAGTGTGAGGGGTTTGGGGCATATGGAATGAGTGTGAGGGGTTTGGGTCATATGGAATGCGCGTGAGGAACTGGGGGCACATGGAATGAGTGTGAGGGGCTTGGGGCATATGGAATGAGCGTGAGGAGTTTGGGGCATATGGAATGAGCGTGAGGGGTTTGGTGCATATGGAATGAGCGTGAGGGGCTTGGGGCATATGAAAGAGCGTGAGGGGCTTGGGGCATATGGAATAAGTCTGAGGGGCTTGGGGCATATGGAATGAGCATGAGGGGCTTGGGGCATATGGAATAAGTCTGAGGGGCTTGGGGCATATGGAATGAGCGTGCGGGACTGGGGGCATATGGGATGAGCATGAGGGGCTTGGGCACATGGAATAAGTCTGAGAGGCTTGGGGCATATGAATGAGCGTGAGGGGCTTGGGGCATATGGAATGAGCGTGAGGGGCTTGGGGCATATCAAAGAGCGTGAGGGGCTTGGGGCATATGGAATAAGTCTGAGGGGCTTGGGGCATATGGAATAAATCTGAGGGGCTTGGGGCATATGGAATGAGCGTGAGGGGCTTTGGGCATATGGAATGAGCATCAGGGGCTTGGGGCATATGGAATGAGTGTGAGGTGCTTGGGGCATATGGAATGAGCGTGAGGGGCTTGGGGCATATGGAATGAGCGTGAGGGGCTTGGGGCATATGGAATGAGTTTGAGGAGCTTGGGGCATATGGAATGAGCGTGAGGGGCTTGGGGCATATGGAATGAGCGTGAGGGGCTTGGGGCATATGGAATAAGTCTGAGGGGCTTGGGGCATATGGAATGAGTCTGAGGGACTTGGGGCATATGAATGAGCATGAGGGGCTTGGGGCATATGGAATGAGTGTGAGGGGTTTGGGGCATATGGAATGAGTGTGAGGGGTTTGGGTCATATGGAATGCGCGTGAGGAACTGGGGGCACATGGAATGAGTGTGAGGGGCTTGGGGCATATGGAATGAGCGTGAGGAGTTTGGGGCATATGGAATGAGCGTGAGGTGTTTGGTGCTTATGGAATGAGCGTGAGGGGCTTTGGCATATGAAAGAGCGTGAGGGGCTTGGGGCATATGGAATAAGTCTGAGGGGCTTGGGGCATATGGAATGAGCATGAGGGGCTTGGGGCATATGGAATAAGTCTGAGGGGCTTGGGGCATATGGAATGAGCATGAGGGGCGTGGGGCATATGGAATAAGTCTGAGGGGCTTGGGGCATATGGAATGAGCGTGAGGGGCTTGGGGCATATGGAATGAGTGTGAGGGGTTTGGGGCATCTGGAATGAGTGTGAGGGGCTTGGGGCATATGGAATGAGTGTGAGGTGCTTGGGGCATATGGAATGAGTGTGAGGGGCTTGGGGCATATGGAATGAGTGTGAGGGGCTTGGGGCATATGGAATGAGTGTGAGGGGCTTGGGGCATATGGAATGAGTGTGAGGGGTTTGGGGCATATGGAATGAGTGTGAGGGGTTTGGGTCATATGGAATGCGCGTGAGGAACTGGGGGCACATGGAATGAGTGTGAGGAGCTTGGGGCATATGGAATGAGCGTGAGGAGTTTGGGGCAAATGGAATGAGCGTGAGGGGTTTGGTGCATATGGAATGAGCGTGAGGGGCTTGGGGCATATGAAAGAGCGTGAGGGGCTTGGGGCATATGGAATAAGTCTGAGGGGCTTGGGGCATATGGAATGAGCATGAGGGGCTTGGGGCATATGGAATAAGTCTGAGGGGCTTGGGGCATATGGAATGAGCATGAGGGGCTTGGGGCATATTTAATAAGTCTGAGGAGCTTGGGGCATATGGAATGAGCGTGAGGGGCTTGGGGCATATGGAATGAGTGTGAGGGGTTTGGGGCATATGGAATGAGTGTGAGGGGTTTGGGTCATATGGAATGCGCGTGAGGAACTGGGGGCACATGGAATGAGTGTGAGGGGCTTGGGGCATATGGAATGAGCGTGAGGAGTTTGGGGCATATGGAATGAGCGTGAGGGGTTTGGTGCATATGGAATGAGCGTGAGGGGCTTGGGGCATATGAAAGAGCGTGAGGGGCTTGGGGCATATGGAATAAGTCTGAGGGGCTTGGGGCATATGGAATGAGCATGAGGGGCTTGGGGCATATGGAATAAGTCTGAGGGGCTTGGGGCATATGGAATGAGCGTGCGGGACTGGGGGCATATGGGATGAGCATGAGGGGCTTGGGCACATGGAATAAGTCTGAGAGGCTTGGGGCATATGAATGAGCGTGAGGGGCTTGGGGCATATGGAATGAGCGTGAGGGGTTTGGTGCATATGGAATGAGCGTGAGGGGCTTGGGGCATATGAAAGAGCGTGAGGGGCTTGGGGCATATGGAATAAGTCTGAGGGGCTTGGGGCATATGGAATGAGCATGAGGGGCTTGGGGCATATGGAATAAGTCTGAGGGGCTTGGGGCATATGGAATGAGCGTGCGGGACTGGGGGCATATGGGATGAGCATGAGGGGCTTGGGCACATGGAATAAGTCTGAGAGGCTTGGGGCATATGAATGAGCGTGAGGGGCTTGGGGCATATGGAATGAGTCTGAGGGGCTTGGGGCATATGGAATGAGCGTGAGGGGCTTTGGGCATATGGAATGAACGTGAGGGGCTTGGGGCATATGGAATGAGTGTGAGGTGCTTGGGGCATATGGAATGAGCGTGAGGGGCTTGGGGCATATGGAATGAGTGTGAGGGGCTTGGGGCATATGGAATGAGTTTGAGGGGCTTGGGGCATATGGAATGCGCGTGAGGGGTTTGGGTCATATGGAATGCACGTGAGGAACTGGGGGCACTTGGAATGAGTGTGGGGGTTTGGGGCATATGGAATGAGCGTGAGGAGTTTGGGGCATATGGAATGAGTGTGAGGGGCTTGGGGCATATGAAAGAGCATGAGGGGCATGGGGCATATGGAATAAGTCTGAGGGGCTTGGGGCATATGGAATGAGCATGAGGGGCTTGGGGCATATGGAATAAGTCTGAGGGGCTTGGGGCATATGGAATGAGCGTGAAGGGCTTGGGGCATATGGAATGAGCGTGAGGGACTGGGGGCATATGGGATGAGCATGAGGGGCTTGGGCATATGGAATAAGTCTGAGAGGCTTGGGGCATATGAATGAGTGTGAGGGGCTTGGGGCATATGGAATGAGCTTGAGGGGTATGGGGCATATGGAAAGAGTGTGAGGGGCTTGGGGCTCATGAATTCAGTGAGGGGCTTGCGGCATATGGAATGAGTGTGAGGGGCTTGGGGCATATGGAATGAGCGTGAGGAGTTTGGGGCATATGGATTGAGCGTGAGAGGTTTGGGGCGTATGGAATGAGCGTGAGGGATTGGGGCATATGGAATGAGCCTGAGGGGCTTGGGGCATATGGAATAAGTCTGAGGGGCTTGGGACATATGGAATGAATGTGAGGGGCTTGGGGCATATGGAATGAGCGTGAGGGGCTTGCGGCATATGGAATGAGCGTGAGGAACTGAGGGCATATGGAATGAGCTTGAAGGGTTTGGGCATATAGAATGAGTGTGAGGGTATTGGGGCATATGAATGCAGTGAGGGACTTGGGGCATATGGAATGAGCATGAAGGGCTTGGGGCATGTGGAATGAGCATGAGGGACTGAGGGCATATGGAATGAGCGTGAAGGGTTTGGGGCATATGGAATGAGCGCAAGGGGCTTGGGCATATGGAATGAGCATGAGGGGATTAGGGCATATGAATGAGCGTGTGTGGCTTGGGGCATATGGAATGAGCGTGAGGGGTTTGGGGCATATGGAATGTGCGTGAAGGGCTTGGGGCATATGGAATGAGCACAGGGGGTTTGGGGCATATGGAATGAGCGCAAATTGCTTGGGGCATATGGAATGAGCGTGAGGGACTGGGGGCATATGGAATGAGCGTGAGGGGCTTGAGGCATATGGAATGAGCATGAGGGACTGGGGGCATATGTAATGAGCCTGAGGGACTTGGGGCATATGAAATGAGCGTGAGGGACTGTGGCGTAGGAAATGAGTGTGAGAGGCTTGGGAATATGGAATACGTCTGAGAGGCTTGGGGCATATGAATGAGCGTGAGGGGCTTGGGGCATATGGAATGAGCTTGAGGGGTATGGTGCATATGGAAAGATTGTGAGGGGCTTGGGGCATATGAATGCAGTGAGGGGCTTGGGGCATATGGAATGAGCGTGAGGGGCTTGGGGCATGTGGAATGAGCGTGAGGAGCTTGGGGCATATGGAATGAGCGTGAGGGGCTGGGGGCATATGGAATGAGCGTGAGGGGCTTGGGGCATATGGAATGAGTCTGAGAGGCTTGGGCATATGGAATGAGTGTGAGGGGCTTGGGGCATATGGAATGAGCATGAGGGGCTTGGGGCATATGGAATGTGCATGAGGGGCTTGGGGCTTATGGAATGAGTACAGGGGGTTTGGGGCATATGGAATGAGTGCAAGGTGCTTGGGGCATATGGAATGAGCGTGAGGGACTGGGGGCATATGGAATGAGCGTGTGGGGCTTGGGGCATATGAAATGAGCATGAGGGACTGTGGGCATATGGAATGAGTGCGAGGGGCTTGGGGCATATGGAATAAGTCTGAGGGGCTTCGGGCATATGGAATGAGCGTGAGGAGTTTGGGGCATATGGAATGAGCGTGAGGGACTGGGGGCATATGGAATGAGCGTGAGGGGCTTGGGGCATATGGAATAAGTCTGAGGGGCTTGGGGCATATGGAATGAGCATGAGGTGCTTGGGGCATATGGAATAAGTCTGAAGGGCTTGGGGCATAAGGAATGAGCGTGAGGGACTGGGGACATATGGAATGAGCATGCAGGGCTTGGGGCATATGGAATGAGTGTGAGGTGATTGGGGCATATGGAATAAATCTGAGGGGCTTGGGGCATATGGAATGATTTTGGGGGGCACGGGGCATATGAACGAGCGTGAGGGGTTTGGGGCATATGGAATGAGTGGGAGGGGTTTGGGGCATATCAAATGAGCATGAGGGGCTTGGGGCATATCGAATGAGCGTGAGGGACTGGGGGCATATGGAATGAGCGTGAGGGGCTTGGGGTATATGGAATGAGTGTGAGGGGTTTGGGGCATATCAAATGAGCGTGTGGGGCTTGGGGCATATGGAATGAGTTTGAGGGGCTTGGGGCATATCGAATGAGCGTGAGGGACTGGGGGCATATGGAATGAGTGTGAGGAGCTTGAGATATATGGAATGAGCATGAGGGGTTTGGGGCATATGGAATGAGTCTGAGGGGCTTGGGGCATATAGAATGAGTCTGAGGGGCTTGGGGCATATGGAATGAATGTGAGGGGCTTGGGGCATATGGAATGAGCGTGAGGGGCTTGCGGCATATGGAATGAGCGTGAGGAACTGAGGGCATATGGAATGAGCTTGAAGGGTTTGGGCATATAGAATGAGCGTGAGGGGATTGGGGCATATGAATGCAGTGAGGGGCTTGGGGCATATTGAATGAGTGTGAGGAGTTTGGGGCATATGGATTGAGCGTGAGGGGTTTGGGGCGTATGGAATGAGCGTGAGGGATTGGGGCATATGGAATGAGCGTGAAGGGCTTGGGGCATATGGAATGAGCGTTAGGGACTGGGGGCATATGGGATGAGCATGAGGGGCTTGGGCACATGGAATAAGTCTGAGAGGCTTGGGGCATATGAATGAGCGTGAGGCGCTTGGGGCATATGAAAGAGCATGAGGGGCATGGGGCATATGGAATAAGTCTGAGGGGCTTGGGGCATATGGAATGAGCATGAGGGGCTTGGGGCATATGGAATAAGTCTGAGGGGCTTGGGGCATATGGAATGAGCGTGAAGGGCTTGGGGCATATGGAATGAGCGTTAGGGACTGGGGGCATATGGGATGAGCATGAGGGGCTTGGGCACATGGAATAAGTCTGAGAGGCTTGGGGCATATGGAATGAGCATGAGGAGTTTGGGGCATATGGATTGGGCGTGAGGGGCTTGGGGCATATGGAATGAGCTTGAGGGGTATGGGGCATATGGAAAGAGTGTGAGGGGTTTGGGGCTCATGAATGCAGTGAGGGGCTTGCGGCATATGGAATGAGTGTGAGGGGCTTGGGGCATATGGAATGAGCGTGAGGAGTTTGGGGCATATGGATTGGGCGTGAGGGGCTTGGGGCATATGGAATGAGCTTGAGGGGTATGGGGCATATGGAAAGAGTGTGAGGGGTTTGGGGCTCATGAATGCAGTGAGGGGCTTGCGGCATATGGAATGAGTGTGAGGGGCTTGGGGCATATGGAATGAGCGTGAGGAGTTTGGGGCATATGGATTGGGCGTGAGGGGTTTGGGGTGTATGGAATGAGCGTGAGGGATTGGGGCATATGGAATGAGCGTGAGGGGCTTGGGGCATATGGAATAAGTCTGAGGGGCTTGGGACATATGGAATGAATGTGAGGGGCTTGCGGCATACGGAATGAGCGTGAGGGGCTTGCGGCATATAGAATGAGCGTGAGGAACTGAGGGCATATGGAATGAGCTTGAAGGGTTTGGGCATATAAAATGAGTGTGAGGGGATTGGGGCATATGAATGCAGTGAGGGGCTTGGGGCATATGGAATGAGCATGAAGGGCTTGGGGCATGTGGAATGAGCGTGAGGGACTGAGGGAATATGGAATGAGCGTGAAGGGTTTGGGGCATATGGAATTAGCGAAAGGGGCTTGGGCATATGGAATGAGCATGAGGGAATTAGGGCATATGAATGAGCGTGAGGGGTTTGGGGCATATGGAATGTGCGTGAAGGGCTTGGGGCATATGGAATGAGCACAGGGGGTTTGGGGCATATGGAATGAGCGCAAGGTGCTTGGGGCATATGGAATGAGCGTGAGGGACTGGGGGCATATGGAATGAGCATGAGGGGCTTGGGGCATATGGAATGAGCATGAGGGACTGGGGGCATATGGAATGAGTGTGAGGGGTTTGGGGCATATGGAATGAGTTTGAAGGGCTTGGGGCATATGGAATGAGTTTAAGGGGCTTGGGGCATATGGAATGAGCGTGAGGGGCTTGGGGCATATGGAATGAGCATGAGGGGCTTGGGGCATATGGAATGAGTCTGAGGGGCTTGGGTTATATGGAACTAGCATGAGGGGCTTGGAGCATATGGAATAAGTCTGAGGGGTTTGGGGCATATGGAATGAGCGTGAGGGGCTTGGGGCATATGGAATGAGTGTGAGGGGTTTGGGGCATATGGAATGAGTGTGAGGGGTTTGGGTCATATGGAATGCGCGTGAGGAACTGGGGGCACATGGAATGAGTGTGAGGGGCTTGGGGCATATGGAATGAGCGTGAGGAGTTTGGGGCATATGGAATGAGCGTGAGGGGTTTGGTGCATATGGAATGAGCGTGAGGGGCTTGGGGCATATGAAAGAGCGTGAGGGGCTTGGGGCATATGGAATAAGTCTGAGGGGCTTGGGGCACATGAAATGAGCATGAGGGGCTTGGGGCATATGGAATAAGTCTGAGGGGCTTGGGGCATATGGAATGAGCGTGCGGGACTGGGGGTATATGGGATGAGCATGAGGGGCTTGGGCACATGGAATAAGTCTGAGAGGCTTGGGGCATATGAATGAGCGTGAAGGACTTGGGGCATATGGAATGAGCTTGAGGGGTATGGGGCATATGGAAAGAGTGTGAGGGGCTTGGGGCTCATGAATGCAGTGAGGGGCTTGGGGCATATGGAATGAGTCTGAGGGGCCTGGGGCATATGGAATGAGCATGAGAGGCTTTGGGCATATGGAATGAGCGTGAGGGGCTTGGGGCATTTGGAATGAGTGTGAGGTGCTTGGGCATATGGAATGAGCGTGAGGGGCTTGTGGCATATGGAATGAGTGTGAGGGGCTTGGGGCATATGGAATGAGTTTGAGGGGCTTGGGGCATATGGAATGAGCGTGAGGGGTTTGGGTCATATGGAATGCGCGTGAGGAACTGGGGGCACATGGAATGAGTGTGGGGGTTTGGGGCATATGGAATGAGCGCGAGGAGTTTGGGGCATATGGAATGAGTGTGAGGGGCTTGGGGCATATGAAAGTGCATGAGGGGCATGGGGCATATGGAATGAGCTTGAGGGGTATGGGGCATATGGAAAGAGTGTGAGGGGCTTGGGGCTCATGAATGCAGTGAGGGGCTTGGGGCATATGGAATGAGTCTGAGGGGCTTGGGGCATATGGAATGAGCGTGAGGGGCTTTGGGCATATGGAATGAGCGTGAGGGGCTTTGGGCATATGGAATGAGTGTGAGGTGCTTGGGGCATATGGAATGAGGGTGAGGGGCTTGGGGCATATGGAATGAGCGTGAGGGGCTTGGGGCATATGGAATGAGTGTGAGGTGCTTGGGGCATATGGAATGAGCGTGAGGGGCTTGGGGCATATGGAATGAGTGAGGGGCTTGGGGCATATGGAATGAGTGTGAGGGGTTTGGGGCATATGGAATGAGTGTGAGGGGTTTGGGTCATATGGAATGCGCGTGAGGAACTGGGGGCACATGGAATGAGTGTGAGGGGCTTGGGGCATATGGAATGAGCGTGAGGAGTTTGGGGCATATGGAATGAGCGTGAGGGGTTTGGAGCATATGGAATGAGCGTGAGGGGCTTGGGGCATATGGAATGAGTGTGAGGGGCTTGGGGCATATGGAATGAGTTTGAGGGGCTTGGGGCATATGGAATGCGCGTGAGGGGTTTGGGTCATATGGAATGCACGTGAGGAACTGGGGGCACTTGGAATGAGTGTGGGGGTTTGGGGCATATGGAATGAGCGTGAGGAGTTTGGGGCATATGGAATGAGTGTGAGGGGCTTGGGGCATATGAAAGAGCATGAGGGGCATGGGGCATATGGAATAAGTCTGAGGGGCTTGGGGCATATGGAATGAGCATGAGGGGCTTGGGGCATATGGAATAAGTCTGAGGGGCTTGGGGCATATGGAATGAGCGTGAAGGGCTTGGGGCATATGGAATGAGCGTGAGGGACTGGGGGCATATGGGATGAGCATGAGGGGCTTGGGCACATGGAATAAGTCTGAGAGGCTTGGGGCATATGAATGAGCGTGAGGGGCTTGGGGCATATGGAATGAGCTTGAGGGGTATGGGGCATATGGAAAGAGTGTGAGGGGCTTGGGGCTCATGAATGCAGTGAGGGGCTTGCGGCATATGGAATGAGTGTGAGGGGCTTGGGGCATATGGAATGAGCGTGAGGAGTTTGGAGCATATGGATTGAGCGTGAGGGGTTTGGGGCGTATGGAATGAGCGTGAGGGATTGGAGCATATGGAATGAGCCTGAGGGGCTTGGGGCATATGGAATAAGTCTGAGGGGCTTGGGACATATGGAATGAATGTGAGGGGCTTGGGGCATATGGAATGAGCGTGAGGGGCTTGCGGCATATGGAATGAGCGTGAGGAACTGAGGGCATATGGAATGAGCTTGAAGGGTTTGGGCATATAGAATGAGTGTGAGGGGATTGGGGCATATGAATGCAGTGAGGGGCTTGGGGCATATGGAATGAGCATGAAGGGCTTGGGGCATGTGGAATGAGCGTGAGGGACTGAGGGCATATGGAATGAGCGTGAGTGGTTTGGGGCATATGGAATGAGCGCAAGGGGCTTGGGCATATGGAATGAGCATGAGGGGATTAGGGCATATGAATGAGCGTGTGTGGCTTGGGGCATATGGAATGAGTGTGAGGGATTTGGGGCATATGGAATGTGCGTGAAGGGCTTGGGGCATATGGAATGAGCACAGGGGGTTTGGGGCATATGGAATGAGCGCAAGGTGCTCGGGGCATATGGAATGAGTGTGAGGGACTGGGGGCATATGGAATGAGCGTGAGGGGCTTGAGGCATATGGAATGAGCATGAGGGACTGGGAGCATATGGAATGAGCCTGAGGGACTTGGGGCATATGAAATGAGCGTGAGGGACTGTGGCTTAGGGAATGAGTGTGAGAGGCTTCGGAATATGGAATACGTCTGTGAGGCTTGGGGCATATGAATGAGCGTGAGGGGCTTGGGGCATATGGAATGAGCTTGAGGGGTATGGTGCATATGGAAAGATTGTGAGGGGCTTGGGGCATATGAATGCAGTGAGGGGCTTGGGGCATATGGAATGAGCGTGAGGGGCTTGGGGCATGTGGAATGAGCTTGAGGAGCTTGGGGCATATGGAATGAGCGTGAGGGGCTGGGGGCATATGGAATGAGCGTGAGGGGCTTGGGGCATATGGAATGAGTCTGAGAGGCTTGGGGCATATGGAATGAGCGTGAGGGGCTTGGGGCATATGGAATGAGCATGAGGGGCTTGGGGCATATGGAATGAGCGTGAGGGGCTTGGGGCATATGGAATGAGCGTGAGGGGCTGGGGGCATATGGAATGAGCGTGAGGGGCTTGGGGCATATGGAATGTGTCTGAGAGGCTTGGGGCATATGGAATGAGCGTGAGGGGCTTGGGGCATATGGAATGAGCATGAGGGGCTTGGGGCATATGGAATGAGCGTGAGGGGCTTGGGGCATATGGAATGAGCGTGAGGGGTTTGGGGCATATGGAATGTGCATGAGGGGCTTGGGGCTTATGGAATGAGTACAGGGGGTTTGGGGCATATGGAATGAGTGCAATGTGCTTGGGGCATATGGAATGAGCGTGAGGGACTGGAGGCATATGGAATGAGCGTGAGGGGCTTGGGGCATATGGAATGAGCGTGAGGGGCTTGGGGCATATGGAATGAGCGTGAGGGGCTTGGGGCATATGGAATGAGTCTGAGGGGCTTGGGGCGTAGGGAATGAGTGTGAGGGGTTTTTGGCATATGGAATGAGTGTGAGGGGTTTGGGGCATATGGAATGCGCGTGAGGAACTGGGGGCACATGGAATGAGTGTGAGGGGCTTGGGGCATATGGAATGAGCGTGAGGGGTTTGGGGCATATGGAATGAGCGTGAGGGGTTTGGGGCATATGGAATGAGCGTGAGGGGCTTGGGGCATATCAAAGAGCGTGAGGGGCTTGGGGCATATGGAATAAGTCTGAGGGGCTTGGGGCATATGGAATAAGTCTGAGGGGCTTGGGGCATATGGAATGAGCGTGAGGTGCTTTGGGCATATGGAATGAGCATCAGGGGTTTGGGGCATATGGAATGAGTGTGAGGTGCTTGGGGCATATGGAATGAGCGTGAGGGGCTTGGGGCATATGGAATGAGCGTGAGGGGCTTGGGGCATATGGAATGAGTTTGAGGGGCTTGGGGCATATGGAATGAGCGTGAGGGGCTTGCGGCATATGGAATGAGTGTGAGGGGCTTGGGGCATATGGAATGAGCGTGAGGAGTTTGGAGCATATGGATTGAGCGTGAGGGGTTTGGGGCGTATGGAATGAGCGTGAGGGATTGGGGCATATGGAATGAGCCTGAGGGGCTTGGGGCATATGGAATAAGTCTGAGGGGCTTGGGACATATGGAATGAATGTGAGGGGCTTGGGGCATATGGAATGAGCGTGAGGGGCTTGCGGCATATGGAATGAGCGTGAGGAACTGAGGGCATATGGAATGAGCTTGAAGGGTTTGGGCATATAGAATGAGTGTGAGGGGATTGGGGCATATGAATGCAGTGAGGGGCTTGGGGCATATGGAATGAGCATGAAGGGCTTGGGGCATGTGGAATGAGCGTGAGGGACTGAGGGCATATGGAATGAGCGTGAAGGGTTTGGGGCATATGGAATGAGCGCAAGGGGCTTGGGCATATGGAATGAGCATGAGGGGATTAGGGCATATGAATGAGCGTGTGTGGCTTGGGGCATATGGAATGAGCGTGAGGGATTTGGGGCATATGGAATGTGCGTGAAGGGCTTGGGGCATATGGAATGAGCATAGGGGGTTTGGGGCATATGGAATGAGCACAAGGTGCTCGGGGCATATGGAATGAGTGTGAGGGACTGGGGGCATATGGAATGAGCGTGAGGGGCTTGAGGCATATGGAATGAGCATGAGGGACTGGGAGCATATGGAATGAGCCTGAGGGACTTGGGGCATATGAAATGAGCGTGAGGGACTGTGGCTTAGGGAATGAGTGTGAGAGGCTTCGGAATATGGAATACGTCTGAGAGGCTTGGGGCATATGAATGAGCGTGAGGGGCTTGGGGCATATGGAATGAGCTTGAGGGGTATGGTGCATATGGAAAGATTGTGAGGGGCTTGGGGCATATGAATGCAGTGAGGGGCTTGGGGCATATGGAATGAGCGTGAGGGGCTTGGGGCATGTGGAATGAGCTTGAGGAGCTTGGGGCATATGGAATGAGCGTGAGGGGCTGGGGGCATATGGAATGAGCGTGAGGGGCTTGGGGCATATGGAATGAGTCTGAGATGCTTGAGGCATATGGAATGAGCGTGAGGGGCTTGGGGCATATGGAATGAGCATGAGGGGCTTGGGGCATATGGAATGAGCTTGAGGGGCTTGGGGCATATGGAATGAGCGTGAGGGGCTGGGGGCATATGGAATGAGCGTGAGGGGCTTGGGGCATATGGAATGTGTCTGAGAGGCTTGGGGCATATGGAATGAGCGTGAGGGGCTTGGGGCATATGGAATGAGCATGAGGGGCTTGGGGCACATGGAATGAGCGTGAGGGGCTTGGGGCATATGGAATGAGCGTGAGGGGTTTGGGGCATATGGAATGTGCATGAGGGGCTTGGGGCTTATGGAATGAGTACAGGGGGTTTGGGGCATATGGAATGAGTGCAAGGTGCTTGGGGCATATGGAATGAGCGTGAGGGACTGGGGGCATATGGAATGAGCGTGAGGGGCTTGAGGCATATGGAATGAGCGTGAGGGGCTTGGGGCATATGGAATGAGCGTGAGGGGCTTGGGGCATATGGAATGAGTCTGAGGGGCTTGGGGCGTAGGGAATGAGTGTGAGGGGTTGTTGGCATATGGAATGAGTGTGAGGGGTTTGGGGCATATGGAATGCGCGTGAGGAACTGGGGGCACATGGAATGAGTGTGAGGGGCTTGGGGCATATGGAATGAGCGTGAGGGGTTTGGGGCATATGGAATGAGCGTGAGGGGTTTGGGGCATATGGAATGAGCGTGAGGGGCTTGGGGCATATCAAAGAGCGTGAGGGGCTTGGGGCATATGGAATAAGTCTGAGGGGCTTGGGGCATATGGAATAAGTCTGAGGGGCTTGGGGCATATGGAATGAGCGTGAGGGGCTTTGGGCATATGGAATGAGCATCAGGGGCTTGGGGCATATGGAATGAGTGTGAGGTGCTTGGGGCATATGGAATGAGCGTGAGGGGCTTGGGGCATATGGAATGAGCGTGAGGGGCTTGGGGCATATGGAATGAGTTTGAGGAGCTTGGGGCATATGGAATGAGCGTGAGGGGCTTGGGGCATATGGAATGAGCGTGAGGGGCTTGGGGCATATGGAATAAGTCTGAGGGGCTTGGGGCATATGGAATGAGTCTGAGGGGCTTGGGGCATATGAATGAGCATGAGGGGCTTGGGGCATATGGAATGAGTGTGAGGGGTTTGGGTCATATGGAATGCGCGTGAGGAACTGGGGGCACATGGAATGAGTGTGAGGGGCTTGGGGCATATGGAATGAGCGTGAGGAGTTTGGGGCATATAGAATGAGCGTGAGGTGTTTGGTGCTTATGGAATGAGCGTGAGGGGCTTTGGCATATGAAAGAGCCTGAGGGGCTTGGGGCATATGGAATAAGTCTGAGGGGCTTGGGGCATATGGAATGAGCATGAGGGGCTTGGGGCATATGGAATAAGTCTGAGGGGCTTGGGGCATATGGAATGAGCATGAGGGGCGTGGGGCATATGGAATAAGTCTGAGGGGCTTGGGGCAAATGGAATGAGCGTGAGGGGCTTGGGGCATATGGAATGAGTGTGAGGGGTTTGGGGCATATGGAATGAGTGTGAGGGGCTTGGGGCATATGGAATGAGTGTGAGGTGCTTGGGGCATATGGAATGAGTGTGAGGTGCTTGGGGCATATGGAATGAGCGTGAGGGGCTTGGGGCATATGGAATGAGTGTGAGGGGCTTGGGGCATATGGAATGAGTGTGAGGGGCTTGTGGCATATGGAATGAGTGTGAGGGGTTTGGGGCATATGGAATGAGTGTGAGGGGTTTGGGTCATATGGAATGCGCGTGAGGAACTGGGGGCACATGGAATGAGTGTGAGGAGCTTGGGGCATATGGAATGAGCGTGAGGAGTTTGGGGCAAATGGAATGAGCGTGAGGGGTTTGGTGCATATGGAATGAGCGTGAGGGGCTTGGGGCATATGAAAGAGCGTGAGGGGCTTGGGGCATATGGAATAAGTCTGAGGGGCTTGGGGCATATGGAATGAGCATGAGGGGCTTGGGGCATATGGAATAAGTCTGAGGGGCTTGGGGCCTATGGAATGAGCATGAGGGGCTTGGGGCATATGGAATAAGTCTGAGGGGCTTGGGGCATATGGAATGAGCGTGAGGGGCTTGGGGCATATGGAATGAGTGTGAGGGGTTTGGGGCATATGGAATGAGTGTGAGGGGTTTGGGTCATATGGAATGCGCGTGAGGAACTGGGGGCACATGGAATGAGTGTGAGGGGCTTGGGGCATATATAATGAGCGTGAGGAGTTTGGGGCATATGGAATGAGCGTGAGGGGTTTGGTGCATATGGAATGAGCGTGAGGGGCTTGGGGCATATGAAAGAGCGTGAGGGGCTTGGGGCATATGGAATAAGTCTGAGGGGCTTGGGGCATATGGAATGAGCATGAGGGGCTTGGGGCATATGGAATAAGTCTGAGGGGCTTGGGGCATATGGAATGAGCGTGCGGGACTGGGGGCATATGGGATGAGCATGAGGGGCTTGGGCACATGGAATAAGTCTGAGAGGCTTGGGGCATATGAATGAGCGTGAGGGGCTTGGGGCATATGGAATGAGCTTGAGGGGTATGGGGCATATGGAAAGAGTGTGAGGGGCTTGGGGCTCATGAATGCACTGAGGGGCTTGGGGCATATGGAATGAGTCTGAGTGGCTTGGGGCATATGGAATGAGCGTGAGGGGCTTTGGGCATATGGAATGAACGTGAGGGGCTTGGGGCATATGGAATGAGTGTGAGGTGCTTGGGGCATATGGAATGAGCGTGAGGGGCTTGGGGAATATGGAATGAGTGTGAGGGGCTTGGGGCATATGGAATGAGTTTGAGGGGCTTGGGGCATATGGAATGCGCGTGAGGGGTTTGGGTCATATGGAATGCACGTGAGGAACTGGGGGCACTTGGAATGAGTGTGGGGGTTTGGGGCATATGGAATGAGCGTGAGGAGTTTGGGGCATATGGAATGAGTGTGAGGGGCTTGGGGCATATGAAAGAGCATGAGGGGCATGGGGCATATGGAATAAGTCTGAGGGGCTTGGGGCATATGGAATGAGCATGAGGGGCTTGGGGCATATGGAATAAGTCTGAGGGGCTTGGGGCATATGGAATGAGCGTGAAGGGCTTGGGGCATATGGAATGAGCGGAGGGACTGGGGGCATATGGGATGAGCATGAGGGGCTTGGGCATATGGAATAAGTCTGAGAGGCTTGGGGCATATGAATGAGCGTGAGGGGCTTGGGGCATATGGAATGAGCTTGAGGGGTATGGGGCATATGGAAAGAGTGTGAGGGGCTTGGGGCTCATGAATGCAGTGAGGGGCTTGCGGCATATGGAATGAGTGTGAGGGGCTTGGGGCATATGGAATGAGCGTGAGGGGCTTGGGGCATATGGAATGAGCATGAGGGGCTTGGGGCATATGGAATGAGTCTGAGGGGCTTGGGTTATATGGAACTAGCATGAGGGGCTTGGAGCATATGGAATAAGTCTGAGGGGCTTGGGGCATATGGAATGAGCGTGAGGGGCTTGGGGCATATGGAATGAGTGTGAGGGGTTTGGGGCATATGGAATGAGTGTGAGGGGTTTGGGTCATATGGAATGCGCGTGAGGAACTGGGGGCACATGGAATGAGTGTGAGGGGATTGGGGCATATGGAATGAGCGTGAGGAGTTTGGGGCATATGGAATGAGCATGAAGGGCTTGGGGCATGTGGAATGAGCGTGAGGGACTGAGGGAATATGGAATGAGCGTGAAGGGTTTGGGGCATATGGAATTAGCGCAAGGGGCTTGGGCATATGGAATGAGCATGAGGGAATTAGGGCATATGAATGAGCGTGTGTGGCTTGGGGCATACGGAATGAGCGTGAGGGGTTTGGGGCATATGGAATGTGCGTGAAGGGCTTGGGGCATATGGAATGAGCACAGGGGGTTTGGGGCATATGGAATGAGCGCAAGGTGCTTGGGGCATATGGAATGAGCGTGAGGGACTGGGGGCATATGGAATGAGCATGAGGGGCTTGGGGCATATGGAATGAGCATGAGGGACTGGGGGCATATGGAATGAGTGTGAGGGGTTTGGGGCATATGGAATGAGTTTGAGGGGCTTGGGGCATATGGAATGAGTTTAAGGGGCTTGGGGCATATGGAATGAGCGTGAGGGGCTTGGGGCATATGGAATGAGCATGAGGGGCTTGGGGCATATGGAATGAGTCTGAGGGGCTTGGGTTATATGGAACTAGCATGAGGGGCTTGGAGCATATGGAATAAGTCTGAGGGGCTTGGGGCATATGGAATGAGCGTGAGGGGCTTGGGGCATATGGAATGAGTGTGAGGGGTTTGGGGCATATGGAATGAGTGTGAGGGGTTTGGGTCATATGGAATGCGCGTGAGGAACTGGGGGCACATGGAATGAGTGTGAGGGGCTTGGGGCATATGGAATGAGCGTGAGGAGTTTGGGGCATATGGAATGAGCGTGAGGGGTTTGGTGCATATGGAATGACCGTGAGGGGCTTGGGGCATATGAAAGAGCGTGAGGGGCTTGGGGCATATGGAATAAGTCTGAGGGGCTTGGGGCACATGAAATGAGCATGAGGGGCTTGGGGCATATGGAATAAGTCTGAGGGGCTTGGGGCATATGGAATGAGCGTGCGGGACTGGGGGCATATGGGATGAGCATGAGGGGCTTGGGCACATGGAATAAGTCTGAGAGGCTTGGGGCATATGAATGAGCGTGAAGGACTTGGGGCATATGGAATGAGCTTGAGGGGTATGGTGCATATGAAAAGAGTGTGAGGGGCTTGGGGCTCATGAATGCAGTGAGGGGCTTGGGGCATATGGAATGAGTCTGAGGGGCTTGGGGCATATGGAATGAGCATGAGAGGCTTTGGGCATATGGAATGAGCGTGAGGGGCTTGGGGCATATGGAATGAGTGTGAGGTGCTTGGGGCATATGGAATGAGCGTGAGGGGCTTGTGGCATATGGAATGAGTGTGAGGGGCTTGGGGCATATGGAATGAGTTTGAGGGGCTTGGGGCATATGGAATGAGCGTGAGGGGTTTGGGTCATATGGAATGCGCGTGAGGAACTGGGGGCACATGGAATGAGTGTGGGGGTTTGGGGCAGATGGAATGAGCGCGAGGAGTTTGGGGCATATGGAATGAGTGTGAGGGGCTTGGGGCATATGAAAGTGCATGAGGGGCATGGGGCATATGGAATGAGCTTGAGGGGTATGGGGCATATGGAAAGAGTGTGAGGGGCTTGGGGCTCATGAATGCAGTGAGGGGCTTGGGGCATATGGAATGAGTCTGAGGGGCTTGGGGCATATGGAATGAGCGTGAGGGGCTTTGGGCATATGGAATGAGCGTGAGGGGCTTTGGGCATATGGAATGAGTGTGAGGTGCTTGGGGCATATGGAATGAGCGTGAGGGGCTTGGGGCATATGGAATGAGCGTGAGGGGCTTGGGGCATATGGAATGAGTGTGAGGTGCTTGGGGCATATGGAATGAGCGTGAGGGGCTTGGGGCATATGGAATGAGTGAGGGGCTTGGGGCATATGGAATGAGTGTGAGGGGTTTGGGGCATATGGAATGAGTGTGAGGGGTTTGGGTCATATGGAATGCGCGTGAGGAACTGGGGGCACATGGAATGAGTGTGAGGGGCTTGGGGCATATGGAATGAGCGTGAGGAGTTTGGGGCATATGGAATGAGCGTGAGGGGTTTGGAGCATATGGAATGAGCGTGAGGGGCTTGGGGCATATGGAATGAGTGTGAGGGGCTTGGGGCATATGGAATGAGTTTGAGGGGCTTGGGGCATATGGAATGTGCGTGAGGGGCTTGGGGCATATGAAAGAGCATGAGGGGCATGGGGCATATGGAATAAGTCTGAGGGGCTTGGGGCATATGGAATGAGCATGAGGGGTATGGGGCATATGGAAAGAGTGTGAGGGGCTTGGGGCTCATGAATGCAGTGAGGGGCTTGCGGCATATGGAATGAGTGTGAGGGGCTTGGGGCATATGGAATGAGCGCGAGGAGTTTGGAGCATATGGATTGAGCGTGAGGGGTTTGGGGCGTATGGAATGAGCGTGAGGGATTGGGGCATATGGAATGAGCCTGAGGGGCTTGGGGCATATGGAATAAGTCTGAGGGGCTTGGGACATATGGAATGAATGTGAGGGGCTTGGGGCATATGGAATGAGCGTGAGGGGCTTGCGGCATATGGAATGAGCGTGAGGAACTGAGGGCATATGGAATGAGCTTGAAGGGTTTGGGCATATAGAATGAGTGTGAGGGGATTGGGGCATATGAATGCAGTGAGGGGCTTGGGGCATATGGAATGAGCATGAAGGGCTTGGGGCATGTGGAATGAGCGTGAGGGACTGAGGGCATATGGAATGAGCGTGAAGGGTTTGGGGCATATGGAATGAGCGCAAGGGGCTTGGGCATATGGAATGAGCATGAGGGGATTAGGGCATATGAATGAGCGTGTGTGGCTTGGGGCATATGGAATGAGCGTGAGGGATTTGGGGCATATGGAATGTGCGTGAAGGGCTTGGGGCATATGGAATGAGCACAGGGGGTTTGGGGCATATGGAATGAGTGCAAGGTGCTCGGGGCATATGGAATGAGTGTGAGGGACTGGGGGCATATGGAATGAGCGTGAAGGGCTTGAGGCATATGGAATGAGCATGAGGGACTGGGAGCATATGGAATGAGCCTGAGGGACTTGGGGCATATGAAATGAGCGTGAGGGACTGTGGCTTAGGGAATGAGTGTGAGAGGCTTCGGAATATGGAATACGTCTGAGAGGCTTGGGGCATATGAATGAGCGTGAGGGGCTTGGGGCATATGGAATGAGCTTGAGGGGTATGGTGCATATGGAAAGATTGTGAGGGGCTTGGGGCATATGAATGCATTGAGGGGCTTGGGGCATATGGAATGAGCGTGAGGGGCTTGGGGCATGTGGAATGAGCTTGAGGAGCTTGGGGCATATGGAATGATCGTGAGGGGCTGGGGGCATATGGAATGAGCGTGAGGGGCTTGGGGCATATGGAATGAGTCTGAGAGGCTTGGGGCATATGGAATGAGCGTGAGGGGCTTGGGGCATATGGAATGAGCATGAGGGGCTTGGGGCATATGGAATGTGCATGAGGGGCTTGGGGCATATGGAATGAGCGTGAGGGGCTGGGGGCATATGGAATGAGCGTGAGGGGCTTGGGGCATATGGAATGTGTCTGAGAGGCTTGGGGCATATGGAATGAGCGTGAGGGGCTTGGGGCATATGGAATGAGCATGAGGGGCTTGGGGCATATGGAATGAGCGTGAGGGGCTTGGGGCATATGGAATGAGCGTGAGGGGTTTGGGGCATATGGAATGTGCATGAGGGGCTTGGGGCTTATGGAATGAGTACAGGGGGTTTGGGGCATATGGAATGAGTGCAAGGTGCTTGGGGCATATGGAATGAGCGTGAGGGACTGGGGGCATATGGAATGAGCGTGAGGGGCTTGGGGCATATGGAATGAGCGTGAGGGGCTTGGGGCATATGGAATGAGCGTGAGGGGCTTGGGGCATATGGAATGAGTCTGAGGGGCTTGGGGCGTAGGGAATGAGTGGGAGGGGTTTTTGGCATATGGAATGAGTGTGAGGGGTTTGGGGCATATGGAATGCGCGTGAGGAACTGGGGGCACATGGAATGAGTGTGAGGGGCTTGGGGCATATGGAATGAGCGTGAGGGGTTTGGGGCATATGGAATGAGTGTGAGGGGTTCGGGGCATATGGAATGAGCGTGAGGGGCTTGGGGCATATCAAAGAGCGTGAGGGGCTTGGGGCATATGGAATAAGTCTGAGGGGCTTGGGGCATATGGAATAAGTCTGAGGGGCTTGGGGCATATGGAATGAGCGTGAGGGGCTTTGGGCATATGGAATGAGCATCAGGGGCTTGGGGCATATGGAATGAGTGTGAGGTGCTTGGGGCATATGGAATGAGCGTGAGGGGTTTGGGGCATATGGAATGAGCGTGAGGGGCTTGGGGCATATGGAATGAGTTTGAGGAGCTTGGGGCATATGGAATGAGCGTGAGGGGCTTGCGGCATATGGAATGAGTGTGAGGGGCTTGGGGCATATGGAATGAGCGTGAGGAGTTTGGAGCATATGGATTGAGCGTCAGGGGTTTGGGGCGTATGGAATGAGCGTGAGGGATTGGGGCATATGGAATGAGCCTGAGGGGCTTGGGGCATATGGAATAAGTCTGAGGGGCTTGGGACATATGGAATGAATGTGAGGGGCTTAGGGCATATGGAATGAGCGTGAGGGGCTTGCGGCATATGGAATGAGCGTGAGGAACTG
The DNA here is from genome assembly GCF_040938575.1 of Ambystoma mexicanum. Taxonomy (NCBI): domain Eukaryota; kingdom Metazoa; phylum Chordata; class Amphibia; order Caudata; family Ambystomatidae; genus Ambystoma; species Ambystoma mexicanum. Next base: position 24,187,828 of record NC_090934.1, on the reverse strand, counting down.
AGGGCATATGGAATGAGCTTGAAGGGTTTGGGCATATAGAATGAGTGTGAGGGGATTGGGGCATGTGAATGCAGTGAGGGGCTTGGGGCATATGGAATGAGCATGAAGGGCTTGGGGCATGTGGAATGAGCGTGAGGGACTGAGGGCATATGGAATGAGCGTGAAGGGTTTGGGGCATATGGAATGAGCGCAAGGGGCTTGGGCATATGGAATGAGCATGAGGGGATTAGGGCATATGAATGAGCGTGTGTGGCTTGGGGCATATGGAATGAGCGTGAGGGATTTGGGGCATATGGAATGTGCGTGAAGGGCTTGGGGCATATGGAATGAGCACAGGGGGTTTGGGGCATATGGAATGAGTGCAAGGTGCTCGGGGCATATGGAATGAGTGTGAGGGACTGGGGGCATATGGAATGAGCGTGAGGGGCTTGAGGCATATGGAATGAGCATGAGGGACTGGGAGCATATGGAATGAGCCTGAGGGACTTGGGGCATATGAAATGAGCGTGAGGGACTGTGGCTTAGGGAATGAGTGTGAGAGGCTTCGGAATATGGAATACGTCTGAGAGGCTTGGGGCATATGAATGAGCGTGAGGGGCTTGGGGCATATGGAATGAGCTTGAGGGGTATGGTGCATATGGAAAGATTGTGAGGGGCTTGGGGCATATGAATGCAGTGAGGGGCTTGGGGCATATGGAATGAGCGTGAGGGGCTTGGGGCATGTGGAATGAGCTTGAGGAGCTTGGGGCATATGGAATGAGCGTGAGGGGCTGGGGGCATATGGAATGAGCGTGAGGGGCTTGGGGCATATGGAATGAGTCTGAGAGGCTTGAGGCATATGGAATGAGCGTGAGGGGCTTGGGGCATATGGAATGAGCATGAGGGGCTTGGGGCATATGGAATGAGCGTGAGGGGCTTGGGGCATATGGAATGAGCGTGAGGGGCTGGGGGCATATGGAATGAGCGTGAGGGGCTTGGGGCATATGGAATGTGTCTGAGAGGCTTGGGGCATATGGAATGAGCGTGAGGGGCTTGGGGCATATGGAATGAGCATGAGGGGCTTGGGGCATATGGAATGAGCGTGAGGGGCTTGGGGCATATGGAATGAGCGTGAGGGGTTTGGGGCATATGGGATGTGCATGAGGGGCTTGGGGCTTATGGAATGAGTACAGGGGGTTTGGGGCATATGGAATGAGTGCAAGGTGCTTGGGGCATATGGAATGAGCGTGAGGGACTGGGGGCATATGGAATGAGCGTGAGGGGCTTGGGGCATATGGAATGAGCGTGAGGGGCTTGGGGCATATGGAATGAGCGTGAGGGGCTTGGGGCATATGGAATGATTCTGAGGGGCTTGGGGCGTAGGGAATGAGTGTGAGGGGTTTTTGGCATATGGAATGAGTGTGAGGGGTTTGGGGCATATGGAATGCGCGTGAGGAACTGGGGGCACATGGAATGAGTGTGAGGGGCTTGGGGCATATGGAATGAGCGTGAGGGGTTTGGGGCATATGGAATGAGCGTGAGGGGTTTGGGGCATATGGAATGAGCGTGAGGGGCTTGGGGCATATCAAAGAGCGTGAGGGGCTTGGGGCATATGGAATAAGTCTGAGGGGCTTGGGGCATATGGAATAAGTCTGAGGGGCTTGGGGCATATGGAATAAGTCTGAGGGGCTTGGGGCATATGGAATGAGCGTGAGGGGCTTTGGGCATATGGAATGAGCATCAGGGGCTTGGGGCATATGGAATGAGTGTGAGGTGCTTGGGGCATATGGAATGAGCATGAGGGGCTTGGGGCATATGGAATGAGCGTGAGGGGCTTGGGGCATATGGAATGAGTTTGAGGAGCTTGGGGCATATGGAATGAGCGTGAGGGGCTTGGGGCATATGGAATGAGCGTGAGGGGCTTGGGGCATATGGAATAAGTCTGAGGGGCTTGGGGCATATGGAATGAGTCTGAGGGACTTGGGGCATATGAATGAGCATGAGGGGCTTGGGGCATATGGAATGAGTGTGAGGGGTTTGGGGCATATGGAATGAGTGTGAGGGGTTTGGGTCCTATGGAATGCGCGTGAGGAACTGGGGGCACATGGAATGAGTGTGAGGGGCTTGGGGCATATGGAATGAGCGTGAGGAGTTTGGGGCATATGGAATGAGCGTGAGGTGTTTGGTGCTTATGGAATGAGCGTGAGGGGCTTTGGCATATGAAAGAGCGTGAGGGGCTTGGGGCATATGGAATAAGTCTGAGGGGCTTGGGGCATATGGAATGAGCATGAGGGGCTTGGGGCATATGGAATAAGTCTGAGGGGCTTGGGGCATATGGAATGAGCATGAGGGGCGTGGGGCATATGGAATAAGTCTGAGGGGCTTGGGGCATATGGAATGAGCGTGAGGGGCTTGGGGCATATGGAATGAGTGTGAGGGGTTTGGGGCATATGGAATGAGTGTGAGGGGCTTGGGGCATATGGAATGAGTGTGAGGTGCTTGGGGCATATGGAATGAGTGTGAGGTGCTTGGGGCATATGGAATGAGCGTGAGGGGCTTGGGGCATATGGAATGAGTGTGAGGGGCTTGGGGCATATGGAATGAGTGTGAGGGGTTTGGGGCATATGGAATGAGTGTGAGGGGTTTGGGTCATATGGAATGCGCGTGAGGAACTGGGGGCACATGGAATGAGTGTGAGGAGCTTGGGGCATATGGAATGAGCGTGAGGAGTTTGGGGCAAATGGAATGAGCGTGAGGGGTTTGGTGCATATGGAATGAGCGTGAGGGGCTTGGGGCATATGAAAGAGCGTGAGGGGCTTGGGGCATATGGAATAAGTCTGAGGGGCTTGGGGCATATGGAATGAGCATGAGGGGCTTGGGGCATATGGAATAAGTCTGAGGGGCTTGGGGCATATGGAATGAGCATGAGGGGCTTGGGGCATATGGAATAAGTCTGAGGGGCTTGGGGCATATGGAATGAGCGTGAGGGGCTTGGGGCATATGGAATGAGCGTGAGGGGTTTGGGGCATATGGAATGAGTGTGAGGGGTTTGGGTCATATGGAATGCGCGTGAGGAACTGGGGGCACATGGAATGAGTGTGAGGGGCTTGGGGCATATGGAATGAGCGTGAGGAGTTTGGGGCATATGGAATGAGCGTGAGGGGTTTGGTGCATATGGAATGAGCGTGAGGGGCTTGGGGCATATGAAAGAGCGTGAGGGGCTTGGGGCATATGGAATAAGTCTGAGGGGCTTGGGGCATATGGAATGAGCATGAGGGGCTTGGGGCATATGGAATAAGTCTGAGGGGCTTGGGGCATATGGAATGAGCGTGCGGGACTGGGGGCATATGGGATGAGCATGAGGGGCTTGGGCACATGGAATAAGTCTGAGAGGCTTGGGGCATATGAATGAGCGTGAGGGGCTTGGGGCATATGGAATGAGCTTGAGGGGTATGGGGCATATGGAAAGAGTGTGAGGGGCTTGGGGCTCATGAATGCACTGAGGGGCTTGGGGCATATGGAATGAGTCTGAGTGGCTTGGGGCATATGGAATGAGCGTGAGGGGCTTTGGGCATATGGAATGAACGTGAGGGGCTTGGGGCATATGGAATGAGTGTGAGGTGCTTGGGGCATATGGAATGAGCGTGAGGGGCTTGGGGCATATGGAATGAGTGTGAGGGGCTTGGGGCATATGGAATGAGTTTGAGGGGCTTGGGGCATATGGAATGCGCGTGAGGGGTTTGGGTCATATGGAATGCACGTGAGGAACTGGGGGCACTTGGAATGAGTGTGGGGGTTTGGGGCATATGGAATGAGCGTGAGGAGTTCGGGGCATATGGAATGAGTGTGAGGGGCTTGGGGCATATGAAAGAGCATGAGGGGCATGGGGCATATGGAATAAGCCTGAGGGGCTTGGGGCATATGGAATGAGCATGAGGGGCTTGGGGCATATGGAATAAGTCTGAGGGGCTTGGGGCATATGGAATGAGCGTGAAGGGCTTGGGGCATATGGAATGAGCGGAGGGACTGGGGGCATATGGGATGAGCATGAGGGGCTTGGGCATATGGAATAAGTCTGAGAGGCTTGGGGCATATGAATGAGCGTGAGGGGCTTGGGGCATATGGAATGAGCTTGAGGGGTATGGGGCATATGGAAAGAGTGTGAGGGGCTTGGGGCTCATGAATGCAGTGAGGGGCTTGCGGCATATGGAATGAGTGTGAGGGGCTTGGGGCATATGGAATGAGCGTGAGGAGTTTGGGGCATATGGATTGAGCGTGAGGGGTTTGGGGCGTATGGAATTAGCGTGAGGGATTGGGGCATATGGAATGAGCCTGAGGGGCTTGGGGCATATGGAATAAGTCTGAGGGGCTTGGGGCACATGAAATGAGCATGAGGGGCTTGGGGCATATGGAATAAGTCTGAGGGGCTTGGGGCATATGGAATGAGCGTGCGGGACTGGGGGCATATGGGATGAGCATGAGGGGCTTGGGCACATGGAATAAGTCTGAGAGGCTTGGGGCATATGAATGAGCGTGAAGGACTTGGGGCATATGGAATGAGCTTGAGGGGTATGGTGCATATGAAAAGAGTGTGAGGGGCTTGGGGCTCATGAATGCAGTGAGGGGCTTGGGGCATATGGAATGAGTCTGAGGGGCTTGGGGCATATGGAATGAGCATGAGAGGCTTTGGGCATATGGAATGAGCGTGAGGGGCTTGGGGCATATGGAATGAGTGTGAGGTGCTTGGGGCATATGGAATGAGCGTGAGGGGCTTGTGGCATATGGAATGAGTGTGAGGGGCTTGGGGCATATGGAATGAGTTTGAGGGGCTTGGGGCATATGGAATGAGCGTGAGGGGTTTGGGTCATATGGAATGCGCGTGAGGAACTGGGGGCACATGGAATGAGTGTGGGGGTTTGGGGCAGATGGAATGAGCGCGAGGAGTTTGGGGCATATGGAATGAGTGTGAGGGGCTTGGGGCATATGAAAGTGCATGAGGGGCATGGGGCATATGGAATGAGCTTGAGGGGTATGGGGCATATGGAAAGAGTGTGAGGGGCTTGGGGCTCATGAATGCAGTGAGGGGCTTGGGGCATATGGAATGAGTCTGAGGGGCTTGGGGCATATGGAATGAGCGTGAGGGGCTTTGGGCATATGGAATGAGCGTGAGGGGCTTTGGGCATATGGAATGAGTGTGAGGTGCTTGGGGCATATGGAATGAGCGTGAGGGGCTTGGGGCATATGGAATGAGCGTGAGGGGCTTGGGGCATATGGAATGAGTGTGAGGTGCTTGGGGCATATGGAATGAGCGTGAGGGGCTTGGGGCATATGGAATGAGTGAGGGGCTTGGGGCATATGGAATGAGTGTGAGGGGTTTGGGGCATATGGAATGAGTGTGAGGGGTTTGGGTCATATGGAATGCGCGTGAGGAACTGGGGGCACATGGAATGAGTGTGAGGGGCTTGGGGCATATGGAATGAGCGTGAGGAGTTTGGGGCATATGGAATGAGCGTGAGGGGTTTGGAGCATATGGAATGAGCGTGAGGGGCTTGGGGCATATGGAATGAGTGTGAGGGGCTTGGGGCATATGGAATGAGTTTGAGGGGCTTGGGGCATATGGAATGTGCGTGAGGGGCTTGGGGCATATGAAAGAGCATGAGGGGCATGGGGCATATGGAATAAGTCTGAGGGGCTTGGGGCATATGGAATGAGCATGAGGGGTATGGGGCATATGGAAAGAGTGTGAGGGGCTTGGGGCTCATGAATGCAGTGAGGGGCTTGCGGCATATGGAATGAGTGTGAGGGGCTTGGGGCATATGGAATGAGCGTGAGGAGTTTGGAGCATATGGATTGAGCGTGAGGGGTTTGGGGCGTATGGAATGAGCGTGAGGGATTGGGGCATATGGAATGAGCCTGAGGGGCTTGGGGCATATGGAATAAGTCTGAGGGGCTTGGGACATATGGAATGAATGTGAGGGGCTTGGGGCATATGGAATGAGCGTGAGGGGCTTGCGGCATATGGAATGAGCGTGAGGAACTGAGGGCATATGGAATGAGCTTGAAGGGTTTGGGCATATAGAATGAGTGTGAGGGGATTGGGGCATATGAATGCAGTGAGGGGCTTGGGGCATATGGAATGAGCATGAAGGGCTTGGGGCATGTGGAATGAGCGTGAGGGACTGAGGGCATATGGAATGAGCGTGAAGGGTTTGGGGCATATGGAATGAGCGCAAGGGGCTTGGGCATATGGAATGAGCATGAGGGGATTAGGGCATATGAATGAGCGTGTGTGGCTTGGGGCATATGGAATGAGCGTGAGGGATTTGGGGCATATGGAATGTGCGTGAAGGGCTTGGGGCATATGGAATGAGCACAGGGGGTTTGGGGCATATGGAATGAGTGCAAGGTGCTCGGGGCATATGGAATGAGTGTGAGGGACTGGGGGCATATGGAATGAGCGTGAAGGGCTTGAGGCATATGGAATGAGCATGAGGGACTGGGAGCATATGGAATGAGCCTGAGGGACTTGGGGCATATGAAATGAGCGTGAGGGACTGTGGCTTAGGGAATGAGTGTGAGAGGCTTCGGAATATGGAATACGTCTGAGAGGCTTGGGGCATATGAATGAGCGTGAGGGGCTTGGGGCATATGGAATGAGCTTGAGGGGTATGGTGCATATGGAAAGATTGTGAGGGGCTTGGGGCATATGAATGCATTGAGGGGCTTGGGGCATATGGAATGAGCGTGAGGGGCTTGGGGCATGTGGAATGAGCTTGAGGAGCTTGGGGCATATGGAATGATCGTGAGGGGCTGGGGGCATATGGAATGAGCGTGAGGGGCTTGGGGCATATGGAATGAGTCTGAGAGGCTTGGGGCATATGGAATGAGCGTGAGGGGCTTGGGGCATATGGAATGAGCATGAGGGGCTTGGGGCATATGGAATGTGCATGAGGGGCTTGGGGCATATGGAATGAGCGTGAGGGGCTGGGGGCATATGGAATGAGCGTGAGGGGCTTGGGGCATATGGAATGTGTCTGAGAGGCTTGGGGCATATGGAATGAGCGTGAGGGGCTTGGGGCATATGGAATGAGCATGAGGGGCTTGGGGCATATGGAATGAGCGTGAGGGGCTTGGGGCATATGGAATGAGCGTGAGGGGTTTGGGGCATATGGAATGTGCATGAGGGGCTTGGGGCTTATGGAATGAGTACAGGGGGTTTGGGGCATATGGAATGAGTGCAAGGTGCTTGGGGCATATGGAATGAGCGTGAGGGACTGGGGGCATATGGAATGAGCGTGAGGGGCTTGGGGCATATGGAATGAGCGTGAGGGGCTTGGGGCATATGGAATGAGCGTGAGGGGCTTGGGGCATATGGAATGAGTCTGAGGGGCTTGGGGCGTAGGGAATGAGTGGGAGGGGTTTTTGGCATATGGAATGAGTGTGAGGGGTTTGGGGCATATGGAATGCGCGTGAGGAACTGGGGGCACATGGAATGAGTGTGAGGGGCTTGGGGCATATGGAATGAGCGTGAGGGGTTTGGGGCATATGGAATGAGTGTGAGGGGTTCGGGGCATATGGAATGAGCGTGAGGGGCTTGGGGCATATCAAAGAGCGTGAGGGGCTTGGGGCATATGGAATAAGTCTGAGGGGCTTGGGGCATATGGAATAAGTCTGAGGGGCTTGGGGCATATGGAATGAGCGTGAGGGGCTTTGGGCATATGGAATGAGCATCAGGGGCTTGGGGCATATGGAATGAGTGTGAGGTGCTTGGGGCATATGGAATGAGCGTGAGGGGTTTGGGGCATATGGAATGAGCGTGAGGGGCTTGGGGCATATGGAATGAGTTTGAGGAGCTTGGGGCATATGGAATGAGCGTGAGGGGCTTGCGGCATATGGAATGAGTGTGAGGGGCTTGGGTCATATGGAATGCGCGTGAGGAACTGGGGGCACATGGAATGAGTGTGAGGGGCTTGGGGCATATGGAATGAGCGTGAGGAGTTTGGGGCATATGGAATGAGCGTGAGGGGTTTGGTGCATATGGAATGACCGTGAGGGGCTTGGGGCATATGAAAGAGCGTGAGGGGCTTGGGGCATATGGAATAAGTCTGAGGGGCTTGGGGCACATGAAATGAGCATGAGGGGCTTGGGGCATATGGAATAAGTCTGAGGGGCTTGGGGCATATGGAATGAGCGTGCGGGACTGGGGGCATATGGGATGAGCATGAGGGGCTTGGGCACATGGAATAAGTCTGAGAGGCTTGGGGCATATGAATGAGCGTGAAGGACTTGGGGCATATGGAATGAGCTTGAGGGGTATGGTGCATATGAAAAGAGTGTGAGGGGCTTGGGGCTCATGAATGCAGTGAGGGGCTTGGGGCATATGGAATGAGTCTGAGGGGCTTGGGGCATATGGAATGAGCATGAGAGGCTTTGGGCATATGGAATGAGCGTGAGGGGCTTGGGGCATATGGAATGAGTGTGAGGTGCTTGGGGCATATGGAATGAGCGTGAGGGGCTTGTGGCATATGGAATGAGTGTGAGGGGCTTGGGGCATATGGAATGAGTTTGAGGGGCTTGGGGCATATGGAATGAGCGTGAGGGGTTTGGGTCATATGGAATGCGCGTGAGGACCTGGGGGCACATGGAATGAGTGTGGGGGTTTGGGGCAGATGGAATGAGCGCGAGGAGTTTGGGGCATATGGAATGAGTGTGAGGGGCTTGGGGCATATGAAAGTGCATGAGGGGCATGGGGCATATGGAATGAGCTTGAGGGGTATGGGGCATATGGAAAGAGTGTGAGGGGCTTGGGGCTCATGAATGCAGTGAGGGGCTTGGGGCATATGGAATGAGTCTGAGGGGCTTGGGGCATATGGAATGAGCGTGAGGGGCTTTGGGCATATGGAATGAGCGTGAGGGGCTTTGGGCATATGGAATGAGTGTGAGGTGCTTGGGGCATATGGAATGAGCGTGAGGGGCTTGGGGCATATGGAATGAGCGTGAGGGGCTTGGGGCATATGGAATGAGTGTGAGGTGCTTGGGGCATATGAAATGAGCGTGAGGGGCTTGGGGCATATGGAATGAGTGAGGGGCTTGGGGCATATGGAATGAGTGTGAGGGGTTTGGGGCATATGGAATGAGTGTGAGGGGTTTGGGTCATATGGAATGCGCGTGAGGAACTGGGGGCACATGGAATGAGTGTGAGGGGCTTGGGGCATATGGAATGAGCGTGAGGAGTTTGGGGCATATGGAATGAGCGTGAGGGGTTTGGAGCATATGGAATGAGCGTGAGGGGCTTGGGGCATATGGAATGAGTGTGAGGGGCTTGGGGCATATGGAATGAGTTTGAGGGGCTTGGGGCATATGGAATGTGCGTGAGGGGCTTGGGGCATATGAAAGAGCATGAGGGGCATGGGGCATATGGAATAAGTCTGAGGGGCTTGGGGCATATGGAATGAGCATGAGGGGTATGGGGCATATGGAAAGAGTGTGAGGGGCTTGGGGCTCATGAATGCAGTGAGGGGCTTGCGGCATATGGAATGAGTGTGAGGGGCTTGGGGCATATGGAATGAGCGTGAGGAGTTTGGAGCATATGGATTGAGCGTGAGGGGTTTGGGGCGTATGGAATGAGCGTGAGGGATTGGGGCATATGGAATGAGCCTGAGGGGCTTGGGGCATATGGAATAAGTCTGAGGGGCTTGGGACATATGGAATGAATGTGAGGGGCTTGGGGCATATGGAATGAGCGTGAGGGGCTTGCGGCATATGGAATGAGCGTGAGGAACTGAGGGCATATGGAATGAGCTTGAAGGGTTTGGGCATATAGAATGAGTGTGAGGGGATTGGGGCATATGAATGCAGTGAGGGGCTTGGGGCATATGGAATGAGCATGAAGGGCTTGGGGCATGTGGAATGAGCGTGAGGGACTGAGGGCATATGGAATGAGCGTGAAGGGTTTGGGGCATATGGAATGAGCGCAAGGGGCTTGGGCATATGGAATGAGCATGAGGGGATTAGGGCATATGAATGAGCGTGTGTGGCTTGGGGCATATGGAATGAGCGTGAGGGATTTGGGGCATATGGAATGTGCGTGAAGGGCTTGGGGCATATGGAATGAGCACAGGGGGTTTGGGGCATATGGAATGAGTGCAAGGTGCTCGGGGCATATGGAATGAGTGTGAGGGACTGGGGGCATATGGAATGAGCGTGAAGGGCTTGAGGCATATGGAATGAGCATGAGGGACTGGGAGCATATGGAATGAGCCTGAGGGACTTGGGGCATATGAAATGAGCGTGAGGGACTGTGGCTTAGGGAATGAGTGTGTGAGGCTTCGGAATATGGAATACGTCTGAGAGGCTTGGGGCATATGAATGAGCGTGAGGGGCTTGGGGCATATGGAATGAGCTTGAGGGGTATGGTGCATATGGAAAGATTGTGAGGGGCTTGGGGCATATGAATGCATTGAGGGGCTTGGGGCATATGGAATGAGCGTGAGGGGCTTGGGGCATGTGGAATGAGCTTGAGGAGCTTGGGGCATATGGAATGATCGTGAGGGGCTGGGGGCATATGGAATGAGCGTGAGGGGCTTGGGGCATATGGAATGAGTCTGAGAGGCTTGGGGCATATGGAATGAGCGTGAGGGGCTTGGGGCATATGGAATGAGCATGAGGGGCTTGGGGCATATGGAATGTGCATGAGGGGCTTGGGGCATATGGAATGAGCGTGAGGGGCTGGGGGCATATGGAATGAGCGTGAGGGGCTTGGGGCATATGGAATGTGTCTGAGAGGCTTGGGGCATATGGAATGAGCGTGAGGGGCTTGGGGCATATGGAATGAGCATGAGGGGCTTGGGGCATATGGAATGAGCGTGAGGGGCTTGGGGCATATGGAATGAGCGTGAGGGGTTTGGGGCATATGGAATGTGCATGAGGGGCTTGGTGCTTATGGAATGAGTACAGGGGGTTTGGGGCATATGGAATGAGTGCAAGGTGCTTGGGGCATATGGAATGAGCGTGAGGGACTGGGGGCATATGGAATGAGCGTGAGGGGCTTGGGGCATATGGAATGAGCGTGAGGGGCTTGGGGCATATGGAATGAGCGTGAGGGGCTTGGGGCATATGGAATGAGTCTGAGGGGCTTGGGGCGTAGGGAATGAGTGGGAGGGGTTTTTGGCATATGGAATGAGTGTGAGGGGTTTGGGGCATATGGAATGCGCGTGAGGAACTGGGGGCACATGGAATGAGTGTGAGGGGCTTGGGGCATATGGAATGAGCGTGAGGGGTTTGGGGCATATGGAATGAGTGTGAGGGGTTCGGGGCATATGGAATGAGCGTGAGGGGCTTGGGGCATATCAAAGAGCGTGAGGGGCTTGGGGCATATGGAATAAGTCTGAGGGGCTTGGGGCATATGGAATAAGTCTGAGGGGCTTGGGGCATATGGAATGAGCGTGAGGGGCTTTGGGCATATGGAATGAGCATCAGGGGCTTGGGGCATATGGAATGAGTGTGAGGTGCTTGGGGCATATGGAATGAGCGTGAGGGGTTTGGGGCATATGGAATGAGCGTGAGGGGCTTGGGGCATATGGAATGAGTTTGAGGAGCTTGGGGCATATGGAATGAGCGTGAGGGGCTTGCGGCATATGGAATGAGTGTGAGGGGCTTGGGGCATATGGAATGAGCGTGAGGAGTTTGGAGCATATGGATTGAGCGTCAGGGGTTTGGGGCGTATGGAATGAGCGTGAGGGATTGGGGCATATGGAATGAGCCTGAGGGGCTTGGGGCATATGGAATAAGTCTGAGGGGCTTGGGACATATGGAATGAATGTGAGGGGCTTAGGGCATATGGAATGAGCGTGAGGGGCTTGCGGCATATGGAATGAGCGTGAGGAACTGAGGGCATATGGAATGAGCTTGAAGGGTTTGGGCATATAGAATGAGTGTGAGGGGATTGGGGCATGTGAATGCAGTGAGGGGCTTGGGGCATATGGAATGAGCATGAAGGGCTTGGGGCATGTGGAATGAGCGTGAGGGACTGAGGGCATATGGAATGAGCGTGAAGGGTTTGGGGCATATGGAATGAGCGCAAGGGGCTTGGGCATATGGAATGAGCATGAGGGGATTAGGGCATATGAATGAGCGTGTGTGGCTTGGGGCATATGGAATGAGCGTGAGGGATTTGGGGCATATGGAATGTGCGTGAAGGGCTTGGGGCATATGGAATGAGCACAGGGGGTTTGGGGCATATGGAATGAGTGCAAGGTGCTCGGGGCATATGGAATGAGTGTGAGGGACTGGGGGCATATGGAATGAGCGTGAGGGGCTTGAGGCATATGGAATGAGCATGAGGGACTGGGAGCATATGGAATGAGCCTGAGGGACTTGGGGCATATGAAATGAGCGTGAGGGACTGTGGCTTAGGGAATGAGTGTGAGAGGCTTCGGAATATGGAATACGTCTGAGAGGCTTGGGGCATATGAATGAGCGTGAGGGGCTTGGGGCATATGGAATGAGCTTGAGGGGTATGGTGCATATGGAAAGATTGTGAGGGGCTTGGGGCATATGAATGCAGTGAGGGGCTTGGGGCATATGGAATGAGCGTGAGGGGCTTGGGGCATGTGGAATGAGCTTGAGGAGCTTGGGGCATATGGAATGAGCGTGAGGGGCTGGGGGCATATGGAATGAGCGTGAGGGGCTTGGGGCATATGGAATGAGTCTGAGAGGCTTGAGGCATATGGAATGAGCGTGAGGGGCTTGGGGCATATGGAATGAGCATGAGGGGCTTGGGGCATATGGAATGAGCGTGAGGGGCTTGGGGCATATGGAATGAGCGTGAGGGGCTGGGGGCATATGGAATGAGCGTGAGGGGCTTGGGGCATATGGAATGTGTCTGAGAGGCTTGGGGCATATGGAATGAGCGTGAGGGGCTTGGGGCATATGGAATGAGCATGAGGGGCTTGGGGCATATGGAATGAGCGTGAGGGGCTTGGGGCATATGGAATGAGCGTGAGGGGTTTGGGGCATATGGGATGTGCATGAGGGGCTTGGGGCTTATGGAATGAGTACAGGGGGTTTGGGGCATATGGAATGAGTGCAAGGTGCTTGGGGCATATGGAATGAGCGTGAGGGACTGGGGGCATATGGAATGAGCGTGAGGGGCTTGGGGCATATGGAATGAGCGTGAGGGGCTTGGGGCATATGGAATGAGCGTGAGGGGCTTGGGGCATATGGAATGATTCTGAGGGGCTTGGGGCGTAGGGAATGAGTGTGAGGGGTTTTTGGCATATGGAATGAGTGTGAGGGGTTTGGGGCATATGGAATGCGCGTGAGGAACTGGGGGCACATGGAATGAGTGTGAGGGGCTTGGGGCATATGGAATGAGCGTGAGGGGTTTGGGGCATATGGAATGAGCGTGAGGGGTTTGGGGCATATGGAATGAGCGTGAGGGGCTTGGGGCATATCAAAGAGCGTGAGGGGCTTGGGGCATATGGAATAAGTCTGAGGGGCTTGGGGCATATGGAATAAGTCTGAGGGGCTTGGGGCATATGGAATAAGTCTGAGGGGCTTGGGGCATATGGAATGAGCGTGAGGGGCTTTGGGCATATGGAATGAGCATCAGGGGCTTGGGGCATATGGAATGAGTGTGAGGTGCTTGGGGCATATGGAATGAGCATGAGGGGCTTGGGGCATATGGAATGAGCGTGAGGGGCTTGGGGCATATGGAATGAGTTTGAGGAGCTTGGGGCATATGGAATGAGCGTGAGGGGCTTGGGGCATATGGAATGAGCGTGAGGGGCTTGGGGCATATGGAATAAGTCTGAGGGGCTTGGGGCATATGGAATGAGTCTGAGGGACTTGGGGCATATGAATGAGCATGAGGGGCTTGGGGCATATGGAATGAGTGTGAGGGGTTTGGGGCATATGGAATGAGTGTGAGGGGTTTGGGTCCTATTGGAATGCGCGTGAGGAACTGGGGGCACATGGAATGAGTGTGAGGGGCTTGGGGCATATGGAATGAGCGTGAGGAGTTTGGGGCATATGGAATGAGCGTGAGGTGTTTGGTGCTTATGGAATGAGCGTGAGGGGCTTTGGCATATGAAAGAGCGTGAGGGGCTTGGGGCATATGGAATAAGTCTGAGGGGCTTGGGGCATATGGAATGAGCATGAGGGGCTTGGGGCATATGGAATAAGTCTGAGGGGCTTGGGGCATATGGAATGAGCATGAGGGGCGTGGGGCATATGGAATAAGTCTGAGGGGCTTGGGGCATATGGAATGAGCGTGAGGGGCTTGGGGCATATGGAATGAGTGTGAGGGGTTTGGGGCATATGGAATGAGTGTGAGGGGCTTGGGGCATATGGAATGAGTGTGAGGTGCTTGGGGCATATGGAATGAGTGTGAGGTGCTTGGGGCATATGGAATGAGCGTGAGGGGCTTGGGGCATATGGAATGAGTGTGAGGGGCTTGGGGCATATGGAATGAGTGTGAGGGGTTTGGGGCATATGGAATGAGTGTGAGGGGTTTGGGTCATATGGAATGCGCGTGAGGAACTGGGGGCACATGGAATGAGTGTGAGGAGCTTGGGGCATATGGAATGAGCGTGAGGAGTTTGGGGCAAATGGAATGAGCGTGAGGGGTTTGGTGCATATGGAATGAGCGTGAGGGGCTTGGGGCATATGAAAGAGCGTGAGGGGCTTGGGGCATATGGAATAAGTCTGAGGGGCTTGGGGCATATGGAATGAGCATGAGGGGCTTGGGGCATATGGAATAAGTCTGAGGGGCTTGGGGCATATGGAATGAGCATGAGGGGCTTGGGGCATATGGAATAAGTCTGAGGGGCTTGGGGCATATGGAATGAGCGTGAGGGGCTTGGGGCATATGGAATGAGCGTGAGGGGTTTGGGGCATATGGAATGAGTGTGAGGGGTTTGGGTCATATGGAATGCGCGTGAGGAACTGGGGGCACATGGAATGAGTGTGAGGGGCTTGGGGCATATGGAATGAGCGTGAGGAGTTTGGGGCATATGGAATGAGCGTGAGGGGTTTGGTGCATATGGAATGAGCGTGAGGGGCTTGGGGCATATGAAAGAGCGTGAGGGGCTTGGGGCATATGGAATAAGTCTGAGGGGCTTGGGGCATATGGAATGAGCATGAGGGGCTTGGGGCATATGGAATAAGTCTGAGGGGCTTGGGGCATATGGAATGAGCGTGCGGGACTGGGGGCATATGGGATGAGCATGAGGGGCTTGGGCACATGGAATAAGTCTGAGAGGCTTGGGGCATATGAATGAGCGTGAGGGGCTTGGGGCATATGGAATGAGCTTGAGGGGTATGGGGCATATGGAAAGAGTGTGAGGGGCTTGGGGCTCATGAATGCACTGAGGGGCTTGGGGCATATGGAATGAGTCTGAGTGGCTTGGGGCATATGGAATGAGCGTGAGGGGCTTTGGGCATATGGAATGAACGTGAGGGGCTTGGGGCATATGGAATGAGTGTGAGGTGCTTGGGGCATATGGAATGAGCGTGAGGGGCTTGGGGCATATGGAATGAGTGTGAGGGGCTTGGGGCATATGGAATGAGTTTGAGGGGCTTGGGGCATATGGAATGCGCGTGAGGGGTTTGGGTCATATGGAATGCACGTGAGGAACTGGGGGCACTTGGAATGAGTGTGGGGGTTTGGGGCATATGGAATGAGCGTGAGGAGTTCGGGGCATATGGAATGAGTGTGAGGGGCTTGGGGCATATGAAAGAGCATGAGGGGCATGGGGCATATGGAATAAGCCTGAGGGGCTTGGGGCATATGGAATGAGCATGAGGGGCTTGGGGCATATGGAATAAGTCTGAGGGGCTTGGGGCATATGGAATGAGCGTGAAGGGCTTGGGGCATATGGAATGAGCGGAGGGACTGGGGGCATATGGGATGAGCATGAGGGGCTTGGGCATATGGAATAAGTCTGAGAGGCTTGGGGCATATGAATGAGCGTGAGGGGCTTGGGGCATATGGAATGAGCTTGAGGGGTATGGGGCATATGGAAAGAGTGTGAGGGGCTTGGGGCTCATGAATGCAGTGAGGGGCTTGCGGCATATGGAATGAGTGTGAGGGGCTTGGGGCATATGGAATGAGCGTGAGGAGTTTGGGGCATATGGATTGAGCGTGAGGGGTTTGGGGCGTATGGAATTAGCGTGAGGGATTGGGGCATATGGAATGAGCCTGAGGGGCTTGGGGCATATGGAATAAGTCTGAGGGGCTTGGGGCACATGAAATGAGCATGAGGGGCTTGGGGCATATGGAATAAGTCTGAGGGGCTTGGGGCATATGGAATGAGCGTGCGGGACTGGGGGCATATGGGATGAGCATGAGGGGCTTGGGCACATGGAATAAGTCTGAGAGGCTTGGGGCATATGAATGAGCGTGAAGGACTTGGGGCATATGGAATGAGCTTGAGGGGTATGGTGCATATGAAAAGAGTGTGAGGGGCTTGGGGCTCATGAATGCAGTGAGGGGCTTGGGGCATATGGAATGAGTCTGAGGGGCTTGGGGCATATGGAATGAGCATGAGAGGCTTTGGGCATATGGAATGAGCGTGAGGGGCTTGGGGCATATGGAATGAGTGTGAGGTGCTTGGGGCATATGGAATGAGCGTGAGGGGCTTGTGGCATATGGAATGAGTGTGAGGGGCTTGGGGCATATGGAATGAGTTTGAGGGGCTTGGGGCATATGGAATGAGCGTGAGGGGTTTGGGTCATATGGAATGCGCGTGAGGAACTGGGGGCACATGGAATGAGTGTGGGGGTTTGGGGCAGATGGAATGAGCGCGAGGAGTTTGGGGCATATGGAATGAGTGTGAGGGGCTTGGGGCATATGAAAGTGCATGAGGGGCATGGGGCATATGGAATGAGCTTGAGGGGTATGGGGCATATGGAAAGAGTGTGAGGGGCTTGGGGCTCATGAATGCAGTGAGGGGCTTGGGGCATATGGAATGAGTCTGAGGGGCTTGGGGCATATGGAATGAGCGTGAGGGGCTTTGGGCATATGGAATGAGCGTGAGGGGCTTTGGGCATATGGAATGAGTGTGAGGTGCTTGGGGCATATGGAATGAGCGTGAGGGGCTTGGGGCATATGGAATGAGCGTGAGGGGCTTGGGGCATATGGAATGAGTGTGAGGTGCTTGGGGCATATGGAATGAGCGTGAGGGGCTTGGGGCATATGGAATGAGTGAGGGGCTTGGGGCATATGGAATGAGTGTGAGGGGTTTGGGGCATATGGAATGAGTGTGAGGGGTTTGGGTCATATGGAATGCGCGTGAGGAACTGGGGGCACATGGAATGAGTGTGAGGGGCTTGGGGCATATGGAATGAGCGTGAGGAGTTTGGGGCATATGGAATGAGCGTGAGGGGTTTGGAGCATATGGAATGAGCGTGAGGGGCTTGGGGCATATGGAATGAGTGTGAGGGGCTTGGGGCATATGGAATGAGTTTGAGGGGCTTGGGGCATATGGAATGTGCGTGAGGGGCTTGGGGCATATGAAAGGGCATGAGGGGCATGGGGCATATGGAATAAGTCTGAGGGGCTTGGGGCATATGGAATGAGCATGAGGGGTATGGGGCATATGGAAAGAGTGTGAGGGGCTTGGGGCTCATGAATGCAGTGAGGGGCTTGCGGCATATGGAATGAGTGTGAGGGGCTTGGGGCATATGGAATGAGCGTGAGGAGTTTGGAGCATATGGATTGAGCGTGAGGGGTTTGGGGCGTATGGAATGAGCGTGAGGGATTGGGGCATATGGAATGAGCCTGAGGGGCTTGGGGCATATGGAATAAGTCTGAGGGGCTTGGGACATATGGAATGAATGTGAGGGGCTTGGGGCATATGGAATGAGCGTGAGGGGCTTGCGGCATATGGAATGAGCGTGAGGAACTGAGGGCATATGGAATGAGCTTGAAGGGTTTGGGCATATAGAATGAGTGTGAGGGGATTGGGGCATATGAATGCAGTGAGGGGCTTGGGGCATATGGAATGAGCATGAAGGGCTTGGGGCATGTGGAATGAGCGTGAGGGACTGAGGGCATATGGAATGAGCGTGAAGGGTTTGGGGCATATGGAATGAGCGCAAGGGGCTTGGGCATATGGAATGAGCATGAGGGGATTAGGGCATATGAATGAGCGTGTGTGGCTTGGGGCATATGGAATGAGCGTGAGGGATTTGGGGCATATGGAATGTGCGTGAAGGGCTTGGGGCATATGGAATGAGCACAGGGGGCTGGGGGCATATGGAATGAGCGTGAGGGGCTTGGGGCATATGGAATGAGTCTGAGAGGCTTGGGGCATATGGAATGAGCGTGAGGGGCTTGGGGCATATGGAATGAGCATGAGGGGCTTGGGGCATATGGAATGTGCATGAGGGGCTTGGGGCATATGGAATGAGCGTGAGGGGCTGGGGGCATATGGAATGAGCGTGAGGGGCTTGGGGCATATGGAATGTGTCTGAGAGGCTTGGGGCATATGGAATGAGCGTGAGGGGCTTGGGGCATATGGAATGAGCATGAGGGGCTTGGGGCATATGGAATGAGCGTGAGGGGCTTGGGGCATATGGAATGAGCGTGAGGGGTTTGGGGCATATGGAATGTGCATGAGGGGCTTGGGGCTTATGGAATGAGTACAGGGGGTTTGGGGCATATGGAATGAGTGCAAGGTGCTTGGGGCATATGGAATGAGCGTGAGGGACTGGGGGCATATGGAATGAGCGTGAGGGGCTTGGGGCATATGGAATGAGCGTGAGGGGCTTGGGGCATATGGAATGAGCGTGAGGGGCTTGGGGCATATGGAATGAGTCTGAGGGGCTTGGGGCGTAGGGAATGAGTGGGAGGGGTTTTTGGCATATGGAATGAGTGTGAGGGGTTTGGGGCATATGGAATGCGCGTGAGGAACTGGGGGCACATGGAATGAGTGTGAGGGGCTTGGGGCATATGGAATGAGCGTGAGGGGTTTGGGGCAAATGGAATGAGTGTGAGGGGTTCGGGGCATATGGAATGAGCGTGAGGGGCTTGGGGCATATCAAAGAGCGTGAGGGGCTTGGGGCATATGGAATAAGTCTGAGGGGCTTGGGGCATATGGAATAAGTCTGAGGGGCTTGGGGCATATGGAATGAGCGTGAGGGGCTTTGGGCATATGGAATGAGCATCAGGGGCTTGGGGCATATGGAATGAGTGTGAGGTGCTTGGGGCATATGGAATGAGCGTGAGGGGTTTGGGGCATATGGAATGAGCGTGAGGGGCTTGGGGCATATGGAATGAGTTTGAGGAGCTTGGGGCATATGGAATGAGCGTGAGGGGCTTGCGGCATATGGAATGAGTGTGAGGGGCTTGGGGCATATGGAATGAGCGTGAGGAGTTTGGAGCATATGGATTGAGCGTCAGGGGTTTGGGGCGTATGGAATGAGCGTGAGGGATTGGGGCATATGGAATGAGCCTGAGGGGCTTGGGGCATATGGAATAAGTCTGAGGGGCTTGGGACATATGGAATGAATGTGAGGGGCTTAGGGCATATGGAATGAGCGTGAGGGGCTTGCGGCATATGGAATGAGCGTGAGGAACTGAGGGCATATGGAATGAGCTTGAAGGGTTTGGGCATATAGAATGAGTGTGAGGGGATTGGGGCATGTGAATGCAGTGAGGGGCTTGGGGCATATGGAATGAGCATGAAGGGCTTGGGGCATGTGGAATGAGCGTGAGGGACTGAGGGCATATGGAATGAGCGTGAAGGGTTTGGGGCATATGGAATGAGCGCAAGGGGCTTGGGCATATGGAATGAGCATGAGGGGATTAGGGCATATGAATGAGCGTGTGTGGCTTGGGGCATATGGAATGAGCGTGAGGGATTTGGGGCATATGGAATGTGCGTGAAGGGCTTGGGGCATATGGAATGAGCACAGGGGGTTTGGGGCATATGGAATGAGTGCAAGGTGCTCGGGGCATATGGAATGAGTGTGAGGGACTGGGGGCATATGGAATGAGCGTGAGGGGCTTGAGGCATATGGAATGAGCATGAGGGACTGGGAGCATATGGAATGAGCCTGAGGGACTTGGGGCATATGAAATGAGCGTGAGGGACTGTGGCTTAGGGAATGAGTGTGAGAGGCTTCGGAATATGGAATACGTCTGAGAGGCTTGGGGCATATGAATGAGCGTGAGGGGCTTGGGGCATATGGAATGAGCTTGAGGGGTATGGTGCATATGGAAAGATTGTGAGGGGCTTGGGGCATATGAATGCAGTGAGGGGCTTGGGGCATATGGAATGAGCGTGAGGGGCTTGGGGCATGTGGAATGAGCTTGAGGAGCTTGGGGCATATGGAATGAGCGTGAGGGGCTGGGGGCATATGGAATGAGCGTGAGGGGCTTGGGGCATATGGAATGAGTCTGAGAGGCTTGAGGCATATGGAATGAGCGTGAGGGGCTTGGGGCATATGGAATGAGCATGAGGGGCTTGGGGCATATGGAATGAGCGTGAGGGGCTTGGGGCATATGGAATGAGCGTGAGGGGCTGGGGGCATATGGAATGAGCGTGAGGGGCTTGGGGCATATGGAATGTGTCTGAGAGGCTTGGGGCATATGGAATGAGCGTGAGGGGCTTGGGGCATATGGAATGAGCATGAGGGGCTTGGGGCATATGGAATGAGCGTGAGGGGCTTGGGGCATATGGAATGAGCGTGAGGGGTTTGGGGCATATGGGATGTGCATGAGGGGCTTGGGGCTTATGGAATGAGTACAGGGGGTTTGGGGCATATGGAATGAGTGCAAGGTGCTTGGGGCATATGGAATGAGCGTGAGGGACTGGGGGCATATGGAATGAGCGTGAGGGGCTTGGGGCATATGGAATGAGCGTGAGGGGCTTGGGGCATATGGAATGAGCGTGAGGGGCTTGGGGCATATGGAATGATTCTGAGGGGCTTGGGGCGTAGGGAATGAGTGTGAGGGGTTTTTGGCATATGGAATGAGTGTGAGGGGTTTGGGGCATATGGAATGCGCGTGAGGAACTGGGGGCACATGGAATGAGTGTGAGGGGCTTGGGGCATATGGAATGAGCGTGAGGGGTTTGGGGCATATGGAATGAGCGTGAGGGGTTTGGGGCATATGGAATGAGCGTGAGGGGCTTGGGGCATATCAAAGAGCGTGAGGGGCTTGGGGCATATGGAATAAGTCTGAGGGGCTTGGGGCATATGGAATAAGTCTGAGGGGCTTGGGGCATATGGAATAAGTCTGAGGGGCTTGGGGCATATGGAATGAGCGTGAGGGGCTTTGGGCATATGGAATGAGCATCAGGGGCTTGGGGCATATGGAATGAGTGTGAGGTGCTTGGGGCATATGGAATGAGCATGAGGGGCTTGGGGCATATGGAATGAGCGTGAGGGGCTTGGGGCATATGGAATGAGTTTGAGGAGCTTGGGGCATATGGAATGAGCGTGAGGGGCTTGGGGCATATGGAATGAGCGTGAGGGGCTTGGGGCATATGGAATAAGTCTGAGGGGCTTGGGGCATATGGAATGAGTCTGAGGGACTTGGGGCATATGAATGAGCATGAGGGGCTTGGGGCATATGGAATGAGTGTGAGGGGTTTGGGGCATATGGAATGAGTGTGAGGGGTTTGGGTCCTATGGAATGCGCGTGAGGAACTGGGGGCACATGGAATGAGTGTGAGGGGCTTGGGGCATATGGAATGAGCGTGAGGAGTTTGGGGCATATGGAATGAGCGTGAGGTGTTTGGTGCTTATGGAATGAGCGTGAGGGGCTTTGGCATATGAAAGAGCGTGAGGGGCTTGGGGCATATGGAATAAGTCTGAGGGGCTTGGGGCATATGGAATGAGCATGAGGGGCTTGGGGCATATGGAATAAGTCTGAGGGGCTTGGGGCATATGGAATGAGCATGAGGGGCGTGGGGCATATGGAATAAGTCTGAGGGGCTTGGGGCATATGGAATGAGCGTGAGGGGCTTGGGGCATATGGAATGAGTGTGAGGGGTTTGGGGCATATGGAATGAGTGTGAGGGGCTTGGGGCATATGGAATGAGTGTGAGGTGCTTGGGGCATATGGAATGAGTGTGAGGTGCTTGGGGCATATGGAATGAGCGTGAGGGGCTTGGGGCATATGGAATGAGTGTGAGGGGCTTGGGGCATATGGAATGAGTGTGAGGGGTTTGGGGCATATGGAATGAGTGTGAGGGGTTTGGGTCATATGGAATGCGCGTGAGGAACTGGGGGCACATGGAATGAGTGTGAGGAGCTTGGGGCATATGGAATGAGCGTGAGGAGTTTGGGGCAAATGGAATGAGCGTGAGGGGTTTGGTGCATATGGAATGAGCGTGAGGGGCTTGGGGCATATGAAAGAGCGTGAGGGGCTTGGGGCATATGGAATAAGTCTGAGGGGCTTGGGGCATATGGAATGAGCATGAGGGGCTTGGGGCATATGGAATAAGTCTGAGGGGCTTGGGGCATATGGAATGAGCATGAGGGGCTTGGGGCATATGGAATAAGTCTGAGGGGCTTGGGGCATATGGAATGAGCGTGAGGGGCTTGGGGCATATGGAATGAGCGTGAGGGGTTTGGGGCATATGGAATGAGTGTGAGGGGTTTGGGTCATATGGAATGCGCGTGAGGAACTGGGGGCACATGGAATGAGTGTGAGGGGCTTGGGGCATATGGAATGAGCGTGAGGAGTTTGGGGCATATGGAATGAGCGTGAGGGGTTTGGTGCATATGGAATGAGCGTGAGGGGCTTGGGGCATATGAAAGAGCGTGAGGGGCTTGGGGCATATGGAATAAGTCTGAGGGGCTTGGGGCATATGGAATGAGCATGAGGGGCTTGGGGCATATGGAATAAGTCTGAGGGGCTTGGGGCATATGGAATGAGCGTGCGGGACTGGGGGCATATGGGATGAGCATGAGGGGCTTGGGCACATGGAATAAGTCTGAGAGGCTTGGGGCATATGAATGAGCGTGAAGGGCTTGGGGCATATGGAATGAGCTTGAGGGGTATGGGGCATATGGAAAGAGTGTGAGGGGCTTGGGGCTCATGAATGCACTGAGGGGCTTGGGGCATATGGAATGAGTCTGAGTGGCTTGGGGCATATGGAATGAGCGTGAGGGGCTTTGGGCATATGGAATGAACGTGAGGGGCTTGGGGCATATGGAATGAGTGTGAGGTGCTTGGGGCATATGGAATGAGCGTGAGGGGCTTGGGGCATATGGAATGAGTGTGAGGGGCTTGGGGCATATGGAATGAGTTTGAGGGGCTTGGGGCATATGGAATGCGCGTGAGGGGTTTGGGTCATATGGAATGCACGTGAGGAACTGGGGGCACTTGGAATGAGTGTGGGGGTTTGGGGCATATGGAATGAGCGTGAGGAGTTCGGGGCATATGGAATGAGTGTGAGGGGCTTGGGGCATATGAAAGAGCATGAGGGGCATGGGGCATATGGAATAAGCCTGAGGGGCTTGGGGCATATGGAATGAGCATGAGGGGCTTGGGGCATATGGAATAAGTCTGAGGGGCTTGGGGCATATGGAATGAGCGTGAAGGGCTTGGGGCATATGGAATGAGCGGAGGGACTGGGGGCATATGGGATGAGCATGAGGGGCTTGGGCATATGGAATAAGTCTGAGAGGCTTGGGGCATATGAATGAGCGTGAGGGGCTTGGGGCATATGGAATGAGCTTGAGGGGTATGGGGCATATGGAAAGAGTGTGAGGGGCTTGGGGCTCATGAATGCAGTGAGGGGCTTGCGGCATATGGAATGAGTGTGAGGGGCTTGGGGCATATGGAATGAGCGTGAGGAGTTTGGGGCATATGGATTGAGCGTGAGGGGTTTGGGGCGTATGGAATTAGCGTGAGGGATTGGGGCATATGGAATGAGCCTGAGGGGCTTGGGGCATATGGAATAAGTCTGAGGGGCTTGGGACATATGGAATGAATGTGAGGGGCTTGGGGCATATGGAATGAGCGTGAGGGGCTTGCGGCATATGGAATGAGCGTGAGGAACTGAGGGCATATGGAATGAGCTTGAAGGGTTTGGGCATATAGAATGAGTGTGAGGGGATTGGGGCATATGAATGCAGTGAGGGGCTTGGGGCATATGGAATGAGCATGAAGGGCTTGGGGCATGTGGAATGAGCATGAGGGACTGAGGGCATATGGAATGAGCGTGAAGGGTTTGGGGCATATGGAATGAGCGCAAGGGGCTTGGGCATATGGAATGAGCATGAGGGGATTAGGGCATATGAATGAGCGTGTGTGGCTTGGGGCATATGGAATGAGCGTGAGGGGTTTGGGGCATATGGAATGTGCGTGAAGGGCTTGGGGCATATGGAATGAGCACAGGGGGTTTGGGGCATATGGAATGAGCGCAAATTGCTTGGGGCATATGGAATGAGCGTGAGGGACTGGGGGCATATGGAATGAGCGTGAGGGGCTTGAGGCATATGGAATGAGCATGAGGGACTGGGGGCATATGGAATGAGCCTGAGGGACTTGGGGCATATGAAATGAGTGTGAGGGACTGTGGCGTAGGAAATGAGTGTGAGAGGCTTGGGAATATGGAATACGTCTGAGAGGCTTGGGGCATATGAATGAGCGTGAGGGGCTTGGGGCATATGGAATGAGCTTGAGGGGTATGGTGCATATGGAAAGATTGTGAGGGGCTTGGGGCATATGAATGCAGTGAGGGGCTTGGGGCATATGGAATGAGCGTGAGGGGCTTGGGGCATGTGGAATGAGCGTGAGGAGCTTGGGGCATATGGAATGAGCGTGAGGGGCTGGGGGCATATGGAATGAGCGTGAGGGGCTTGGGGCATATGGAATGAGTCTGAGAGGCTTGGGCATATGGAATGAGTGTGAGGGGCTTGGGGCATATGGAATGAGCATGAGGGGCTTGGGGCATATGGAATGTGCATGAGGGGCTTGGGGCTTATGGAATGAGTACAGGGGGTTTGGGGCATATGGAATGAGTGCAAGGTGCTTGGGGCATATGGAATGAGCGTGAGGGACTGGGGGCATATGGAATGAGCGTGAGGGGCTTGGGGCATATGAAATGAGCATGAGGGACTGGGGGCATATGGAATGAGTGCGAGGGGCTTGGGGCATATGGAATAAGTCTGAGGGGCTTCGGGCATATGGAATGAGCGTGAGGAGTTTGGGGCATATGGAATGAGCGTGAGGGACTGGGGGCATATGGAATGAGCGTGAGGGGCTTGGGCCATATGGAATAAGTCTGAGGGGCTTGGGGCATATGGAATGAGCATGAGGTGCTTGGGGCATATGGAATAAGTCTGAAGGGCTTGGGGCATAAGGAATGAGCGTGAGGGACTGGGGACATATGGAATGAGCATGCAGGGCTTGGGGCATATGGAATGAGTGTGAGGTGATTGGGGCATATGCAATAAATCTGAGGGGCTTGGGGCATATCGAATGAGTTTGGGGGGCACGGGGCATATGAACGAGCGTGAGGGGTTTGGGGCATATGGAATGAGTGGGAGGGGTTTGGGGCATATCAAATGAGCATGAGGGGCTTGGGGCATATCGAATGAGCGTGAGGGACTGGGGGCATATGGAATGAGCGTGAGGGGCTTGGGGCATATGGAATGAGTGTGAGGGGTTTGGGGCATATCAAATGAGCGTGTGGGGCTTGGGGCATATGGAATGAGTTTGAGGGGCTTGGGGCATATCGAATGAGCGTGAGGGACTGGGGGCATATGGAATGAATGTGAGGAGCTTGGGGCATATAGAATGAGTCTGAGGGGCTTGGGGCATATGGAATGAATGTGAGGGGCTTGGGGCATATGGAATGAGCGTGAGGGGCTTGCGGCATATGGAATGAGCGTGAGGAACTGAGGGCATATGGAATGAGCTTGAAGGGTTTGGGCATATAGAATGAGTGTGAGGGGATTGGGGCATATGAATGCAGTGAGGGGCTTGGGGCATATTGAATGAGTGTGAGGAGTTTGGGGCATATGGATTGAGCGTGAGGGGTTTGGGGCGTATGGAATGAGCGTGAGGGATTGGGGCATATGGAATGAGCGTGAAGGGCTTGGGGCATATGGAATGAGCGTTAGGGACTGGGGGCATATGGGATGAGCATGAGGGGCTTGGGCACATGGAATAAGTCTGAGAGGCTTGGGGCATATGAATGAGCGTGAGGGGCTTGGGGCATATGAAAGAGCATGAGGGGCATGGGGCATATGGAATAAGTCTGAGGGGCTTGGGGCATATGGAATGAGCATGAGGGGCTTGGGGCATATGGAATAAGTCTGAGGGGCTTGGGGCATATGGAATGAGCGTGAAGGGCTTGGGGCATATGGAATGAGCGTTAGGGACTGGGGGCATATGGGATGAGCATGAGGGGCTTGGGCACATGGAATAAGTCTGAGAGGCTTGGGGCATGTGAATGAGCGTGAGGGGCTTGGGGCATATGGAATGAGCTTGAGGGGTATGGGGCATATGGAAAGAGTGTGAGGGGTTTGGGGCTCATGAATGCAGTGAGGGGCTTGCGGCATATGGAATGAGTGTGAGGGGCTTGGGGCATATGGAATGAGCGTGAGGAGTTTGGGGCATATGGATTGGGCGTGAGGGGTTTGGGGTGTATGGAATGAGCGTGAGGGATTGGGGCATATGGAATGAGCGTGAGGGGCTTGGGGCATATGGAATAAGTCTGAGGGGCTTGGGACATATGGAATGAATGTGAGGGGCTTGGGGCATACGGAATGAGCGTGAGGGGCTTGCGGCATATGGAATGAGCGTGAGGAACTGAGGGCATATGGAATGAGCTTGAAGGGTTTGGGCATATAGAATGAGTGTGAGGGGATTGGGGCATATGAATGCAGTGAGGGGCTTGGGGCATATGGAATGAGCATGAAGGGCTTGGGGCATGTGGAATGAGCGTGAGGGACTGAGGGAATATGGAATGAGCGTGAAGGGTTTGGGGCATATGGAATTAGCGCAAGGGGCTTGGGCATATGGAATGAGCATGAGGGAATTAGGGCATATGAATGAGCGTGTGTGGCTTGGGGCATACGGAATGAGCGTGAGGGGTTTGGGGCATATGGAATGTGCGTGAAGGGCTTGGGGCATATGGAATGAGCACAGGGGGTTTGGGGCATATGGAATGAGCGCAAGGTGCTTGGGGCATATGGAATGAGCGTGAGGGACTGGGGGCATATGGAATGAGCATGAGGGGCTTGGGGCATATGGAATGAGCATGAGGGACTGGGGGCATATGGAATGAGTGTGAGGGGTTTGGGGCATATGGAATGAGTTTGAGGGGCTTGGGGCATATGGAATGAGTTTAAGGGGCTTGGGGCATATGGAATGAGCGTGAGGGGCTTGGGGCATATGGAATGAGCGTGAGGGGCTTGGGGCATATGGAATGAGCGTGAGGGGCTTGGGGCATATGGAATAAGTCTGAGGGGCTTGGGGCATATGGAATGAGTCTGAGGGACTTGGGGCATATGAATGAGCATGAGGGGCTTGGGGCATATGGAATGAGTGTGAGTGGTTTGGGGCATATGGAATGAGTGTGAGGGGTTTGGGTCATATGGAATGCGCGTGAGGAACTGGGGTCACATGGAATGAGTGTGAGGGGCTTGGGGCATATGGAATTAGCATGAGGAGTTTGGGGCATATGGAATGAGTGTGAGGTGTTTGGTGCTTATGGAATGAGCGTGAGGGGCTTTGGCATATGAAAGAGCGTGAGGGGCTTGGGGCATATGGAATAAGTCTGAGGGGCTTGGGGCATATGGAATGCGCGTGAGGAACTGGGGGCACATGGAATGAGTGTGAGGGGCTTGGGGCATATGGAATGAGCATGAGGGGTTTGGGGCATATGGAATGAGCGTGAGGTTTTTGGGGCATATGGAATGAGCGTGAGGGGCTTGGGGCATATCAAAGAGCGTGAGGGGCTTGGGGCATATGGAATAAGTCTGAGGTGCTTGGGGCATATGGAATAAGTCTGAGGGGCTTGGGGCATATGGAATAAGTCTGAGGGGCTTGGGGCATATGGAATGAGCGTGAGGGGCTTTGGGCATATGGAATGAGCATGAGGGGCTTGGGGCAAATGGAATGAGTGTGAGGTGCTTGGGGCATATGGATGAGCGTGAGCGGCTTGGGGCATATGGAATGAGCGTGAGGGGCTTGGGGCATATGGAATGAGTTTGAGGGGCTTGGGGCATATGGAATGAGCGTGAGGGGCTTGAGGCATATGGAATGAGCGTGAGGGGCTTGGGGCATATGGAATAAGTCTGAGGGGCTTGGGGCATATGGAATGAGTCTGAGGGACTTGGGGCATATGAATGAGCATGAGGGGCTTGGGGCATATGGAATGAGTGTGAGGTGTTTGGGGCATATGGAATGAGTGTGAGGGGTTTGGGTCATATGGAATGCGCGTGAGGAACTGGGGGCACATGGAATGAGTGTGAGGGGCTTGGGGCATATGGAATGAGCGTGAGGAGTTTGGGGCATATGGAATGAGCGTGAGGTGTTTGGTGCTTATGGAATGAGCGTGAGGGGCTTTGGCATATGAAAGAGCGTGAGGGGCTTGGGGCATATGGAATAAGTCTGAGGGGCTTGGGGCATACGGAATGAGCGTGAGGGGCTTGAGGCATATGGAATGAGTGTGAGGGGTTTGGGGCATATGGAATGAGTGTGAGGGGTTTGGGTCATATGGAATGCGAGTGAGGAACTGGGGGCACATGGAATGAGTGTGAGGGACTTGGGGCTTATGGAATGAGCGTGAGGAGTTTGGGGCATATGGAATGAGCGTGAGGGGTTTGGTGCATATGGAATGAGCATGAGGGGCTTGGGGCATATGAAAGAGCGTGAGGGGCTTGGGCATATGGAATAAGTCTGAGGGGCTTGGGGCATATGGAATGAGCATGAGGGGCTTGGGGCATATGGAATAAGTCTGAGGGGCTTGGGGCATATGAACGAGCCTGAGGGGCTTGGGGCATAAGAAATGAGCGTGAGGGGCTTGGGGCATATGGAATGAGCGTGAGGGACTTGGGGCATATGGAATGAGCATGAGGGGCTTGGAGCATATGGAATGAGCCTGAAGGGCTTAGGGCATATGAAATGAGTGTGAGGGGCTTGGGGCATTTGGAATGAGCATGAGGGGCTTGGGGCATATGGAATGAGCATAAGGGACTTGGGGTATATGGAATAAGTCTGAGGGGCTTGGGGCATATGGAATGAGTGTGAGGGGCTTGGGCATATGGAATGAGTTTGAGGGGCTTGGGGCATATGGATTGAGTCTGAGGGGCTTGGGGCATATGGATTGAGTCTGAGGGGCTTGGGGCATATGCATGATCGTGAGGGGCTTGGGGCATATGGAATGAGCGTGAGGGGCTTGGGGCATATGGAATAAGTCTGAGGGGCTTGGGGCATATGGAATGAGTCTGAGGGACTTGGGGCATATGAATGAGCATGAGGGGCTTGGGGCATATGGAATGAGTGTGAGGTGTTTGGGGCATATGGAATGAGTGTGAGGGGTTTGGGTCATATGGAATGCGCGTGAGGAACTGGGGGCACATGGAATGAGTGTGAGGGGCTTGGGGCATATGGAATGAGCGTGAGGAGTTTGGGGCATATGGAATGAGCGTGAGGTGTTTGGTGCTTATGGAATGAGCGTGAGGGGCTTTGGCATATGAAAGAGCGTGAGGGGCTTGGGGCATATGGAATAAGTCTGAGGGGCTTGGGGCATATGGAATGAGCGTGAGGGGCTTGAGGCATATGGAATGAGTGTGAGGGGTTTGGGGCATATGGAATGAGTGTGAGGGGTTTGGGTCATATGGAATGCGAGTGAGGAACTGGGGGCACATGGAATGAGTGTGAGGGACTTGGGGCTTATGGAATGAGCGTGAGGAGTTTGGGGCATATGGAATGAGCGTGAGGGGTTTGGTGCATATGGAATGAGCATGAGGGGCTTGGGGCATATGAAAGAGCGTGAGGGGCTTGGGCATATGGAATAAGTCTGAGGGGCTTGGGGCATATGGAATGAGCATGAGGGGCTTGGGGCATATGGAATAAGTCTGAGGGGCTTGGGGCATATGAACGAGCCTGAGGGGCTTGGGGCATAAGAAATGAGCGTGAGGGGCTTGGGGCATATGGAATGAGCGTGAGGGACTTGGGGCATATGGAATGAGCATGAGGGGCTTGGAGCATATGGAATGAGCCTGAAGGGCTTAGGGCATATGAAATGAGTGTGAGGGGCTTGGGGCATTTGGAATGAGCATGAGGGGCTTGGGGCATATGGAATGAGCATAAGGGACTTGGGGTATATGGAATAAGTCTGAGGGGCTTGGGGCATATGGAATGAGTGTGAGGGGCTTGGGCATATGGAATGAGTTTGAGGGGCTTGGGGCATATGGATTGAGTCTGAGGGGCTTGGGGCATATGGATTGAGTCTGAGGGGCTTGGGGCATATGCATGATCGTGAGGGGCTTGGGGCATATGGAATGAGCATGACGGGTTTGGGGCATATGGAATGAGCATGAGGGGCTTAGGGCATATGAATGAGCGTGAGAGAATGGGAGCATATGGAATGAGCCTGAGGGACTGGGGCCATGTGGAATGAGCGTGAGGGACTGGGGCCATATGGAATGAGCATGAGGGACTTGGGGCATATGGAATAAGTCTGAGGGGCTTGGGGCATATGGAATGAGCATGAGTAGCTTGGGGCATATGGAATGAGCGTGAGGGGCTTTGGGCATATGGAATGAGCGTGAGGGGATTGGGGCATATGGAATGAGTGTGAGGTGCTTGGGGCATATGGAATGAGCGTGAGGGGCTTGGGGTATATGGAATGAGTGTGAAGGGTTTGGGGCATATGGAATGAGTCTGAGGGGCTTGGGCCATATGAATGAGCGTGAGGGGCTTGGGGCATATGGAATGAGTGTGAGGGGTTTGGGGCATATGGAATGAGTGTGAGGGGTTTGGGTCATATGGAATGCACGTGAGGAACTGGGGGCACATGGAATGAGTGTGAGGGGCTTGGGGCATATGGAAGGAGCGTGAGGAGTTTGGGGCATATGGAATGAGCGTGAGGGGTTTGGTGCATATGGAATGCGCGTGAGGGGCTTGGGGCATATGGAATAAGTCTGAGGGGCTTGGGGCATATGGAATGAGCATGAGGTGCTTGGGGCATATGGAATGGGCGTGAAGGGCTTTGGGCATATGGAACGAGCGTGAGGGGCTTGGGGCATATGGAATGAGTGTGAAGTGCTTGGGGCATATGGAATAAGTCTGAGGGGCTTGGGGCATATGGAATGAGTCTGAGGGGCTTGGGGCATATGAATGAGCGTGAGGGGCTTGGGGCATATGGAATGGGCGTGAGGAGTTTGGGGCATATGGAATGAGCGTGAGGGGTTTGGTGCATATGGAATGAGCGTGAAGGGCTTGGGGCATATGAAAGAGCGTGAGGGGCTTGGGGCATATGGAATAAGTCTGAGGGGCTTGGGGCATATGGAATGAGCATGAGGGGCTTGGGGCATATGGAATAAGTCTGAGGGGCTTGGGTTATATGGAACTAGCATGAGGGGCTTGGAGCATATGGAATAAGTCTGAGGGGCTTGGGGCATATGGAATGAGCGTGAGGGGTTTGGGGCATATGGAATGAGCGTGAGGTGTTTGGTGCTTATGGAATGAGCGTGAGGGGCTTTGGCATATGAAAGAGCGTGAGGGGCTTGGGGCATATGGAATAAGTCTGAGGGGCTTGGGGCATATGGAATGAGCGTGAGGGGCATGAGGCATATGGAATGAGTGTGAGGGGTTTGGGGCATATGGAATGAGTGTGAGGGGTTTGGGTCATATGGAATGCGAGTGAGGAACTGGGGGCACATGGAATGAGTGTGAGGGACTTGGGGCTTATGGAATGAGCGTGAGGAGTTTGGGGCATATGGAATGAGCGTGAGGGGTTTGGTGCATATGGAATGAGCATGAGGGGCTTGGGGCATATGAAAGAGCGTGAGGGGCTTGGGCATATGGAATAAGTCTGAGGGGCTTGGGGCATATGGAATGAGCATGAGGGGCTTGGGGCATATGGAATAAGTCTGAGGGGCTTGGGGCATATGAACGAGCCTGAGGGGCTTGGGGCATAAGAAATGAGCGTGAGGGGCTTGGGGCATATGGAATGAGCGTGAGGGACTTGGGGCATATGGAATGAGCATGAGGGGCTTGGAGCATATGGAATGAGCCTGAAGGGCTTAGGGCATATGAAATGAGTGTGAGGGGCTTGGGGCATTTGGAATGAGCATGAGGGGCTTGGGGCATATGGAATGAGCATAAGGGACTTGGGGTATATGGAATAAGTCTGAGGGGCTTGGGGCATATGGAATGAGTGTGAGGGGCTTGGGCATATGGAATGAGTTTGAGGGGCTTGGGGCATATGGATTGAGTCTGAGGGGCTTGGGGCATATGGATTGAGTCTGAGGGGCTTGGGGCATATGCATGATCGTGAGGGGCTTGGGGCATATGGAATGAGCGTGAGGGGCTTGGGGCATATGGAATAAGTCTGAGGGGCTTGGGGCATATGGAATGAGTCTGAGGGACTTGGGGCATATGAATGAGCATGAGGGGCTTGGGGCATATGGAATGAGTGTGAGGTGTTTGGGGCATATGGAATGAGTGTGAGGGGTTTGGGTCATATGGAATGCGCGTGAGGAACTGGGGGCACATGGAATGAGTGTGAGGGGCTTGGGGCATATGGAATGAGCGTGAGGAGTTTGGGGCATATGGAATGAGCGTGAGGTGTTTGGTGCTTATGGAATGAGCGTGAGGGGCTTTGGCATATGAAAGAGCGTGAGGGGCTTGGGGCATATGGAATAAGTCTGAGGGGCTTGGGGCATATGGAATGAGCGTGAGGGGCTTGAGGCATATGGAATGAGTGTGAGGGGTTTGGGCATATGGAATGAGTGTGAGGGGTTTGGGTCATATGGAATGCGAGTGAGGAACTGGGGGCACATGGAATGAGTGTGAGGGACTTGGGGCTTATGGAATGAGCGTGAGGAGTTTGGGGCATATGGAATGAGCGTGAGGGGTTTGGTGCATATGGAATGAGCATGAGGGGCTTGGGGCATATGAAAGAGCGTGAGGGGCTTGGGCATATGGAATAAGTCTGAGGGGCTTGGGGCATATGGAATGAGCATGAGGGGCTTGGGGCATATGGAATAAGTCTGAGGGGCTTGGGGCATATGAACGAGCCTGAGGGGCTTGGGGCATAAGAAATGAGCGTGAGGGGCTTGGGGCATATGGAATGAGCGTGAGGGACTTGGGGCATATGGAATGAGCATGAGGGGCTTGGAGCATATGGAATGAGCCTGAAGGGCTTAGGGCATATGAAATGAGTGTGAGGGGCTTGGGGCATTTGGAATGAGCATGAGGGGCTTGGGGCATATGGAATGAGCATAAGGGACTTGGGGTATATGGAATAAGTCTGAGGGGCTTGGGGCATATGGAATGAGTGTGAGGGGCTTGGGCATATTGAATGAGTTTGAGGGGCTTGGGGCATATGGATTGAGTCTGAGGGGCTTGGGGCATATGGATTGAGTCTGAGGGGCTTGGGGCATATGCATGATCGTGAGGGGCTTGGGGCATATGGAATGAGCATGACGGGTTTGGGGCATATGGAATGAGCATGAGGGGCTTAGGGCATATGAATGAGCGTGAGAGAATGGGAGCATATGGAATGAGCCTGAGGGACTGGGGCCATGTGGAATGAGCGTGAGGGACTGGGGCCATATGGAATGAGCATGAGGGACTTGGGGCATATGGAATAAGTCTGAGGGGCTTGGGGCATATGGAATGAGCATGAGTAGCTTGGGGCATATGGAATGAGCGTGAGGGGCTTTGGGCATATGGAATGAGCGTGAGGGGATTGGGGCATATGGAATGAGTGTGAGGTGCTTGGGGCATATGGAATGAGCGTGAGGGGCTTGGGGTATATGGAATGAGTGTGAAGGGTTTGGGGCATATGGAATGAGTCTGAGGGGCTTGGGCCATATGAATGAGCGTGAGGGGCTTGGGGCATATGGAATGAGTGTGAGGGGTTTGGGGCATATGGAATGAGTGTGAGGGGTTTGGGTCATATGGAATGCACGTGAGGAACTGGGGGCACATGGAATGAGTGTGAGGGGCTTGGGGCATATGGAAGGAGCGTGAGGAGTTTGGGGCATATGGAATGAGCGTGAGGGGTTTGGTGCATATGGAATGCGCGTGAGGGGCTTGGGGCATATGGAATAAGTCTGAGGGGCTTGGGGCATATGGAATGAGCATGAGGTGCTTGGGGCATATGGAATGGGCGTGAAGGGCTTTGGGCATATGGAACGAGCGTGAGGGGCTTGGGGCATATGGAATGAGTGTGAAGTGCTTGGGGCATATGGAATAAGTCTGAGGGGCTTGGGGCATATGGAATGAGTCTGAGGGGCTTGGGGCATATGAATGAGCGTGAGGGGCTTGGGGCATATGGAATGGGCGTGAGGAGTTTGGGGCATATGGAATGAGCGTGAGGGGTTTGGTGCATATGGAATGAGCGTGAAGGGCTTGGGGCATATGAAAGAGCGTGAGGGGCTTGGGGCATATGGAATAAGTCTGAGGGGCTTGGGGCATATGGAATGAGCATGAGGGGCTTGGGGCATATGGAATAAGTCTGAGGGGCTTGGGTTATATGGAACTAGCATGAGGGGCTTGGAGCATATGGAATAAGTCTGAGGGGCTTGGGGCATATGGAATGAGCGTGAGGGGCTTGGGGCATATGGAATGAGTGTGAGGGGTTTGGGGCATATGGAATGAGTGTGAGGGGTTTGGGTCATATGGAATGCGCGTGAGGAACTGGGGGCACATGGAATGAGTGTGAGGGGCTTGGGGCATATGGAATGAGCGTGAGGAGTTTGGGGCATATGGAATGAGCGTGAGGGGTTTGGTGCATATGGAATGAGCGTGAGGGGCTTGGGGCATATGAAAGAGCGTGAGGGGCTTGGGGCATATGGAATAAGTCTGAGGGGCTTGGGGCACATGGAATGAGCATGAGGGGCTTGGGGCATATGGAATAAGTCTGAGGGGCTTGGGGCATATGGAATGAGCGTGCGGGACTGGGGGCATATGGGATGAGCATGAGGGGCTTGGGCACATGGAATAAGTCTGAGAGGCTTGGGGCATATGAATGAGCGTGAAGGACTTGGGGCATATGGAATGAGCTTGAGGGGTATGGGGCATATGGAAAGAGTGTGAGGGGCTTGGGGCTCATGAATGCAGTGAGGGGCTTGGGGCATATGGAATGAGTCTGAGGGGCTTGGGGCATATGGAATGAGCATGAGAGGCTTTGGGCATATGGAATGAGCGTGAGGGGCTTGGGGCATATGGAATGAGTGTGAGGTGCTTGGGGCATATGGAATGAGCGTGAGGGGCTTGTGGCATATGGAATGAGTGTGAGGGGCTTGGGGCATATGGAATGAGTTTGAGGGGCTTGGGGCATATGGAATGAGCGTGAGGGGTTTGGGTCATATGGAATGCGCGTGAGGAACTGGGGGCACATGGAATGAGTGTGGGGGTTTGGGGCATATGGAATGAGCGCGAGGAGTTTGGGGCATATGGAATGAGTGTGAGGGGCTTGGGGCATATGAAAGTGCATGAGGGGCATGGGGCATATGGAATGAGCTTGAGGGGTATGGGGCATATGGAAAGAGTGTGAGGGGCTTGGGGCTCATGAATGCAGTGAGGGGCTTGGGGCATATGGAATGAGTCTGAGGGGCTTGGGGCATATGGAATGAGCGTGAGGGGCTTTGGGCATATGGAATGAGCGTGAGGGGCTTTGGGCATATGGAATGAGTGTGAGGTGCTTGGGGCATATGGAATGAGCGTGAGGGGCTTGGGGCATATGGAATGAGCGTGAGGGGCTTGGGGCATATGGAATGAGTGTGAGGTGCTTGGGGCATATGGAATGAGTGTGAGGTGCTTGGGGCATATGGAATGAGCGTGAGGGGCTTGGGGCATATGGAATGAGTGAGGGGCTTGGGGCATATGGAATGAGTGTGAGGGGTTTGGGGCATATGGAATGAGTGTGAGGGGTTTGGGTCATATGGAATGCGCGTGAGGAACTGGGGGCACATGGAATGAGCGTGAGGGGCTTGGGGCATATGGAATGAGCGTGAGGACTTTGGGGCATATGGAATGAGCGTGAGGGGTTTGGAGCATATGGAATTAGCGTGAGGGGCTTGGGGCATATGGAATGAGTTTGAGGGGCTTGGGGCATATGGAATGCACGTGAGGAACTGGGCGCACTTGGAATGAGTGTGGGGGTTTGGGGCATACGGAATGAGCGTGAGGAGTTTGGGGCATATGGAATGAGTGTGAGGGGCTTGGGGCATATGAAAGAGCATGAGGGGCATGGGGCATATGGAATAAGTCTGAGGTGCTTGGGGCATATGGAATGAGCATGAGGGGCTTGGGGCATATGGAATAAGTCTGAGGGGCTTGGGGCATATGGAATGAGCGTGAAGGGCTTGGGGCATATGGAATGAGCGTGAGGGACTGGGGGCATATGGGATGAGCATGAGGGGCTTGGGCACATGGAATAAGTCTGAGAGGCTTGGGGCATATGAATGAGCGTGAGGGGCTTGGGGCATATGGAATGAGCTTGAGGGGTATGGGGCATATGGAAAGAGTGTGAGGGGCTTGGGGCTCATGAATGCAGTGAGGGGCTTGCGGCATATGGAATGAGTGTGAGGGGCTTGGGGCATATGGAATGAGCGTGAGGAGTTTGGAGCATATGGATTGAGCGTAGGGGTTTGGGGCGTATGGAATGAGCGTGAGGGATTGGGGCATATGGAATGAGCCTGAGGGGCTTGGGGCATATGGAATAAGTCTGAGGGGCTTGGGACATATGGAATGAATGTGAGGGGCTTGGGGCATATGGAAGGAGCGTGAGGGGCTTGCGGCATATGGAATGAGCGTGAGGAACTGAGGGCATATGGAATGAGCTTGAAGGGTTTGGGCATATAGAATGAGTGTGAGGGGATTGGGGCATATGAATGCAGTGAGGGGCTTGGGGCATATGGAATGAGCATGAAGGGCTTGGGGCATGTGGAATGAGCGTGAGGGACTGAGGGCATATGGAATGAGCGTGAAGGGTTTGGGGCATATGGAATGAGCGCAAGGGGCTTGGGCATATGGAATGAGCATGAGGGGATTAGGGCATATGAATGAGCGTGTGTGGCTTGGGGCATATGGAATGAGCGTGAGGGATTTGGGGCATATGGAATGTGCGTGAAGGGCTTGGGGCATATGGAATGAGCACAGGGGGTTTGGGGCATATGGAATGAGCGCAAGGGGCTTGCGGCATATGGAATGAGTGTGAGGGGCTTGGGGCATATGGAATGAGCGTGAGGAGTTTGGAGCATATGGATTGAGCGTGAGGGGTTTGGGGCGTATGGAATGAGCGTGAGGGATTGGGGCATATGGAATGAGCCTGAGGGGCTTGGGGCATATGGAATAAGTCTGAGGGGCTTGGGACATATGGAATGAATGTGAGGGGCTTGGGGCATATGGAAGGAGCGTGAGGGGCTTGCGGCATATGGAATGAGCGTGAGGAACTGAGGGCATATGGAATGAGCTTGAAGGGTTTGGGCATATAGAATGAGTGTGAGGGGATTGGGGCATATGAATGCAGTGAGGGGCTTGGGGCATATGGAATGAGCATGAAGGGCTTGGGGCATGTGGAATGAGCGTGAGGGACTGAGGGCATATGGAATGAGCGTGAAGGGTTTGGGGCATATGGAATGAGCGCAAGGGGCTTGGGCATATGGAATGAGCATGAGGGGATTAGGGCATATGAATGAGCGTGTGTGGCTTGGGGCATATGGAATGAGCGTGAGGGATTTGGGGCATATGGAATGTGCGTGAAGGGCTTGGGGCATATGGAATGAGCACAGGGGGTTTGGGGCATATGGAATGAGCGCAAGGTGCTTGGGGCATATGGAATGAGTGTGAGGGACTAGGGGCATATGGAATGAGCGTGAGGGGCTTGAGGCATATGGAATGAGCATGAGGGACTGGGAGCATATGGAATGAGCCTGAGGGACTTGGGGCATATGAAATGAGCGTGAGGGACTGTGGCTTAGGGAATGAGTGTGAGAGGCTTCGGAATATGGAATACGTCTGAGAGGCTTGGGGCATATGAATGAGCGTGAGGGGCTTGGGGCATATGGAATGAGCTTGAGGGGTATGGTGCATATGGAAAGATTGTGAGGGGCTTGGGGCATATGGAATGAGCGTGAGGGGCTTGGGGCATGTGGAATGAGCTTGAGGAGCTTGGGGCATATGGAATGAGCGTGAGGGGCTGGGGGCATATGGAATGAGCGTGAGGGGCTTGGGGCATATGGAATGAGTCTGAGAGGCTTGGGGCATATGGAATGAGTGTGAGGGGCTTGGGGCATATGGAATGAGCATGAGGGGCTTGGGGCATATGGAATGAGCGTGATAGGCTTGGGGCATATGGAATGAGCGTGAGGGGCTGGGGGCATATGGAATGAGCGTGAGGGGCTTGGGGCATATGGAATGTGTCTGAGAGGCTTGGGGCATATGGAATGAGCGAGAGGGGCTTGGGGCATATGGAATGAGCATGAGGGGCTTGGGGCATATGGAATGAGCGTGAGGGGCTTGGGGCATATGGAATGAGCGTGAGGGGTTTGGGGCATATGGAATGTGCATGAGGGGCTTGGGGCTTATGGAATGAGTACAGGGGGTTTGGGGCATATGGAATGAGTGCAAGGTGCTTGGGGCATATGGAATGAGCGTGAGGGACTGGGGGCACATGGAATGAGTGTGAGGGGCTTGGGGCATATGGAATGAGCGTGAGGGGTTTGGGGCATATGGAACGAGCGTGAGGGGTTTGGGGCATATGGAATGAGCGTGAGGGGCTTGGGGCATATCAAAGAGCGTGAGGGGCTTGGGGCATATGGAATACGTCTGAGGGGCTTGGGGCATATGGAATAAGTCTGAGGGGCTTGGGGCATATGGAATAAGTCTGAGGGGCTTGGGGCATATGGAATGAGCGTGAGGGGCTTTGGGCATATGGAATGAGCATCAGGGGCTTGGGGCATATGGAATGAGCGTGAGGGGCTTGGGGCATATGGAATGAGCGTGAGGTTGCTGGGGCATATGGAATGAGCGTGAGGGGCTTGGGGCATATGGAATGTGTCTGAGAGGCTTGGGGCATATGGAATGAGCGTGAGGGGCTTGGGGCATATGGAATGAGCATGAGGGGCTTGGGGCATATGGAATGAGCGTGAGGGGCGTGGGGCATATGGAATGAGCGTGAGGGGTTTGGGGCATATGGAATGTGCATGAGGGGCTTGGGGCTTATGGAATGAGTACAGGGGGTTTGGGGCATATGGAATGAGTGCAAGGTGCTTGGGGCATATGGAATGAGCGTGAGGGACTGGGGGCACATGGAATGAGTGTGAGGGGCTTGGGGCATATGGAATGAGCGTGAGGGGTTTGGGGCATATGGAATGAGCGTGAGGGGTTTGGGGCATATGGAATGAGCGTGAGGGGCTTGGGGCATATCAAAGAGCGTGAGGGGCTTGGGGCATATGGAATACGTCTGAGGGGCTTGGGGCATATGGAATAAGTCTGAGGGGCTTGGGGCATATGGAATAAGTCTGAGGGGCTTGGGGCATATGGAATGAGCGTGAGGGGCTTTGGGCATATGGAATGAGCATCAGGGGCTTGGGGCATATGGAATGAGTGTGAGGTGCTTGGGGCATATGGAATGAGCGTGAGGGGCTTGGGGCATATGGAATGAGCGTGAGGGGCTTGGGGCATATGGAATGAGTTTGAGGAGCTTGGGGCATATGGAATGAGCGTGAGGGGCTTGGGGCATATGGAATGAGCGTGAGGGGCTTGGGGCATATGGAATAAGTCTGAGGGGCTTGGGGCATATGGAATGAGTCTGAGGGACTTGGGGCATATGAATGAGCATGAGGGGCTTGGGGAATATGGAATGAGTGTGAGGGGTTTGGGGCATATGGAATGAGTGTGAGGGGTTTGGGTCATATGGAATGCGCTTGAGGAACTGGGGGCACATGGAATGAGTGTGAGGGGCTTGGGGCATATGGAATGAGCGTGAGGAGTTTGGGGCATATGGAATGAGCGTGAGGTGTTTGGTGCTTATGGAATGAGCGTGAGGGGCTTTGGCATATGAAAGAGCGTGAGGGGCTTGGGGCATATGGAATAAGTCTGAGGGGCTTGGGGCATATGGAATGCATGTGAGGAACTGGGGGCACATGGAATGAGTGTGAGGGGCTTGGGGCATATGGAATGAGCGTGAGGGGTTTGGGGCATATGGAATGAGCGTGAGGGGTTTGGGCCATATGGAATGAGCGTGAGGGGCTTGGGGCATATCAAAGAGCGTGAGGGTCTTTGGGCATATGGAATGAGCATGAGGGGCTTGGGGCATATGGAATGAGTGTGAGGTGCTTGGGGCATATGGAATGATCGTGAGGGGCTTGGGGCATATGGAATGAGCGTGAGGGGCTTGGGGCATATGGAATGAGTTTGAGGGGCTTGAGGCATATGGAATGAGCGTGAGGGGCTTGGGGCATATGGAATGAGCTTAAGGGGCTTGGGGCATATGGAATAAGTCTGAGGGGCTTGGGGCATATGGAATGAGTCTGACGGACTTGGGGCATATGAATGAGCATGAGGGGCTTGGGGCATATGGAATGAGTGTGAGGGGTTTGGGGCATATGGAATGAGTGTGAGGGGTTTGGGTCATATGGAATGCGCGTGAGGAACTGGGGGCACATGGAATGAGTGTGAGGGGCTTGGGGCATATGGAATGAGCGTGAGGAGTTTGGGGCATATGGAATGAGCGTGAGGTGTTTGGTGCTTATGGAATGAGCGTGAGGGGCTTTGGCATATGAAAGAGCGTGAGGGGCTTGGGGCATATGGAATAAGTCTGAGGGGCTTGGGGCATATGGAATGAGCGTGAGGGGCTTGAGGCATATGGAATGAGTGTGAGGGGTTTGGGGCATATGGAATGAGTGTGAGGGGTTTGGGTCATATGGAATGCGCGTGAGGAACTGGGGGCACATGGAATGAGTGTGAGGGGCTTGGGGCATATGGAATGAGCGTGAGGAGTTTGGGGCATATGGAATGAGCGTGAGGGGTTTGGTGCATATGGAATGAGCATGAGGGGCTTGGGGCATATGAAAGAGCGTGAGGGGCTTGGGGCATATGGAATAAGTCTGAGGGGCTTGGGGCATATGGAATGAGCATGAGGGGCTTGGGGCATATGGAATAAGTCTGAGGGGCTTGGGGCATATGAACGAGCCTGAGGGGCTTGGGGCATAAGAAATGAGCGTGAGGGGCTTGGGGCATATGGAATGAGCGTGAGGGACTTGGGGCATATGGAATGAGCATGAGGGGCTTGGAGCATATGGAATGAGCCTGAAGGGTTTAGGGCATATGAAATGAGTGTGAGGGGCTTGGGGCATTTGGAATGAGCATGAGGGGCTTGGGGCATATGGAATGAGCATAAGGGAATTGGGGTATATGGAATAAGTCTGAGGGGCTTGGGGCATATGGAATGAGTGTGAGGGGCTTGGGCTTATGGAATGAGTTTGAGGGGCTTGGGGCATATGGATTGAGTCTGAGGGGCTTGGGGCATATGGATTGAGTCTGAGGGGCTTGGGGCATATGCATGATCGTGAGGGGCTTGGGGCATATGGAATGAGCATGAGGGGTTTGGAGCATATGGAATGAACATGAGGGGCTTAGGGCATATGAATGAGCGTGAGAGACTGGGGGCATATGGAATGAGCCTGAGGGACTGGGGCCATGTGGAATGAGCGTGAGGGACTGGGGCCATATGGAATGAGCATGAGGGACTTGGGGCATATGGAATAAGTCTGAGGGGCTTGGGGCATATGGAATGAGCATGAGGTGCTTGGGGCATATGGAATGAGCGTGAGGGGCTTTGGGCATATGGAATGAGCGTGAGGGGATTAGGGCATATGGAATGAGTTTGAGGGGTTTGGGGCATATGGAATGAGTCTGAGGGGCTTTGGCCATATGAATGAGCGTGAGGGGCTTGGGGCATATGGAATGAGTGTGAGGGGTTTGGGGCATATGGAATGAGTGTGAGGGGTTTGGGTCATATGGAATGCACGTGAGGAACTGGGGGCACATGGAATGAGTGTGAGGGGCTTGGGACATATGGAATGAGCGTGAGGAGTTTGGGGCATATGGAATGAGCGTGAGGGGTTTGGTGCATATGGAATGTGCGTGAGGGGCTTTGGGCATATGGAATGAGCGTGAGGGGCTTGGGGCATATGGAATAAGTCTGAGGGGCTTGGGGCATATGGAATGAGCATGAGGGGCTTGGGGCATATGGAATATGTCTGAGGGGCTTGGGGCATATGGAATGAGTTTGAGGGGCTTGGGGCATATGGAATAAGTCTGAGGGGCTTGGGGCATATGGAATGAGTCTGAGGGGCTTGGGGCATATGAATGAGCGTGAGGGGCTTGGGGCATATGGAATGAGTTTGAGGGGTTTGGGGCATATGGAATGAGTGTGAGGGGTTTGGGTCATATGGAATGCGCGTGAGGAACTGGGTGCACATGGAATGAGTGTGAGGGGATTGGGGCATATGGAATGAGCGTGAGGAGTTTGGGGCATATGGAATGAGCGTGAGGGGTTTGGTGCATATGGAATGAGCGTGAAGGGCTTGGGGCATATGAAAGAGCGTGAGGGGCTTGGGGCATATGGAATAAGTCTGAGGGGCTTGGGGCATATGGAATGAGCTTGAGGGGCTTGGGGCATATTGAATAAGTCTGAGGGGCTTGGGTTATATGGAACTAGCATTAGGGGCTTGGAGCATATGGAATAAGTCTGAGGGGCTTGGGGCATATGGAATGAGCGTGAGGGGCTTGGGGCATATGGAATGAGTGTGAGGGGTTTGGGGCATATGGAATGAGTGTGAGGGGTTTGGGTCATATGGAATGCGCGTGAGGAACTGGGGGCACATGGAATGAGTGTGAGGGGCTTGGGGCATATGGAATGAGCGTGAGGAGTTTGGGGCATATGGAATGAGCGTGAGGGGTTTGGTGCATATGGAATGAGCGTGAGGGGCTTGGGGCATATGAAAGAGCGTGAGGGGCTTGGGGCATATGGAATAAGTCTGAGGGGCGTGGGGCATATGGAATGAGCATGAGGGGCTTGGGGCATATGGAATAAGTCTGAGGGGCTTGGGGCATATGGAATGAGCGTGCGGGACTGGGGGCATATGGGATGAGCATGAGGGTCTTGGGCACATGGAATAAGTCTGAGAGGCTTGGGGCATATGAATGAGCGTGAAGGGCTTGGGGCATATGGAATGAGCTTGAGGGGTATGGGGCATATGGAAAGAGTGTGAGGGGCTTGGGGCTCATGAATGCAGTGAGGGGCTTGGGGCATATGGAACGAGTCTGAGGGGCTTGGGGCATATGGAATGAGCATGAGAGGCTTTGGGCATATGGAATGAGCAAGAGGGGCTTGGGGCATATGGAATGAGTGTGAGGTGCTTGGGGCATATGGAATGAGCGTGAGGGGCTTGTGGCATATGGAATGAGTGTGAGGGGCTTGGGGCATATGGAATGAGGTTGAGGGGCTTGGGGCAATTGGAATGAGCGTGAGGGGTTTGGGTCATATGGAATGCGCGTGAGGAACTGGGGGCACATGGAATGAGTGTGGGGGTTTGGGGCATATGGAATGAGCGTGAGGAGTTTGGGGCATATGGAATGAGTGTGAGGGGCTTGGGGCATATGAAAGTGCATGAGGGGCATGGGGCATATGGAATGAGCTTGAGGGGTATGGGGCATATGGAAAGAGTGTGAGGGGCTGGGGGCTCATGAATGCAGTGAGGGGCTTGGGGCATATGGAATGAGTCTGAGGGGCTTGGGGCATATGGAATGAGTGTGAGGGGCTTTGGGCATACGGAATGAGCATGAGGGGCTTGGGGCATATGGAATGAGTGTGAGGTGCTTGGGGCATATGGAATGAGCCTGAGGGGCTTGGGGCATATGGAATGAGCGTGAGGGGCTTG
Source organism: Ambystoma mexicanum (assembly GCF_040938575.1). Lineage (NCBI taxonomy): Eukaryota > Metazoa > Chordata > Amphibia > Caudata > Ambystomatidae > Ambystoma > Ambystoma mexicanum. Next base: position 24,143,746 of record NC_090934.1, on the reverse strand, counting down.
GGGCATATGGAATGAGTGTGAGGTGCTTGGGGCATATGGAATGAGCGTGAGGGGCTTGGGGCATATGGAATGAGTGTGAGGGGCTTGGGGCATATGGAATGAGTGTGAGGGGCTTGGGGCATATGGAATGAGTGTGAGGGGTTTGGGGCATATGGAATGAGTGTGAGGGGTTTGGGTCATATGGAATGCGCGTTAGGAACTGGGGGCACATGGAATGAGTGTGAGGAGCTTGGGGCATATGGAATGAGCGTGAGGAGTTTGGGGCAAATTGAATGAGCGTGAGGGGTTTGGTGCATATGGAATGAGCGTGAGGGGCTTGGGGCATATGAAAGAGCGTGAGGGGCTTGGGGCATATGGAATAAGTCTGAGGGGCTTGGGGCATATGGAATGAGCATGAGGGGCTTGGGGCATATGGAATAAGTCTGAGGGGCTTGGGGCATATGGAATGAGCATGAGGGGCTTGGGGCATATGGAATAAGTCTGAGGGGCTTGGGGCATATGGAATGAGCGTGAGGGGCTTGGGGCATATGGAATGAGTGTGAGGGGTTTGGGGCATATGGAATGAGTGTGAGGGGTTTGGGTCATATGGAATGCGCGTGAGGAACTGGGGGCACATGGAATGAGTGTGAGGGGCTTGGGGCATATGGAATGAGCGTGAGGAGTTTGGGGCATATGGAATGAGCGTGAGGGGTTTGGTGCATATGGAATGAGCGTGAGGGGCTTGGGGCATATGAAAGAGCGTGATTGGCTTGGGGCATATGGAATAAGTCTGAGGGGCTTGGGGCATATGGAATGAGCATGAGGGGCTTGGGGCATATGGAATAAGTCTGAGGGGCTTGGGGCACATGGAATGAGCTTGCAGGACTGGGGGCATATGGGATGAGCATGAGGGGCTTGGGCACATGGAATAAGTCTGAGAGGCTTGGGGCATATGAATGAGCTTGAGGGGCTTGGGGCATATGGAATGAGCTTGAGGGGTATGGGGCATATGGAAAGAGTGTGAGGGGCTTGGGGCTCATGAATGCACTGAGGGGCTTGGGGCATATGAAATGAGTCTGAGGGGCTTGGGGCATATGGAATGAGCGTGAGGGGCTTTGGGCATATGGAATGAACGTGAGGGACTTGGGGCATATGGAATGAGTGTGAGGTGCTTGGGGCATATGGAATGAGCGTGAGGGGCTTGGGGCATATGGAATGAGTGTGAGGGGCTTGGGGCATATGGAATGAGTATGAGGGGCTTGGGGCATATGGAATGAGCGTGAGGAACTGGGGGCACATGGAATGAGTGTGAGGGGCTTGGGGCATATGGAATGAGCGTGAGGAGTTTGGGGCATATGGAATGAGCGTGAGGGGTTTGGTGCATATGAAATGAGCGTGAGGGGCTTGGGGCATATGAAAGAGCGTGATTGGCTTGGGGCATATGGAATAAGTCTGAGGGGCTTGGGGCATATGGAATGAGTTTGAGGGGCTTGGGGCATATGGAATAAGTCTGAGGGGCTTGGGGCACATGGAATGAGCGTGCAGGACTGGGGGCATATGGGATGAGCATGAGGGGCTTGGGCACATGGAATAAGTCTGAGAGGCTTGGGGCATATGAATGAGCGTGAGGGGCTTGGGGCATATGGAATGAGCTTGAGGGGTATGGGGCATATGGAAAGAGTGTGAGGGGCTTGGGGCTCATGAATGCACTGAGGGGCTTGGGGCATATGAAATGAGTCTGAGGGGCTTGGGGCATATGGAATGAGCATGAGGGACTTTGGGCATATGGAATGAACGTGAGGGACTTGGGGCATATGGAATGAGTGTGAGGTGCTTGGGGCATATGGAATGAGCGTGAGGGGCTTGGGGCATATGGAATGAGTGTGAGGGGCTTGGGGCATATGGAATGAGTTTGAGGGGCTTGGGGCATATGGAATGCGCGTGAGGGGTTTGGGTCATATGGAATGCGCGTGAGGAACTGGGGGCACATGGAATGAGTATGGGGGTTTGGGGCATATGGAATGAGCGTGAGGAGTTTGGGGCATATGGAATGAGTGTGAGGGGCTTGGGGCATATGAAAGAGCATGAGGGGCATGGGGCATATGGAATAAGTCTGAGGGGCTTGGGGCATATGGAATGAGCATGAGGGGTTTGGGTCATATGGAATGCGCGTGAGGAACTCGGGGCACATGGAATGAGTATGGGGGTTTGGGGCATATGGAATGAGCGTGAGGAGTTTGGGGCATATGGAATGAGTGTGAGGGGCTTGGGGCATATGAAAGAGCATGAGGGGCATGGGGCATATGGAATAAGTCTGAGGGGCTTGGGGCATATGGAATGAGCATGAGGGGCTTAGGGCATATGGAATAAGTCTGAGGGGCTTGGGGCATATGGAATGAGCGTGAAGGGCTTGGGGCATATGGAATGAGCGTTAGGGACTGGGGGCATATGGGATGAGCATGAGGGGCTTGGGCACATGGAATAAGTCTGAGAGGCTTAGGGCATATGAATGAGCGTGAGGGGCTTGGGGCATATGGAATGAGCTTGAGGGGTATGGGGCATATGGAAAGAGTGTGAGGGGCTTGGGGCTCATGAATGCAGTGAGGGGCTTGCGGCATATGGAATGAGTGTGAGGAACTCAGGGCACATGGAATGAGTATGGGGGTTTGGGGCATATGGAATGAGCGTGAGGAGTTTGGGGCATATGGAATGAGTGTGAGGGGCTTGGGGCATATGAAAGAGCATGAGGGGCATGGGGCATATGGAATAAGTCTGAGGGGCTTGGGGCATATGGAATGAGCATGAGGGGCTTAGGGCATATGGAATAAGTCTGAGGGGCTTGGGGCATATGGAATGAGCGTGAAGGGCTTGGGGCATATGGAATGAGCGTTAGGGACTGGGGGCATATGGGATGAGCATGAGGGGCTTGGGCACATGGAATAAGTCTGAGAGGCTTAGGGCATATGAATGAGCGTGAGGGGCTTGGGGCATATGGAATGAGCGTGAGGAGTTTGGGGCATATGGATTGAGCGTGAGGGGTTTGGGGTGTATGGAATGAGCGTGAGGGATTGGGACATATGGAATGAATATGAGGGGCTTGGGGCATACGGAATGAGCGTGAGGGGCTTGCGGCATATTGAATGAGCGTGAGGAACTGAGGGCATATGGAATGAGCTTGAAGGGTTTGGGCATATAGAATGAGTGTGAGGGGATTGGGGCATATGAATGCAGTGAGGGGCTTGGGGCATATGGAATGAGCATGAAGGGCTTGGGGCATGTGGAATGAGCGTGAGGGACTGAGGGAATATGGAATGAGCGTGAAGGGTTTGGGGCATATGGAATGAGTGCAAGGGGCTTGGGCATATGGAATGCGCATGAGGGAATTAGGGCATATGAATGAGCGTGTGTGGCTTGGGGCATACGGAATGAGCATGAGGGGTTTGGGGCATATGGAATGTGCGTGAACGGCTTGGGGCATATGGAATGAGCACAGGGGGTTTGGGGCATATGGAATGAGCGCAAGGTGCTTGGGGCATATGGAATGAGCGTGAGGGACTGGGGGCATATGGAATGAGCGTGAGGGGCTTGGGGCATATGGAATGAGCATGAGGGACTGGGAGCATACGGAATGAGCCTGAGGGACTTGGGGCATATGAAATGAGCGTGAGGGACTGGGGCATAGGGAATGAGTGTGAGAGGCTTGGGAATATGGAATACGTCTGAGAGGCTTGGGGCATATGAATGAGCGTGAGGGGCTTGGGGCATATGGATTGAGCGTGAGGGGCTTGGGGCATGTGGAATGAGCGTGAGGAGCTTGGGACATATGGAATGAGCGTGAGGGGCTGGGGGCATATGGAATGAGCGTGAGGGGCTTGGGGCATATGGAATGAGTCTGAGAGGCTTGGGGCATATGGAATGAGCGTGAGGGGCTTGGGGCATATGGAATGAGCATGAGGGGCTTGAAGCATATGGAATGAGCCTGAGGGGCTTGGGGCATATGGAATGAGCGTGAGGGGTTTGGGGCATATGGAATGTGCATGAGGGGCTTGGGGCTTATGGAATGAGTACAGGGGGTTTGGGGCATATGGAATGAGTGCAAGGTGCTTGGGGCATATGGAATGATCGTGAGGGACTGGGGGCATATGGAATGAGCGTGAGGGGCTTGGGGCATATGAAATGAGCATGAGGGGCTTCGGGCATATGGAATGAGCGTGAGGCGTTTGGGGCATATGGAATGAGTTTGAGGGGCTTGGGGCATATGGAATGAGCGTGAGGGGTTTGGGTCATATGGAATGCGCGTGAGGAACTGGGGGCACATGGAATGAGTGTGGGGGTTTGGGGCATATGGAATGAGCGCAAGGAGTTTGGGGCATATGGAATGAGTGTGAGGGGCTTGGGGCATATGAAAGTGCATGAGGGGCATGGGGCATATGGAATGAGCTTGAGGGGTATGGTGCATATGGAAAGATTGTGAGGGGCTGGGGCATATGAATGCAGTGAGGGGCTTGGGGCATATGGAATGAGCGTGAGGGGCTTGGGGCATGTGGAATGAGCGTGAGGAGCTTGGGACATATGGAATGAGCGTGAGGGGCTGGGGGCATATGGAATGAGCGTGAGGGGCTTGGGGCATATGGAATGAGTCTGAGAGGCTTGGGGCATATGGAATGAGCGTGAGGGGCTTGGGGCATATGGAATGAGCATGAGGGGCTTGAAGCATATGGAATGAGCCTGAGGGGCTTGGGGCATATGGAATGAGCGTGAGGGGTTTGGGGCATATGGAATGTGCATGAGGGGCTTGGGGCTTATGGAATGAGTACAGGGGGTTTGGGGCATATGGAATGAGTGCAAGGTGCTTGGGGCATATGGAATGATCGTGAGGGACTGGGGGCATATGGAATGAGCGTGAGGGGCTTGGGGCATATGAAATGAGCATGAGGGGCTTCGGGCATATGGAATGAGCGTGAGGCGTTTGGGGCATATGGAATGAGTTTGAGGGGCTTGGGGCATATGGAATGAGCGTGAGGGGTTTGGGTCATATGGAATGCGCGTGAGGAACTGGGGGCACATGGAATGAGTGTGGGGGTTTGGGGCATATGGAATGAGCGCAAGGAGTTTGGGGCATATGGAATGAGTGTGAGGGGCTTGGGGCATATGAAAGTGCATGAGGGGCATGGGGCATATGGAATGAGCTTGAGGGGTATGGGGCATATGGAAAGAGTGTGAGGGGCTTGGGGCTCATGAATGCAGTGAGGGGCTTGGGGCATATGGAATGAGTCTGAGGGGCTTGGGGCATATGGAATGAGCGTGAGGGGCTTTGGGCATATGGAATGAGCGTGAGGGGCTTGGGGCATATGGAATGAGTGTGAGGTGCCTGGGGCATATGGAATGAGCGTGAGGGGCTTGGGGCATATGGAATGAGCGTGAGGGGCTTGGGGTATATGGAATGAGTGTGAGGTGCTTGGGGCATATGGAATTAGCGTGAGGGGCTTGGGGCATATGGAATGAGTGTGAGGGGCTTGGGGCATATGGAATGAGTGTGAGGGGTTTGGGGCATATGGAATGAGTGTGAGGGGTTTGGATAATATGGAATGCGCGTGAGGAACTGGGGGCACATGGAATGAGTGTGAGGGGCTTGGGGCATATGGAATGAGCGTGAGGAGTTTAGGGCAAATGGAATGAGCGTGAGGGGTTTGGTGCATATGGAATGAGCGTGAGGGGCTTGGGGCATATGAAAGAGCGTGAGGGGCTTGGGGCATATGGAATAAGTCTGAGGGGCTTGGGGCATATGGAATGAGCATGAGGGGCTTGGGGCATATGGAATAAGTCTGAGGGGCTTGGGGCATATGGAATGAGCATGAGGGGCTTGGGGCATATGGAATAAGTCTGAGGGGCTTGGGGCATATGGAATGAGCGTGAGGAGCTTGGGGCATATGGAATGAGTGTGAGGGGTTTGGGGCATATGGAATGAGTGTGAGGGGTTTGGGTCATATGGAATGCGCGTGAGGAACTGGGGGCACATGGAATGAGTGTTAGGGGCTTGGGGCATATGGAAAGAGCGTGAGGAGTTTGGGGCATATGGAATGAGCGTGAGGGGTTTGGTGCATATGGAATGAGCGTGAGGGGCTTGGGGCATATGAAAGAGCGTGAGGGGCTTGGGGCATATGGAATAAGTCTGAGGGGCTTGGGGCATATGGAATGAGCATGAGGGGCTTGGGGCATATGGAATAAGTCTGAGGGGCTTGGGGCATATGGAATGAGCGTTAGGGACTGGGGGCATATGGGATGAGCATGAGGGGCTTGGGCACATGGAATAAGTCTGAGAGGCTTGGGGCATATGAATGAGCGTGAGGGGCTTGGGGCATATGGAATGAGCTTGAGGGGTATGGGGCATATGGAAAGAGTGTGAGGGGCTTGGGGCTCATGAATGCACTGAGGGGCTTGGGGCATATGGAATGAGTCTGAGGGGCTTGGGGCATATGGAATGAGCGTGAGGGGCTTTGGGCATATGGAATGAACGTGAGGGGCTTGGGGCATATGGAATGAGTGTGAGGTGCTTGGGGCATATGGAATGAGCGTGAGGGGCTTGGGGCATATGGAATGAGTGTGAGGAGCTTGGGGCATATGGAATGAGTTTGAGGGGCTTGGGGCATATGGAATGCGCGTGAGGGGTTTGGGTCATATGGAATGCACGTGAGGAACTGGGGGCACTTGGAATGAGTGTGGGGGTTTGGGGCATATGGAATGAGCGTGAGGAGTTTGGGGCATATGGAATGAGTGTGAGGGGCTTGGGGCATATGAAAGAGCATGAGGGGCATGGGGCATATGGAATAAGTCTGAGGGGCTTGGGGCATATGGAATGAGCATGAGGGGCTTGGGGCATATGGAATAAGTCTGAGGGGCTTGGGGCATATGGAATGAGCGTGAAGGGCTTGGGGCATATGGAATGAGCGTGAGGGACTGGGGCATATGGGATGAGCATGAGGGGCTTGGGCACATGGAATAAGTCTGAGAGGCTTGGGGCATATGAATGAGCGTGAGGGGCTTGGGGCATATGGAATGAACTTGAGGGGTATGGGGCATATGGAAAGAGTGTGAGGGGCTTGGGGCTCATGAATGCAGTGAAGGGCTTGCGGCATATGGAATGAGTGTGAGGGGCTTGGGGCATATGGAATGAGCGTGAGGAGTTTGGGGCAAATGGATTGAGCGTGAGGGGTTTGGGGCGTATGGAATGAGCGTGAGGGATTGGGGCATATGGAATAAGTCTGAGGGGCTTGGGACATATGGAATGAATGTGAGGGGCTAGGGGCATATGGAATGAGCGTGAGGGGCTTGCGGCATATGGAATGAGCGTGAGGAACTGAGGGCATATGGAATGAGCTTGAAGGGTTTGGGCATATAGAATGAGTGTGAGGGGATTGGGGCATATGAATGCAGTGAGGGGCTTGGGGCATATGGAATGAGCATGAAGGGCTTGGGGCATGTGGAATGAGCGTGAGGGACTGAGGGCATATGGAATGAGTGTGAAGGGTTTGGGGCATATGGAATGAGCGCAAGGGGCTTTGGCATATGGAATGAGCATGAGGGGATTAGGGCATATGAATGAGCGTGTGTGGCTTGGGGCATATGGAATGAGCGTGAGGGGTTTGGGGCATATGGAATGTGCGTGAAGGGCTTGGGGCATATGGAATGAGCACAGGGGGTTTGGGGCATATGGAATGAGCGCAAATTGCTTGGGGCATATGGAATGAGCGTGAGGGACTGGGGGCATATGGAATGAGCATGAGGGGCTTGAGGCATATGGAATGAGCATGAGGTTCTGGGGGCATATGGAATGAGCCTGAGGGACTTGGGGCAGATGAAATGAGCGTGAGGGACTGTGGCGTAGGAAATGAGTGTGAGAGGCTTGGGAATATGGAATACGTCTGAGAGGCTTGGGGCATATGAATGAGCGTGAGGGGCTTGGGGCATATGGAATGAGCTTGAGGGGTATGGTGCATATGAAAAGATTGTGAGGGGCTTGGGGCATATGAATGCAGTGAGGGGCTTGGGGCATATGGAATGAGCGTGAGGGGCTTGGGGCATGTGGAATGAGCGTGAGGAGCTTGGGGCATATGGAATGAGCGTGAGGGGCTGGGGGCATATGGAATGAGCGTGAGGGGCTTGGGGCATATGGAATGAGTCTGAGAGGCTTGGGGCATATGGAATGAGTGTGAGGGGCTTGGGGCATATGGAATGAGCATGAGGGGCTTGGGGCATATGGAATGAGCGTGAGGGGCCTGGGGCATATGGAATGAGCGTGAGGGGTTTGGGGCATATGGAATGTGCATGAGGGGCTTGGGGCTTATGGAATGCGCGTGAGGAACTGGGGGCACATGGAATGAGTGTGAGGGGCTTGGGGCATATGGAATGAGCGTGAGGAGTTTGGGGCATATGGAATGAGCGTGAGGTGTTTGGTGCTTATGGAATGAGCGTGAGGGGCTTTGGCATATGAAAGAGCGTGAGGGGCTTGGGGCATATGGAATAAGTCTGAGGGGCTTGGGGCATATGGAATGAGCGTGAGGGGCTTGAGGCATATGGAATGAGTGTGAGGGGTTTGGGGCATATGGAATGAGTGTGAGGGGTTTGGGTCATATGGAATGCGCGTGAGGAACTGGGGGCACATGGAATGAGTGTGAGGGGCTTGGGGCATATGGAATGAGCGTGAGGAGTTTGGGGCATATGGAATGAGCGTGAGGGGTTTGGTGCATATGGAATGAGCATGAGGGGCTTGGGGCATATGAAAGAGCGTGAGGGGCTTGGGGCATATGGAATAAGTCTGAGGGGCTTGGGGCATATGGAATGAGCATGAGGGGCTTGGGGCATATGGAATAAGTCTGAGGGGCTTGGGGCATATGAACGAGCCTGAGGGGCTTGGGGCATAAGAAATGAGCGTGAGGGGCTTGGGGCATATGGAATGAGCGTGAGGGACTTGGGGCATATGGAATGAGCATGAGGGGCTTGGAGCATATGGAATGAGCCTGAAGGGCTTAGGGCATATGAAATGAGTGTGAGGGGCTTGGGGCATTTGGAATGAGCATGAGGGGCTTGGGGCATATGGAATGAGCATAAGGGACTTGGGGTATATGGAATAAGTCTGAGGGGCTTGGGGCATATGGAATGAGTGTGAGGGGCTTGGGCATATGGAATGAGTTTGAGGGGCTTGGGGCATATGGATTGAGTCTGAGGGGCTTGGGGCATATGGATTGAGTCTGAGGGGCTTGGGGCATATGCATGATCGTGAGGGGCTTGGGGCATATGGAATGAGCATGAGGGGTTTGGAGCATATGGAATGAACATGAGGGGCTTAGGGCATATGAATGAGCGTGAGAGACTGGGGGCATATGGAATGAGCCTGAGGGACTGGGGCCATGTGGAATGAGCGTGAGGGACTGGGGCCATATGGAATGAGCATGAGGGACTTGGGGCATATGGAATAAGTCTGAGGGGCTTGGGGCATATGGAATGAGCATGAGGTGCTTGGGGCATATGGAATGAGCGTGAGGGGCTTTGGGCATATGGAATGAGCGTGAGGGGATTGGGGCATATGGAATGAGTTTGAGGGGTTTGGGGCATATGGAATGAGTCTGAGGGGCTTTGGCCATATGAATGAGCGTGAGGGGCTTGGGGCATATGGAATGAGTGTGAGGGGTTTGGGGCATATGGAATGAGTGTGAGGGGTTTGGGTCATATGGAATGCACGTGAGGAACTGGGGGCACATGGAATGAGTGTGAGGGGCTTGGGACATATGGAATGAGCGTGAGGAGTTTGGGGCATATGGAATGAGCGTGAGGGGTTTGGTGCATATGGAATGTGCGTGAGGGGCTTTGGGCATATGGAATGAGCGTGAGGGGCTTGGGGCATATGGAATAAGTCTGAGGGGCTTGGGGCATATGGAATGAGCATGAGGGGCTTGGGGCATATGGAATATGTCTGAGGGGCTTGGGGCATATGGAATGAGTTTGAGGGGCTTGGGGCATATGGAATAAGTCTGAGGGGCTTGGGGCATATGGAATGAGTCTGAGGGGCTTGGGGCATATGAATGAGCGTGAGGGGCTTGGGGCATATGGAATGAGTTTGAGGGGTTTGGGGCATATGGAATGAGTGTGAGGGGTTTGGGTCATATGGAATGCGAGTGAGGAACTGGGTGCACATGGAATGAGTGTGAGGGGATTGGGGCATATGGAATGAGCGTGAGGAGTTTGGGGCATATGGAATGAGCGTGAGGGGTTTGGTGCATATGGAATGAGCGTGAAGGGCTTGGGGCATATGAAAGAGCGTGAGGGGCTTGGGGCATATGGAATAAGTCTGAGGGGCTTGGGGCATATGGAATGAGCTTGAGGGGCTTGGGGCATATTGAATAAGTCTGAGGGGCTTGGGTTATATGGAACTAGCATTAGGGGCTTGGAGCATATGGAATAAGTCTGAGGGGCTTGGGGCATATGGAATGAGCGTGAGGGGCTTGGGGCATATGGAATGAGTGTGAGGGGTTTGGGGCATATGGAATGAGTGTGAGGGGTTTGGGTCATATGGAATGCGCGTGAGGAACTGGGGGCACATGGAATGAGTGTGAGGGGCTTGGGGCATATGGAATGAGCGTGAGGAGTTTGGGGCATATGGAATGAGCGTGAGGGGTTTGGTGCATATGGAATGAGCGTGAGGGGCTTGGGGCATATGAAAGAGCGTGAGGGGCTTGGGGCATATGGAATAAGTCTGAGGGGCGTGGGGCATATGGAATGAGCATGAGGGGCTTGGGGCATATGGAATAAGTCTGAGGGGCTTGGGGCATATGGAATGAGCGTGCGGGACTGGGGGCATATGGGATGAGCATGAGGGGCTTGGGCACATGGAATAAGTCTGAGAGGCTTGGGGCATATGAATGAGCGTGAAGGGCTTGGGGCATATGGAATGAGCTTGAGGGGTATGGGGCATATGGAAAGAGTGTGAGGGGCTTGGGGCTCATGAATGCAGTGAGGGGCTTGGGGCATATGGAACGAGTCTGAGGGGCTTGGGGCATATGGAATGAGCATGAGAGGCTTTGGGCATATGGAATGAGCAAGAGGGGCTTGGGGCATATGGAATGAGTGTGAGGTGCTTGGGGCATATGGAATGAGCGTGAGGGGCTTGTGGCATATGGAATGAGTGTGAGGGGCTTGGGGCATATGGAATGAGTTTGAGGGGCTTGGGGCATATGGAATGAGCGTGAGGGGTTTGGGTCATATGGAATGCGCGTGAGGAACTGGGGGCACATGGAATGAGTGTGGGGGTTTGGGGCATATGGAATGAGCGTGAGGAGTTTGGGGCATATGGAATGAGTGTGAGGGGCTTAGGGCATATGAAAGTGCATGAGGGGCATGGGGCATATGGAATGAGCTTGAGGGGTATGGGGCATATGGAAAGAGTGTGAGGGGCTTGGGGCTCATGAATGCAGTGAGGGGCTTGGGGCATATGGAATGAGTCTGAGGGGCTTGGGGCATATGGAATGAGCGTGAGGGGCTTTGGGCATACGGAATGAGCATGAGGGGCTTGGGGCATATGGAATGAGTGTGAGGTGCTTGGGGCATATGGAATGAGCCTGAGGGGCTTGGGGCATATGGAATGAGCGTGAGGGGCTTGGGGCATATGGAATGAGTGTGAGGTGCTTGGGGCATATGGAATGAGCGTGAGGGGCTTGGGGCATATGGAATGAGTGTGAGGGGCTTGGGGCATATGGAATGAGTGTGAGGGGCTTGGGGCATATGGAATGAGTATGAGGGGTTTGGGGCATATGGAATGAGTGTGAGGGGTTTGGGTCATATGGAATGCGCGTGAGGAACTGGGGGCACATGGAATGAGTGTGAGGAGCTTGGGGCATATGGAATGAGCGTGAGGAGTTTGGGGCAAATTGAATGAGCGTGAGGGGTTTGGTGCATATGGAATGAGCGTGAGGGGCTTGGGGCATATGAAAGAGCGTGAGGGGCTTGGGGCATATGGAATAAGTCTGAGGGGCTTGGGGCATATGGAATGAGCATGAGGGGCTTGGGGCATATGGAATAAGTCTGAGGGGCTTGGGGCATATGGAATGAGCATGAGGGGCTTGGGGCATATGGAATAAGTCTGAGGGGCTTGGGGCATATGGAATGAGAGTGAGGGGCTTGGGGCATATGGAATGAGTGTGAGGGGTTTGGGGCATATGGAATGAGCGTGAGGAGTTTGGGGCATATGGAATGAGCGTGAGGGGTTTGGTGCATATGGAATGAGCGTGAGGGGCTTGGGGCATATGAAAGAGCGTGATTGGCTTGGGGCATATGGAATAAGTCTGAGGGGCTTGGGGCATATGGAATGAGCATGAGGGGCTTGGGGCATATGGAATAAGTCTGAGGGGCTTGGGGCACATGGAATGAGCTTGCAGGACTGGGGGCATATGGGATGAGCATGAGGGGCTTGGGCACATGGAATAAGTCTGAGAGGCTTGGGGCATATGAATGAGCGTGAGGGGCTTGGGGCATATGGAATGAGCTTGAGGGGTATGGGGCATATGGAAAGAGTGTGAGGGGCTTGGGGCTCATGAATGCACTGAGGGGCTTGGGGCATATGAAATGAGTCTGAGGGGCTTGGGGCATATGGAATGAGCGTGAGGGGCTTTGGGCATATGGAATGAACGTGAGGGACTTGGGGCATATGGAATGAGTGTGAGGTGCTTGGGGCATATGGAATGAGCGTGAGGGGCTTGGGGCATATGGAATGAGTGTGAGGGGCTTGGGGCATATGGAATGAGTATGAGGGGCTTGGGGCATATGGAATGAGCGTGAGGAACTGGGGGCACATGGAATGAGTGTGAGGGGCGTGGGGCATATGGAATGAGCGTGAGGAGTTTGGGGCATATGGAATGAGCGTGAGGGGTTTGGTGCATATGAAATGAGCGTGAGGGGCTTGGGGCATATGAAAGAGCGTGATTGGCTTGGGGCATATGGAATAAGTCTGAGGGGCTTGGGGCATATGGAATGAGTTTGAGGGGCTTGGGGCATATGGAATAAGTCTGAGGGGCTTGGGGCACATGGAATGAGCGTGCAGGACTGGGGGCATATGGGATGAGCATGAGGGGCTTGGGCACATGGAATAAGTCTGAGAGGCTTGGGGCATATGAATGAGCGTGAGGGGCTTGGGGCATATGGAATGAGCTTGAGGGGTATGGGGCATATGGAAAGAGTGTGAGGGGCTTGGGGCTCATGAATGCACTGAGGGGCTTGGGGCATATGAAATGAGTCTGAGGGGCTTGGGGCATATGGAATGAGCATGAGGGACTTTGGGCATATGGAATGAACGTGAGGGACTTGGGGCATATGGAATGAGTGTGAGGTGCTTGGGGCATATGGAATGAGCGTGAGGGGCTTGGGGCATATGGAATGAGTGTGAGGGGCTTGGGGCATATGGAATGAGTTTGAGGGGCTTGGGGCATATGGAATGCGCGTGAGGGGTTTGGGTCATATGGAATGCGCGTGAGGAACTGGGGGCACATGAAATGAGTATGGGGGTTTGGGGCATATGGAATGAGCGTGAGGAGTTTGGGGCATATGGAATGAGTGTGAGGGGCTTGGGGCATATGAAAGAGCATGAGGGGCATGGGGCATATGGAATAAGTCTGAGGGGCTTGGGGCATATGGAATGAGCATGAGGGGTTTGGGTCATATGGAATGCGCGTGAGGAACTCGGGGCACATGGAATGAGTATGGGGGTTTGGGGCATATGGAATGAGCGTGAGGAGTTTGGGGCATATGGAATGAGTGTGAGGGGCTTGGGGCATATGAAAGAGCATGAGGGGCATGGGGCATATGGAATAAGTCTGAGGGGCTTGGGGCATATGGAATGAGCATGAGGGTCTTAGGGCATATGGAATAAGTCTGAGGGGCTTGGGGCATATGGAATGAGCGTGAAGGGCTTGGGGCATATGGAATGAGCGTTAGGGACTGGGGGCATATGGGATGAGCATGAGGGGCTTGGGCACATGGAATAAGTCTGAGAGGCTTAGGGCATATGAATGAGCGTGAGGGGCTTGGGGCATATGGAATGAGCTTGAGGGGTATGGGGCATATGGAAAGAGTGTGAGGGGCTTGGGGCTCATGAATGCAGTGAGGGGCTTGCGGCATATGGAATGAGTGTGAGGAACTCGGGGCACATGGAATGAGTATGGGGGTTTGGGGCATATGGAATGAGCGTGAGGAGTTTGGGGCATATGGAATGAGTGTGAGGGGATTGGGGCATATGAAAGAGCATGAGGGGCATGGGGCATATGGAATAAGTCTGAGGGGCTTGGGGCATATGGAATGAGCATGAGGGGCTTAGGGCATATGGAATAAGTCTGAGGGGCTTGGGGCATATGGAATGAGCGTGAAGGGCTTGGGGCATATGGAATGAGCGTTAGGGACTGGGGGCATATGGGATGAGCATGAGGGGCTTGGGCACATGGAATAAGTCTGAGAGGCTTAGGGCATATGAATGAGCGTGAGGGGCTTGGGGCATATGGAATGAGCGTGAGGAGTTTGGGGCATATGGATTGAGCGTGAGGGGTTTGGGGTGTATGGAATGAGCGTGAGGGATTGGGACATATGGAATGAATATGAGGGGCTTGGGGCATACGGAATGAGCGTGAGGGGCTTGCGGCATATTGAATGAGCGTGAGGAACTGAGGGCATATGGAATGAGCTTGAAGGGTTTGGGCATATAGAATGAGTGTGAGGGGATTGGGGCATATGAATGCAGTGAGGGGCTTGGGGCATATGGAATGAGCATGAAGGGCTTGGGGCATGTGGAATGAGCGTGAGGGACTGAGGGAATATGGAATGAGCGTGAAGGGTTTGGGGCATATGGAATGAGTGCAAGGGGCTTGGGCATATGGAATGCGCATGAGGGAATTAGGGCATATGAATGAGCGTGTGTGGCTTGGGGCATACGGAATGAGCATGAGGGGTTTGGGGCATATGGAATGTGCGTGAACGGCTTGGGGCATATGGAATGAGCACAGGGGGTTTGGGGCATATGGAATGAGCGCAAGGTGCTTGGGGCATATGGAATGAGCGTGAGGGACTGGGGGCATATGGAATGAGCGTGAGGGGCTTGGGGCATATGGAATGAGCATGAGGGACTGGGAGCATACGGAATGAGCCTGAGGGACTTGGGGCATATGAAATGAGCGTGAGGGACTGGGGCATAGGGAATGAGTGTGAGAGGCTTGGGAATATGGAATACGTCTGAGAGGCTTGGGGCATATGAATGAGCGTGAGGGGCTTGGGGCATATGGAATGAGCTTGAGGGGTATGGTGCATATGGAAAGATTGTGAGGGGCTGGGGCATATGAATGCAGTGAGGGGCTTGGGGCATATGGAATGAGCGTGAGGGGCTTGGGGCATGTGGAATGAGCGTGAGGAGCTTGGGACATATGGAATGAGCGTGAGGGGCTGGGGGCATATGGAATGAGCGTGAGGGGCTTGGGGCATATGGAATGAGTCTGAGAGGCTTGGGGCATATGGAATGAGCGTGAGGGGCTTGGGGCATATGGAATGAGCATGAGGGGCTTGAAGCATATGGAATGAGCCTGAGGGGCTTGGGGCATATGGAATGAGCGTGAGGGGTTTGGGGCATATGGAATGTGCATGAGGGGCTTGGGGCTTATGGAATGAGTACAGGGGGTTTGGGGCATATGGAATGAGTGCAAGGTGCTTGGGGCATATGGAATGATCGTGAGGGACTGGGGGCATATGGAATGAGCGTGAGGGGCTTGGGGCATATGAAATGAGCATGAGGGGCTTCGGGCATATGGAATGAGCGTGAGGCGTTTGGGGCATATGGAATGAGTTTGAGGGGCTTGGGGCATATGGAATGAGCGTGAGGGGTTTGGGTCATATGGAATGCGCGTGAGGAACTGGGGGCACATGGAATGAGTGTGGGGGTTTGGGGCATATGGAATGAGCGCAAGGAGTTTGGGGCATATGGAATGAGTGTGAGGGGCTTGGGGCATATGAAAGTGCATGAGGGGCATGGGGCATATGGAATGAGCTTGAGGGGTATGGGGCATATGGAAAGAGTGTGAGGGGCTTGGGGCTCATGAATGCAGTGAGGGGCTTGGGGCATATGGAATGAGTCTGAGGGGCTTGGGGCATATGGAATGAGCGTGAGGGGCTTTGGGCATATGGAATGAGCGTGAGGGGCTTGGGGCATATGGAATGAGTGTGAGGTGCCTGGGGCATATGGAATGAGCGTGAGGGGCTTGGGGCATATGGAATGAGCGTGAGGGGCTTGGGGTATATGGAATGAGTGTGAGGTGCTTGGGGCATATGGAATTAGCGTGAGGGGCTTGGGGCATATGGAATGAGTGTGAGGGGCTTGGGGCATATGGAATGAGTGTGAGGGGTTTGGGGCATATGGAATGAGTGTGAGGGGTTTGGATAATATGGAATGCGCGTGAGGAACTGGGGGCACATGGAATGAGTGTGAGGGGCTTGGGGCATATGGAATGAGCGTGAGGAGTTTAGGGCAAATGGAATGAGCGTGAGGGTTTTGGTGCATATGGAATGAGCGTGAGGGGCTTGGGGCATATGAAAGAGCGTGAGGGGCTTGGGGCATATGGAATAAGTCTGAGGGGCTTGGGGCATATGGAATGAGCATGAGGGGCTTGGGGCATATGGAATAAGTCTGAGGGGCTTGGGGCATATGGAATGAGCATGAGGGGCTTGGGGCATATGGAATAAGTCTGAGGGGCTTGGGGCATATGGAATGAGCGTGAGGAGCTTGGGGCATATGGAATGAGTGTGAGGGGTTTGGGGCATATGGAATGAGTGTGAGGGGTTTGGGTCATATGGAATGCGCGTGAGGAACTGGGGGCACATGGAATGAGTGTTAGGGGCTTGGGGCATATGGAATGAGCGTGAGGAGTTTGGGGCATATGGAATGAGCGTGAGGGGTTTGGTGCATATGGAATGAGCGTGAGGGGCTTGGGGCATATGAAAGAGCCTGAGGGGCTTGGGGCATATGGAATAAGTCTGAGGGGCTTGGGGCATATGGAATGAGCATGAGGGGCTTGGGGCATATGGAATAAGTCTGAGGGGCTTGGGGCATATGGAATGAGCGTTAGGGACTGGGGGCATATGGGATGAGCATGAGGGGCTTGGGCACATGGAATAAGTCTGAGAGGCTTGGGGCATATGAATGAGCGTGAGGGGCTTGGGGCATATGGAATGAGCTTGAGGGGTATGGGGCATATGGAAAGAGTGTGAGGGGTTTGGGGCTCATGAATGCACTGAGGGGCTTGGGGCATATGGAATGAGTCTGAGGGGCTTGGGGCATATGGAATGAGCGTGAGGGGCTTTGGGCATATGGAATGAACGTGAGGGGCTTGGGGCATATGGAATGAGTGTGAGGTGCTTGGGGCATATGGAATGAGCGTGAGGGGCTTGGGGCATATGGAATGAGTGTGAGGAGCTTGGGGCATATGGAATGAGTTTGAGGGGCTTGGGGCATATGGAATGCGCGTGAGGGGTTTGGGTCATATGGAATGCACGTGAGGAACTGGGGGCACTTGGAATGAGTGTGGGGGTTTGGGGCATATGGAATGAGCGTGAGGAGTTTGGGGCATATGGAATGAGTGTGAGGGGCTTGGGGCATATGAAAGAGCATGAGGGGCATGGGGCATATGGAATAAGTCTGAGTTTCTTGGGGCATATGGAATGAGCATGAGGGGCTTGGGGCATATGGAATAAGTCTGAGGGGCTTGGGGCATATGGAATGAGCGTGAAGGGCTTGGGGCATATGGAATGAGCGTGAGGGACTGGGGCATATGGGATGAGCATGAGGGGCTTGGGCACATGGAATAAGTCTGAGAGGCTTGGGGCATATGAATGAGCGTGAGGGGCTTGGGGCATATGGAATGAACTTGAGGGGTATGGGGCATATGGAAAGAGTGTGAGGGGCTTGGGGCTCATGAATGCAGTGAGGGGCTTGCGGCATATGGAATGAGTGTGAGGGGCTTGGGGCATATGGAATGAGCGTGAGGAGTTTGGGGCATATGGATTGAGCGTGAGGGGTTTGGGGCGTATGGAATGAGCGTGAGGGATTGGGGCATATGGAATAAGTCTGAGGGGCTTGGGACATATGGAATGAATGTGAGGGGCTTGGGGCATATGGAATGAGCGTGAGGGGCTTGCGGCATATGGAATGAGCGTGAGGAACTGAGGGCATATGGAATGAGCTTGAAGGGTTTGGGCATATAGAATGAGTGTGAGGGGATTGGGGCATATGAATGCAGTGAGGGGCTTGGGGCATATGGAATGAGCATGAAGGGCTTGGGGCATGTGGAATGAGCGTGAGGGACTGAGGGCATATGGAATGAGTGTGAAGGGTTTGGGGCATATGGAATGAGCGCAAGGGGCTTTGGCATATGGAATGAGCATGAGGGGATTAGGGCATATGAATGAGCGTGTGTGGCTTGGGGCATATGGAATGAGCGTGAGGGGTTTGGGGCATATGGAATGTGCGTGAAGGGCTTGGGGCATATGGAATGAGCACAGGGGGTTTGGGGCATATGGAATGAGCGCAAATTGCTTGGGGCATATGGAATGAGCGTGAGGGACTGGGGGCATATGGAATGAGCATGAGGGGCTTGAGGCATATGGAATGAGCATGAGGTTCTGGGGGAATATGGAATGAGCCTGAGGGACTTGGGGCAGATGAAATGAGCGTGAGGGACTGTGGCGTAGGAAATGAGTGTGAGAGGCTTGGGAATATGGAATACGTCTGAGAGGCTTGGGGCATATGAATGAGCGTGAGGGGCTTGGGGCATATGGAATGAGCTTGAGGGGTATGGTGCATATGAAAAGATTGTGAGGGGCTTGGGGCATATGAATGCAGTGAGGGGCTTGGGGCATATGGAATGAGCGTGAGGGGCTTGGGGCATGTGGAATGAGCGTGAGGAGCTTGGGGCATATGGAATGAGCGTGAGGGGCTGGGGGCATATGGAATGAGCGTGAGGGGCTTGGGGCATATGGAATGAGTCTGAGAGGCTTGGGGCATATGGAATGAGTGTGAGGGGCTTGGGGCATATGGAATGAGCATGAGGGGCTTGGGGCATATGGAATGAGCGTGAGGGGCCTGGGGCATATGGAATGAGCGTGAGGGGTTTGGGGCATATGGAATGTGCATGAGGGGCTTGGGGCTTATGGAATGAGTACAGGGGGTTTGGGGCATATGGAATGAGTGCAAGGTGCTTGGGGCATATGGAATGAGCGTGAGGGACTGTGGGCATATGGAATGAGCGTGAGGGGCTTGGGGCATATGAAATGAGCATGAGGGACTGGGGGCATATGGAATGAGTGCGAGGGTCTTGGGGCATATGGAATAAGTCTGAGGGGCTTCGGGCATATGGAATGAGCGTGAGGAGTTTGGGGCATATGGAATGAGCGTGAGGGACTGGGGGCATATGGAATGAGCGTGAGGGGCTTGGGGCATATGGAATAAGTCTGAGGGGCTTGGGGCATATGGAATGAGCATGAGGTGCTTGGGGCATATGGAATAAGTCTGAAGGGCTTGGGGCATAAGGAATGAGCGTGAGGGACTGGGGACATATGGAATGAGCATGCAGGGCTTGGGGCATATGGAATGAGTGTGAGGTGATTGGGGCATATGGAATAAATCTGAGGGGCTTGGGGCATATGGAATGAGTTTGGGGGGCACGGGGCATATGAACGAGCGTGAGGGGCTTGGGGCATATGGAATGAGTGGGAGGGGTTTGGGGCATATCAAATGAGCATGAGGGGCTTGGGGCATATCGAATGAGCGTGAGGGACTGGGGGCATATGGAATGAGCGTGAGGGGCTTGGGGCATATGGAATGAGTGTGAGGGGTTTGGGGCATATCAAATGAGCGTGTGGGGCTTAGGGCATATGGAATGAGTTTGAGGGGCTTGGGGCATATCGAATGAGCGTGAGGGACTGGGGGCATATGGAATGAGTGTGAGGAGCTTGAGGCATATGGAATGAGCATGAGGGGTTTGGGGCATATGGAATGAGTCTGAGGGGCTTGGGGCATATAGAATGAGTCTGAGGGGCTTGGGGCATATGGAATGAATGTGAGGGGCTTGGGGCATATGGAATGAGCGTGAGGGGCTTGCGGCATATGGAATGAGCGTGAGGAACTGAGGGCATATGGAATGAGCTTGAAGGGTTTGGGCATATAGAATGAGTGTGAGGGGATTGGGGCATATGAATGCAGTGAGGGGCTTGGGGCATATTGAATGAGTGTGAGGAGTTTGGGGCATATGGATTGAGCGTGAGGGGTTTGGGGCGTATGGAATGAGCGTGAGGGATTGGGGCATATGGAATGAGCGTGAGGGGCTTGGGGCATATGGAATAAGTCTGAGGGGCTTGGGGCATATGGAATGAATGTGAGGGGCTTGGGGCATATGAAATGAGCGTGAGGGACTGTGGCGTAGGGAATGAGTGTGAGAGGCTTGGGAATATGGAATACGTCTGAGAGGCTTGGGGCATATGAATGAGCGTGAGGGGCTTGGGGCATATGGAATGAGCTTGAGGGGTATGGTGCATATGGAAAGATTGTGAGGGGCTTGGGGCATATGAATGCAGTGAGGGGCTTGGGGCATATGGAATGAGCGTGAGGGGCTTCGGGCATGTGGAATGAGCGTGAGGAGCTTGGGGCATATGGAATGAGCGTGAGGGGCTGGGGGCATATGGAATGAGCGTGAGGGGCTTGGGGCATATGGAATGAGTCTGAGAGGCTTGGGGCATATGGAATGAGCGTGAGGGGCTTGGGGCATATGGAATGAGCATGAGGGGTTTGGGGCATATGGAATGTGCATGAGGGGCTTGGGGCTTATGGAATGAGTACAGGGGGTTTGGGGCATATGGAATGAGTGCAAGGTGCTTGGGGCATATGGAATGAGCGTGAGGGGCTTTGGGCATATGGAATGAACGTGAGGGGCTTGGGGCATATGGAATGAGTGTGAGGTGCTTGGGGCATATGGAATGAGCGTGAGGGGCTTGGGGCATATGGAATGAGTGTGAGGAGCTTGGGGCATATGGAATGAGTTTGAGGGGCTTGGGGCATATGGAATGCGCGTGAGGGGTTTGGGTCATATGGAATGCACGTGAGGAACTGGGGGCACTTGGAATGAGTGTGGGGGTTTGGGGCATATGGAATGAGCGTGAGGAGTTTGGGGCATATGGAATGAGTGTGAGGGGCTTGGGGCATATGAAAGAGCATGAGGGGCATGGGGCATATGGAATAAGTCTGAGGGGCTTGGGGCATATGGAATAAGTCTGAGGGGCTTGGGGCATATGGAATGAGCGTGAAGGGCTTGGGGCATATGGAATGAGCGTGAGGGGCTGGGGGCATATGGAATGAGCGTGAGGGGCTTGGGGCATATGGAATGAGTCTTAGAGGCTTGGGGCATATGGAATGAGCGTGAGGGGCTTGGGGCATATGGAATGAGCATGAGGGGTTTGGGGCATATGGAATGTGCATGAGGGGCTTGGGGCTTATGGAATGAGTACAGGGGTTTTTTGGCATATGGAATGAGTGCAAGGTGCTTGGGGCATATGGAATGAGCGTGAGGGGCTTTGGGCATATGGAATGAACGTGAGGGGCTTGGGGCATATGGAATGAGTGTGAGGTGCTTGGGGCATATGGAATGAGCGTGAGGGGCTTGGGGCATATGGAATGAGTGTGAGGAGCTTGGGGCATATGGAATGAGTTTGAGGGGCTTGGGGCATATGGAATGCGTGTGAGGGGTTTGGGTCATATGGAATGCACGTGAGGAACTGGGGGCACTTGGAATGAGTGTGGGGGTTTGGGGCATATGGAATGAGCGTGAGGAGTTTGGGGCATATGGAATGAGTGTGAGGGGCTTGGGGCATATGAAAGAGCATGAGGGGCATGGGGATATGGAATAAGTCTGAGGGGCTTGGGGCATATGGAATGAGCATGAGGGGCTTGGGGCATATGGAATAAGTCTGAGGGGCTTGGGGCATATGGAATGAGCGTGAAGGGCTTGGGGCATATGGAATGAGCGTGAGGGACTGGGGCATATGGGATGAGCATGAGGGGCTTGGGCACATGGAATAAGTCTGAGAGGCTTGGGGCATATGAATGAGCGTGAGGGGCTTGGGGCATATGGAATGAGCTTGAGGGGTATGGGGCATATGGAAAGAGTGTGAGGGGCTTGGGGCTCATGAATGCAGTGAGGGGCTTGCGGCATATGGAATGAGTGTGAGGGGCTTGGGGCATATGGAATGAGCGTGAGGAGTTTGGGGCATATGGATTGAGTGTGAGGGGTTTGGGGCGTATGGAATGAGCGTGAGGGATTGGGGCATATGGAATAAGTCTGAGGGGCTTGGGACATATGGAATGAATGTGAGGGGCTTGGGGCATATGGAATGAGCGTGAGGGGCTTGCGGCATATGGAATGAGCGTGAGGGACTGAGGGCATATGGAATGAGCGTGAAGGGTTTGGGGCATATGGAATGAGCGCAAGAGGCTTGGGCATATGGAATGAGCATGAGGGGATTAGGGCATATGAATGAGCGTGTGTGGCTTGGGGCATATGGAATGAGCGTGAGGGGTTTGGGGCATATGGAATGTGCGTGAAGGGCTTGGGGCATATGGAATGAGCACAGGGGGTTTGGGGCATATGGAATGAGCGCAAATTGCTTGGGGCATATGGAATGAGCGTGAGGGACTGGGGGCATATGGAATGAGCATGAGGGGCTTGAGGCATATGGAATGAGCATGATGGACTGGGGGCATATGGAATGAGCCTGAGGGACTTGGGGCAGATGAAATGAGCGTGAGGGACTGTGGCGTAGGAAATGAGTGTGAGAGGCTTGGGAATATGGAATACGTCTGAGAGGCTTGGGGCATATGAATGAGCGTGAGGGGCTTGGGGCATATGGAATGAGCTTGAGGGGTATGGTGCATATGGAAAGATTGTGAGGGGCTTGGGGCATATGAATGCAGTGAGGGGCTTGGGGCATATGGAATGAGCGTGAGGGGCTTGGGGCATGTGGAATGAGCGTGAGGAGCTTGGGGCATATGGAATGAGCGTGAGGGGCTGGGGGCATATGGAATGAGCGTGAGGGGCTTGGGGCATATGGAATGAGTCTGAGAGGCTTGGGGCATATGGAATGAGTGTGAGGGGCTTGGGGCATATGGAATGAGCGTGAGGGGCTTGGGGCATATGGAATGAGCGTGAGGGGCTTGGGGCATATGGAATGAGCGTGAGGGGTTTGGGGCATATGGAATGTGCATGAGGGGCTTGGGGCTTATGGAATGAGTACAGGGGGTTTGGGGCATATGGAATGAGTGCAAGGTGCTTGGGGCATATGGAATGAGCGTGAGGGACTGGGGGCATATGGAATGAGCGTGAGGGGCTTGGGGCATATGAAATGAGCATGAGGGACTGGGGGCATATGGAATGAGTGCGAGGGGCTTGGGGCATATGGAATAAGTCTGAGGGGCTTCGGGCATATGGAATGAGCGTGAGGAGTTTGGGGCATATGGAATGAGCGTGAGGGACTGGGGGCATATGGAATGAGCGTGAGGGGCTTGGGGCATATGGAATAAGTCTGAGGGGCTTGGGGCATATGGAATGAGCATGAGGTGCTTGGGGCATATGGAATAAGTCTGAAGGGCTTGGGGCATAAAGAATGAGCGTGAGGGACTGGGGACATATGGAATGAGCATGCAGGGCTTGGGGCATATGGAATGAGTGTGAGGTGATTGGGGCATATGGAATAAATCTGAGGGGCTTGGGGCATATGGAATGAGTTTGGGGGGCACGGGGCATATGAACGAGCATGAGGGGCTTGGGGCATATGGAATGAGTGGGAGGGGTTTGGGGCATATCAAATGAGCATGAGGGGCTTGGGGCATATCGAATGAGCGTGAGGGACTGGGGGCATATGGAATGAGCGTGAGGGGCTTGGGGCATATGGAATGAGTGTGAGGGGTTTGGGGCATATCAAATGAGCGTGTGGGGCTTAGGGCATATGGAATGAGTTTGAGGGGCTTGGGGCATATCGAATGAGCGTGAGGGACTGGGGGCATATGGAATGAGTGTGAGGAGCTTGAGGCATATGGAATGAGCATGAGGGGTTTGGGGCATATGGAATGAGTCTGAGGGGCTTGGGGCGTATAGAATGAGTCTGAGGGGCTTGGGGCATATGGAATGAATGTGAGGGGCTTGGGGCATATGGAATGAGCGTGAGGGGCTTGCGGCATATGGAATGAGCGTGAGGAACTGAGGGCATATGGAATGAGCTTGAAGGGTTTTGGCATATAGAATGAGTGTGAGGGGATTGGAGCATATGAATGCAGTGAGGGGCTTGGGGCATATGGAATAAGTCTGAGGGGCTTGGGGCATATGAACGAGCCTGAGGGGCTTGGGGCATAAGAAATGAGCGTGAGGGGCTTGGGGCATATGGAATGAGCGTGAGGGACTTGGGGCATATGGAATGAGCATGAGGGGCTTGGAGCATATGGAATGAGCCTGAAGGGCTTAGGGCATATGAAATGAGTGTGAGGGGCTTGGGGCATTTGGAATGAGCATGAGGGGCTTGGGGCATATGGAATGAGCATAAGGGACTTGGGGTATATGGAATAAGTCTGAGGGGCTTGGGGCATATGGAATGAGTGTGAGGGGCTTGGGCATATGGAATGAGTTTGAGGGGCTTGGGGCATATGGATTGAGTCTGAGGGGCTTGGGGCATATGGATTGAGTCTGAGGGGCTTGGGGCATATGCATGATCGTGAGGGGCTTGGGGCATATGGAATGAGCATGAGGGGTTTGGAGCATATGGAATGAACATGAGGGGCTTAGGGCATATGAATGAGCGTGAGAGACTGGGGGCATATGGAATGAGCCTGAGGGACTGGGGCCATGTGGAATGAGCGTGAGGGACTGGGGCCATATGGAATGAGCATGAGGGACTTGGGGCATATGGAATAAGTCTGAGGGGCTTGGGGCATATGGAATGAGCATGAGGTGCTTGGGGCATATGGAATGAGCGTGAGGGGCTTTGGGCATATGGAATGAGCGTGAGGGGATTGGGGCATATGGAATGAGTTTGAGGGGTTTGGGGCATATGGAATGAGTCTGAGGGGCTTTGGCCATATGAATGAGCGTGAGGGGCTTGGGGCATATGGAATGAGTGTGAGGGGTTTGGGGCATATGGAATGAGTGTGAGGGGTTTGGGTCATATGGAATGCACGTGAGGAACTGGGGGCACATGGAATGAGTGTGAGGGGCTTGGGACATATGGAATGAGCGTGAGGAGTTTGGGGCATATGGAATGAGCGTGAGGGGTTTGGTGCATATGGAATGTGCGTGAGGGGCTTTGGGCATATGGAATGAGCGTGAGGGGCTTGGGGCATATGGAATAAGTCTGAGGGGCTTGGGGCATATGGAATGAGCATGAGGGGCTTGGGGCATATGGAATATGTCTGAGGGGCTTGGGGCATATGGAATGAGTTTGAGGGGCTTGGGGCATATGGAATAAGTCTGAGGGGCTTGGGGCATATGGAATGAGTCTGAGGGGCTTGGGGCATATGAATGAGCGTGAGGGGCTTGGGGCATATGGAATGAGTTTGAGGGGTTTGGGGCATATGGAATGAGTGTGAGGGGTTTGGGTCATATGGAATGCGAGTGAGGAACTGGGTGCACATGGAATGAGTGTGAGGGGATTGGGGCATATGGAATGAGCGTGAGGAGTTTGGGGCATATGGAATGAGCGTGAGGGGTTTGGTGCATATGGAATGAGCGTGAAGGGCTTGGGGCATATGAAAGAGCGTGAGGGGCTTGGGGCATATGGAATAAGTCTGAGGGGCTTGGGGCATATGGAATGAGCTTGAGGGGCTTGGGGCATATTGAATAAGTCTGAGGGGCTTGGGTTATATGGAACTAGCATTAGGGGCTTGGAGCATATGGAATAAGTCTGAGGGGCTTGGGGCATATGGAATGAGCGTGAGGGGCTTGGGGCATATGGAATGAGTGTGAGGGGTTTGGGGCATATGGAATGAGTGTGAGGGGTTTGGGTCATATGGAATGCGCGTGAGGAACTGGGGGCACATGGAATGAGTGTGAGGGGCTTGGGGCATATGGAATGAGCGTGAGGAGTTTGGGGCATATGGAATGAGCGTGAGGGGTTTGGTGCATATGGAATGAGCGTGAGGGGCTTGGGGCATATGAAAGAGCGTGAGGGGCTTGGGGCATATGGAATAAGTCTGAGGGGCGTGGGGCATATGGAATGAGCATGAGGGGCTTGGGGCATATGGAATAAGTCTGAGGGGCTTGGGGCATATGGAATGAGCGTGCGGGACTGGGGGCATATGGGATGAGCATGAGGGGCTTGGGCACATGGAATAAGTCTGAGAGGCTTGGGGCATATGAATGAGCGTGAAGGGCTTGGGGCATATGGAATGAGCTTGAGGGGTATGGGGCATATGGAAAGAGTGTGAGGGGCTTGGGGCTCATGAATGCAGTGAGGGGCTTGGGGCATATGGAACGAGTCTGAGGGGCTTGGGGCATATGGAATGAGCATGAGAGGCTTTGGGCATATGGAATGAGCAAGAGGGGCTTGGGGCATATGGAATGAGTGTGAGGTGCTTGGGGCATATGGAATGAGCGTGAGGGGCTTGTGGCATATGGAATGAGTGTGAGGGGCTTGGGGCATATGGAATGAGTTTGAGGGGCTTGGGGCATATGGAATGAGCGTGAGGGGTTTGGGTCATATGGAATGCGCGTGAGGAACTGGGGGCACATGGAATGAGTGTGGGGGTTTGGGGCATATGGAATGAGCGTGAGGAGTTTGGGGCATATGGAATGAGTGTGAGGGGCTTAGGGCATATGAAAGTGCATGAGGGGCATGGGGCATATGGAATGAGCTTGAGGGGTATGGGGCATATGGAAAGAGTGTGAGGGGCTTGGGGCTCATGAATGCAGTGAGGGGCTTGGGGCATATGGAATGAGTCTGAGGGGCTTGGGGCATATGGAATGAGCGTGAGGGGCTTTGGGCATACGGAATGAGCATGAGGGGCTTGGGGCATATGGAATGAGTGTGAGGTGCTTGGGGCATATGGAATGAGCCTGAGGGGCTTGGGGCATATGGAATGAGCGTGAGGGGCTTGGGGCATATGGAATGAGTGTGAGGTGCTTGGGGCATATGGAATGAGCGTGAGGGGCTTGGGGCATATGGAATGAGTGTGAGGGGCTTGGGGCATATGGAATGAGTGTGAGGGGCTTGGGGCATATGGAATGAGTGTGAGGGGTTTGGGGCATATGGAATGAGTGTGAGGGGTTTGGGTCATATGGAATGCGCGTGAGGAACTGGGGGCACATGGAATGAGTGTGAGGAGCTTGGGGCATATGGAATGAGCGTGAGGAGTTTGGGGCAAATTGAATGAGCGTGAGGGGTTTGGTGCATATGGAATGAGCGTGAGGGGCTTGGGGCATATGAAAGAGCGTGAGGGGCTTGGGGCATATGGAATAAGTCTGAGGGGCTTGGGGCATATGGAATGAGCATGAGGGGCTTGGGGCATATGGAATAAGTCTGAGGGGCTTGGGGCATATGGAATGAGCATGAGGGGCTTGGGGCATATGGAATAAGTCTGAGGGGCTTGGGGCATATGGAATGAGCGTGAGGGGCTTGGGGCATATGGAATGAGTGTGAGGGGTTTGGGGCATATGGAATGAGCGTGAGGAGTTTGGGGCATATGGAATGAGCGTGAGGGGTTTGGTGCATATGGAATGAGCGTGAGGGGCTTGGGGCATATGAAAGAGCGTGATTGGCTTGGGGCATATGGAATAAGTCTGAGGGGCTTGGGGCATATGGAATGAGCATGAGGGGCTTGGGGCATATGGAATAAGTCTGAGGGGCTTGGGGCACATGGAATGAGCTTGCAGGACTGGGGGCATATGGGATGAGCATGAGGGGCTTGGGCACATGGAATAAGTCTGAGAGGCTTGGGGCATATGGAATGAGCTTGAGGGGTATGGGGCATATGGAAAGAGTGTGAGGGGCTTGGGGCTCATGAATGCACTGAGGGGCTTGGGGCATATGAAATGAGTCTGAGGGGCTTGGGGCATATGGAATGAGCGTGAGGGGCTTTGGGCATATGGAATGAACGTGAGGGACTTGGGGCATATGGAATGAGTGTGAGGTGCTTGGGGCATATGGAATGAGCGTGAGGGGCTTGGGGCATATGGAATGAGTGTGAGGGGCTTGGGGCATATGGAATGAGTATGAGGGGCTTGGGGCATATGGAATGAGCGTGAGGAACTGGGGGCACATGGAATGAGTGTGAGGGGCTTGGGGCATATGGAATGAGCGTGAGGAGTTTGGGGCATATGGAATGAGCGTGAGAGGTTTGGTGCATATGAAATGAGCGTGAGGGGCTTGGGGCATATGAAAGAGCGTGATTGGCTTGGGGCATATGGAATAAGTCTGAGGGGCTTGGGGCATATGGAATGAGTTTGAGGGGCTTGGGGCATATGGAATAAGTCTGAGGGGCTTGGGGCACATGGAATGAGCGTGCAGGACTGGGGGCATATGGGATGAGCATGAGGGGCTTGGGCACATGGAATAAGTCTGAGAGGCTTGGGGCATATGAATGAGCGTGAGGGGCTTGGGGCATATGGAATGAGCTTGAGGGGTATGGGGCATATGGAAAGAGTGTGAGGGGCTTGGGGCTCATGAATGCACTGAGGGGCTTGGGGCATATGAAATGAGTCTGAGGGGCTTGGGGCATATGGAATGAGCATGAGGGACTTTGGGCATATGGAATGAACGTGAGGGACTTGGGGCATATGGAATGAGTGTGAGGTGCTTGGGGCATATGGAATGAGCGTGAGGGGCTTGGGGCATATGGAATGAGTGTGAGGGGCTTGGGGCATATGGAATGAGTTTGAGGGGCTTGGGGCATATGGAATGCGCGTGAGGGGTTTGGGTCATATGGAATGCGCGTGAGGAACTGGGGGCACATGAAATGAGTATGGGGGTTTGGGGCATATGGAATGAGCGTGAGGAGTTTGGGGCATATGGAATGAGTGTGAGGGGCTTGGGGCATATGAAAGAGCATGAGGGGCATGGGGCATATGGAATAAGTCTGAGGGGCTTGGGGCATATGGAATGAGCATGAGGGGTTTGGGTCATATGGAATGCGCGTGAGGAACTCGGGGCACATGGAATGAGTATGGGGGTTTGGGGCATATGGAATGAGCGTGAGGAGTTTGGGGCATATGGAATGAGTGTGAGGGGCTTGGGGCATATGAAAGAGCATGAGGGGCATGGGGCATATGGAATAAGTCTGAGGGGCTTGGGGCATATGGAATGAGCATGAGGGTCTTAGGGCATATGGAATAAGTCTGAGGGGCTTGGGGCATATGGAATGAGCGTGAAGGGCTTGGGGCATATGGAATGAGCGTTAGGGACTGGGGGCATATGGGATGAGCATGAGGGGCTTGGGCACATGGAATAAGTCTGAGAGGCTTAGGGCATATGAATGAGCGTGAGGGGCTTGGGGCATATGGAATGAGCTTGAGGGGTATGGGGCATATGGAAAGAGTGTGAGGGGCTTGGGGCTCATGAATGCAGTGAGGGGCTTGCGGCATATGGAATGAGTGTGAGGAACTCGGGGCACATGGAATGAGTATGGGGGTTTGGGGCATATGGAATGAGCGTGAGGAGTTTGGGGCATATGGAATGAGTGTGAGGGGATTGGGGCATATGAAAGAGCATGAGGGGCATGGGGCATATGGAATAAGTCTGAGGGGCTTGGGGCATATGGAATGAGCATGAGGGGCTTAGGGCATATGGAATAAGTCTGAGGGGCTTGGGGCATATGGAATGAGCGTGAAGGGCTTGGGGCATATGGAATGAGCGTTAGGGACTGGGGGCATATGGGATGAGCATGAGGGGCTTGGGCACATGGAATAAGTCTGAGAGGCTTAGGGCATATGAATGAGCGTGAGGGGCTTGGGGCATATGGAATGAGCGTGAGGAGTTTGGGGCATATGGATTGAGCGTGAGGGGTTTGGGGTGTATGGAATGAGCGTGAGGGATTGGGACATATGGAATGAATATGAGGGGCTTGGGGCATACGGAATGAGCGTGAGGGGCTTGCGGCATATTGAATGAGCGTGAGGAACTGAGGGCATATGGAATGAGCTTGAAGGGTTTGGGCATATAGAATGAGTGTGAGGGGATTGGGGCATATGAATGCAGTGAGGGGCTTGGGGCATATGGAATGAGCATGAAGGGCTTGGGGCATGTGGAATGAGCGTGAGGGACTGAGGGAATATGGAATGAGCGTGAAGGGTTTGGGGCATATGGAATGAGTGCAAGGGGCTTGGGCATATGGAATGCGCATGAGGGAATTAGGGCATATGAATGAGCGTGTGTGGCTTGGGGCATACGGAATGAGCATGAGGGGTTTGGGGCATATGGAATGTGCGTGAACGGCTTGGGGCATATGGAATGAGCACAGGGGGTTTGGGGCATATGGAATGAGCGCAAGGTGCTTGGGGCATATGGAATGAGCGTGAGGGACTGGGGGCATATGGAATGAGCGTGAGGGGCTTGGGGCATATGGAATGAGCATGAGGGACTGGGAGCATACGGAATGAGCCTGAGGGACTTGGGGCATATGAAATGAGCGTGAGGGACTGGGGCATAGGGAATGAGTGTGAGAGGCTTGGGAATATGGAATACGTCTGAGAGGCTTGGGGCATATGAATGAGCGTGAGGGGCTTGGGGCATATGGAATGAGCTTGAGGGGTATGGTGCATATGGAAAGATTGTGAGGGGCTGGGGCATATGAATGCAGTGAGGGGCTTGGGGCATATGGAATGAGCGTGAGGGGCTTGGGGCATGTGGAATGAGCGTGAGGAGCTTGGGACATATGGAATGAGCGTGAGGGGCTGGGGGCATATGGAATGAGCGTGAGGGGCTTGGGGCATATGGAATGAGTCTGAGAGGCTTGGGGCATATGGAATGAGCGTGAGGGGCTTGGGGCATATGGAATGAGCATGAGGGGCTTGAAGCATATGGAATGAGCCTGAGGGGCTTGGGGCATATGGAATGAGCGTGAGGGGTTTGGGGCATATGGAATGTGCATGAGGGGCTTGGGGCTTATGGAATGAGTACAGGGGGTTTGGGGCATATGGAATGAGTGCAAGGTGCTTGGGGCATATGGAATGATCGTGAGGGACTGGGGGCATATGGAATGAGCGTGAGGGGCTTGGGGCATATGAAATGAGCATGAGGGGCTTCGGGCATATGGAATGAGCGTGAGGCGTTTGGGGCATATGGAATGAGTTTGAGGGGCTTGGGGCATATGGAATGAGCGTGAGGGGTTTGGGTCATATGGAATGCGCGTGAGGAACTGGGGGCGCATGGAATGAGTGTGGGGGTTTGGGGCATATGGAATGAGCGCAAGGAGTTTGGGGCATATGGAATGAGTGTGAGGGGCTTGGGGCATATGAAAGTGCATGAGGGGCATGGGGCATATGGAATGAGCTTGAGGGGTATGGGGCATATGGAAAGAGTGTGAGGGGCTTGGGGCTCATGAATGCAGTGAGGGGCTTGGGGCATATGGAATGAGTCTGAGGGGCTTGGGGCATATGGAATGAGCGTGAGGGGCTTTGGGCATATGGAATGAGCGTGAGGGGCTTGGGGCATATGGAATGAGTGTGAGGTGCCTGGGGCATATGGAATGAGCGTGAGGGGCTTGGGGCATATGGAATGAGCGTGAGGGGCTTGGGGTATATGGAATGAGTGTGAGGTGCTTGGGGCATATGGAATTAGCGTGAGGGGCTTGGGGCATATGGAATGAGTGTGAGGGGCTTGGGGCATATGGAATGAGTGTGAGGGGTTTGGGGCATATGGAATGAGTGTGAGGGGTTTGGATAATATGGAATGCGCGTGAGGAACTGGGGGCACATGGAATGAGTGTGAGGGGCTTGGGGCATATGGAATGAGCGTGAGGAGTTTAGGGCAAATGGAATGAGCGTGAGGGTTTTGGTGCATATGGAATGAGCGTGAGGGGCTTGGGGCATATGAAAGAGCGTGAGGGGCTTGGGGCATATGGAATAAGTCTGAGGGGCTTGGGGCATATGGAATGAGCATGAGGGGCTTGGGGCATATGGAATAAGTCTGAGGGGCTTGGGGCATATGGAATGAGCATGAGGGGCTTGGGGCATATGGAATAAGTCTGAGGGGCTTGGGGCATATGGAATGAGCGTGAGGAGCTTGGGGCATATGGAATGAGTGTGAGGGGTTTGGGGCATATGGAATGAGTGTGAGGGGTTTGGGTCATATGGAATGCGCGTGAGGAACTGGGGGCACATGGAATGAGTGTTAGGGGCTTGGGGCATATGGAATGAGCGTGAGGAGTTTGGGGCATATGGAATGAGCGTGAGGGGTTTGGTGCATATGGAATGAGCGTGAGGGGCTTGGGGCATATGAAAGAGCATGAGGGGCTTGGGGCATATGGAATAAGTCTGAGGGGCTTGGGGCATATGGAATGAGCATGAGGGGCTTGGGGCATATGGAATAAGTCTGAGGGGCTTGGGGCATATGGAATGAGCGTTAGGGACTGGGGGCATATGGGATGAGCATGAGGGGCTTGGGCACATGGAATAAGTCTGAGAGGCTTGGGGCATATGAATGAGCGTGAGGGGCTTGGGGCATATGGAATGAGCTTGAGGGGTATGGGGCATATGGAAAGAGTGTGAGGGGCTTGGGGCTCATGAATGCACTGAGGGGCTTGGGGCATATGGAATGAGTCTGAGGGGCTTGGGGCATATGGAATGAGCGTGAGGGGCTTTGGGCATATGGAATGAACGTGAGGGGCTTGGGGCATATGGAATGAGTGTGAGGTGCTTGGGGCATATGGAATGAGCGTGAGGGGCTTGGGGCATATGGAATGAGTGTGAGGAGCTTGGGGCATATGGAATGAGTTTGAGGGGCTTGGGGCATATGGAATGCGCGTGAGGGGTTTGGGTCATATGGAATGCACGTGAGGAACTGGGGGCACTTGGAATGAGTGTGGGGGTTTGGGGCATATGGAATGAGCGTGAGGAGTTTGGGGCATATGGAATGAGTGTGAGGGGCTTGGGGCATATGAAAGAGCATGAGGGGCATGGGGCATATGGAATAAGTCTGAGGGGCTTGGGGCATATGGAATGAGCATGAGGGGCTTGGGGCATATGGAATAAGTCTGAGGGGCTTGGGGCATATGGAATGAGCGTGAAGGGCTTGGGGCATATGGAATGAGCGTGAGGGACTGGGGCATATGGGATGAGCATGAGGGGCTTGGGCACATGGAATAAGTCTGAGAGGCTTGGGGCATATGAATGAGCGTGAGGGGCTTGGGGCATATGGAATGAACTTGAGGGGTATGGGGCATATGGAAAGAGTGTGAGGGGCTTGGGGCTCATGAATGCAGTGAGGGGCTTGCGGCATATGGAATGAGTGTGAGGGGCTTGGGGCATATGGAATGAGCGTGAGGAGTTTGGGGCATATGGATTGAGCGTGAGGGGTTTGGGGCGTATGGAATGAGCGTGAGGGATTGGGGCATATGGAATAAGTCTGAGGGGCTTGGGACATATGGAATGAATGTGAGGGGCTTGGGGCATATGGAATGAGCGTGAGGGGCTTGCGGCATATGGAATGAGCGTGAGGAACTGAGGGCATATGGAATGAGCTTGAAGGGTTTGGGCATATAGAATGAGTGTGAGGGGATTGGGGCATATGAATGCAGTGAGGGGCTTGGGGCATATGGAATGAGCATGAAGGGCTTGGGGCATGTGGAATGAGCGTGAGGGACTGAGGGCATATGGAATGAGTGTGAAGGGTTTGGGGCATATGGAATGAGCGCAAGGGGCTTTGGCATATGGAATGAGCATGAGGGGATTAGGGCATATGAATGAGCGTGTGTGGCTTGGGGCATATGGAATGAGCGTGAGGGGTTTGGGGCATATGGAATGTGCGTGAAGGGCTTGGGGCATATGGAATGAGCACAGGGGGTTTGGGGCATATGGAATGAGCGCAAATTGCTTGGGGCATATGGAATGAGCGTGAGGGACTGGGGGCATATGGAATGAGCATGAGGGGCTTGAGGCATATGGAATGAGCATGAGGTTCTGGGGGAATATGGAATGAGCCTGAGGGACTTGGGGCAGATGAAATGAGCGTGAGGGACTGTGGCGTAGGAAATGAGTGTGAGAGGCTTGGGAATATGGAATACGTCTGAGAGGCTTGGGGCATATGAATGAGCGTGAGGGGCTTGGGGCATATGGAATGAGCTTGAGGGGTATGGTGCATATGAAAAGATTGTGAGGGGCTTGGGGCATATGAATGCAGTGAGGGGCTTGGGGCATATGGAATGAGCGTGAGGGGCTTGGGGCATGTGGAATGAGCGTGAGGAGCTTGGGGCATATGGAATGAGCGTGAGGGGCTGGGGGCATATGGAATGAGCGTGAGGGGCTTGGGGCATATGGATTGAGTCTGAGAGGCTTGGGGCATATGGAATGAGTGTGAGGGGCTTGGGGCATATGGAATGAGCATGAGGGGCTTGGGGCATATGGAATGAGCGTGAGGGGCCTGGGGCATATGGAATGAGCGTGAGGGGTTTGGGGCATATGGAATGTGCATGAGGGGCTTGGGGCTTATGGAATGAGTACAGGGGGTTTGGGGCATATGGAATGAGTGCAAGGTGCTTGGGGCATATGGAATGAGCGTGAGGGACTGTGGGCATATGGAATGAGCGTGAGGGGCTTGGGGCATATGAAATGAGCATGAGGGACTGGGGGCATATGGAATGAGTGCGAGGGTCTTGGGGCATATGGAATAAGTCTGAGGGGCTTCGGGCATATGGAATGAGCGTGAGGAGTTTGGGGCATATGGAATGAGCGTGAGGGACTGGGGGCATATGGAATGAGCGTGAGGGGCTTGGGGCATATGGAATAAGTCTGAGGGGCTTGGGGCATATGGAATGAGCATGAGGTGCTTGGGGCATATGGAATAAGTCTGAAGGGCTTGGGGCATAAGGAATGAGCGTGAGGGACTGGGGACATATGGAATGAGCATGCAGGGCTTGGGGCATATGGAATGAGTGTGAGGTGATTGGGGCATATGGAATAAATCTGAGGGGCTTGGGGCATATGGAATGAGTTTGGGGGGCACGGGGCATATGAACGAGCGTGAGGGGCTTGGGGCATATGGAATGAGTGGGAGGGGTTTGGGGCATATCAAATGAGCATGAGGGGCTTGGGGCATATCGAATGAGCGTGAGGGACTGGGGGCATATGGAATGAGCGTGAGGGGCTTGGGGCATATGGAATGAGTGTGAGGGGTTTGGGGCATATCAAATGAGCGTGTGGGGCTTAGGGCATATGGAATGAGTTTGAGGGGCTTGGGGCATATCGAATGAGCGTGAGGGACTGGGGGCATATGGAATGAGTGTGAGGAGCTTGAGGCATATGGAATGAGCATGAGGGGTTTGGGGCATATGGAATGAGTCTGAGGGGCTTGGGGCATATAGAATGAGTCTGAGGGGCTTGGGGCATATGGAATGAATGTGAGGGGCTTGGGGCATATGGAATGAGCGTGAGGGGCTTGCGGCATATGGAATGAGCGTGAGGAACTGAGGGCATATGGAATGAGCTTGAAGGGTTTGGGCATATAGAATGAGTGTGAGGGGATTGGGGCATATGAATGCAGTGAGGGGCTTGGGGCATATTGAATGAGTGTGAGGAGTTTGGGGCATATGGATTGAGCGTGAGGGGTTTGGGGCGTATGGAATGAGCGTGAGGGATTGGGGCATATGGAATGAGCGTGAGGGGCTTGGGGCATATGGAATAAGTCTGAGGGGCTTGGGGCATATGGAATGAATGTGAGGGGCTTGGGGCATATGAAATGAGCGTGAGGGACTGTGGCGTAGGGAATGAGTGTGAGAGGCTTGGGAATATGGAATACGTCTGAGAGGCTTGGGGCATATGAATGAGCGTGAGGGGCTTGGGGCATATGGAATGAGCTTGAGGGGTATGGTGCATATGGAAAGATTGTGAGGGGCTTGGGGCATATGAATGCAGTGAGGGGCTTGGGGCATATGGAATGAGCGTGAGGGGCTTCGGGCATGTGGAATGAGCGTGAGGAGCTTGGGGCATATGGAATGAGCGTGAGGGGCTGGGGGCATATGGAATGAGCGTGAGGGGCTTGGGGCATATGGAATGAGTCTGAGAGGCTTGGGGCATATGGAATGAGCGTGAGGGGCTTGGGGCATATGGAATGAGCATGAGGGGTTTGGGGCATATGGAATGTGCATGAGGGGCTTGGGGCTTATGGAATGAGTACAGGGGGTTTGGGGCATATGGAATGAGTGCAAGGTGCTTGGGGCATATGGAATGAGCGTGAGGGGCTTTGGGCATATGGAATGAACGTGAGGGGCTTGGGGCATATGGAATGAGTGTGAGGTGCTTGGGGCATATGGAATGAGCGTGAGGGGCTTGGGGCATATGGAATGAGTGTGAGGAGCTTGGGGCATATGGAATGAGTTTGAGGGGCTTGGGGCATATGGAATGCGCGTGAGGGGTTTGGGTCATATGGAATGCACGTGAGGAACTGGGGGCACTTGGAATGAGTGTGGGGGTTTGGGGCATATGGAATGAGCGTGAGGAGTTTGGGGCATATGGAATGAGTGTGAGGGGCTTGGGGCATATGAAAGAGCATTAGGGGCATGGGGCATATGGAATAAGTCTGAGGGGCTTGGGGCATATGGAATAAGTCTGAGGGGCTTGGGGCATATGGAATGAGCGTGAAGGGCTTGGGGCATATGGAATGAGCGTGAGGGGCTGGGGGCATATGGAATGAGCGTGAGGGGCTTGGGGCATATGGAATGAGTCTTAGAGGCTTGGGGCATATGGAATGAGCGTGAGGGGCTTGGGGCATATGGAATGAGCATGAGGGGTTTGGGGCATATGGAATGTGCATGAGGGGCTTGGGGCTTATGGAATGAGTACAGGGGTTTTTTGGCATATGGAATGAGTGCAAGGTGCTTGGGGCATATGGAATGAGCGTGAGGGGCTTTGGGCATATGGAATGAACGTGAGGGGCTTGGGGCATATGGAATGAGTGTGAGGTGCTTGGGGCATATGGAATGAGCGTGAGGGGCTTGGGGCATATGGAATGAGTGTGAGGAGCTTGGGGCATATGGAATGAGTTTGAGGGGCTTGGGGCATATGGAATGCGTGTGAGGGGTTTGGGTCATATGGAATGCACGTGAGGAACTGGGGGCACTTGGAATGAGTGTGGGGGTTTGGGGCATATGGAATGAGCGTGAGGAGTTTGGGGCATATGGAATGAGTGTGAGGGGCTTGGGGCATATGAAAGAGCATGAGGGGCATGGGGATATGGAATAAGTCTGAGGGGCTTGGGGCATATGGAATGAGCATGAGGGGCTTGGGGCATATGGAATAAGTCTGAGGGGCTTGGGGCATATGGAATGAGCGTGAAGGGCTTGGGGCATATGGAATGAGCGTGAGGGACTGGGGCATATGGGATGAGCATGAGGGGCTTGGGCACATGGAATAAGTCTGAGAGGCTTGGGGCATATGAATGAGCGTGAGGGGCTTGGGGCATATGGAATGAGCTTGAGGGGTATGGGGCATATGGAAAGAGTGTGAGGGGCTTGGGGCTCATGAATGCAGTGAGGGGCTTGCGGCATATGGAATGAGTGTGAGGGGCTTGGGGCATATGGAATGAGCGTGAGGAGTTTGGGGCATATGGATTGAGTGTGAGGGGTTTGGGGCGTATGGAATGAGCGTGAGGGATTGGGGCATATGGAATAAGTCTGAGGGGCTTGGGACATATGGAATGAATGTGAGGGGCTTGGGGCATATGGAATGAGCGTGAGGGGCTTGCGGCATATGGAATGAGCGTGAGGGACTGAGGGCATATGGAATGAGCGTGAAGGGTTTGGGGCATATGGAATGAGCGCAAGAGGCTTGGGCATATGGAATGAGCATGAGGGGATTAGGGCATATGAATGAGCGTGTGTGGCTTGGGGCATATGGAATGAGCGTGAGGGGTTTGGGGCATATGGAATGTGCGTGAAGGGCTTGGGGCATATGGAATGAGCACAGGGGGTTTGGGGCATATGGAATGAGCGCAAATTGCTTGGGGCATATGGAATGAGCGTGAGGGACTGGGGGCATATGGAATGAGCATGAGGGGCTTGAGGCATATGGAATGAGCATGATGGACTGGGGGCATATGGAATGAGCCTGAGGGACTTGGGGCAGATGAAATGAGCGTGAGGGACTGTGGCGTAGGAAATGAGTGTGAGAGGCTTGGGAATATGGAATACGTCTGAGAGGCTTGGGGCATATGAATGAGCGTGAGGGGCTTGGGGCATATGGAATGAGCTTGAGGAGTATGGTGCATATGGAAAGATTGTGAGGGGCTTGGGGCATATGAATGCAGTGAGGGGCTTGGGGCATATGGAATGAGCGTGAGGGGCTTGGGGCATGTGGAATGAGCGTGAGGAGCTTGGGGCATATGGAATGAGCGTGAGGGGCTGGGGGCATATGGAATGAGCGTGAGGGGCTTGGGGCATATGGAATGAGTCTGAGAGGCTTGGGGCATATGGAATGAGTGTGAGGGGCTTGGGGCATATGGAATGAGCGTGAGGGGCTTGGGGCATATGGAATGAGCGTGAGGGGCTTGGGGCATATGGAATGAGCGTGAGGGGTTTGGGGCATATGGAATGTGCATGAGGGGCTTGGGGCTTATGGAATGAGTACAGGGGGTTTGGGGCATATGGAATGAGTGCAAGGTGCTTGGGGCATATGGAATGAGCGTGAGGGACTGGGGGCATATGGAATGAGCGTGAGGGGCTTGGGGCATATGAAATGAGCATGAGGGACTGGGGGCATATGGAATGAGTGCGAGGGGCTTGGGGCATATGGAATAAGTCTGAGGGGCTTCGGGCATATGGAATGAGCGTGAGGAGTTTGGGGCATATGGAATGAGCGTGAGGGACTGGGGGCATATGGAATGAGCGTGAGGGGTGAAGGGAAGCGCCCCCAATTCAGCACGATCCTCCCCGCAATGAGAGACAATAAGGGACTCTCCCGTAGTGGGAATAAGGCCAAGACAGAGTGCGGGTGAGCGTAAGTGGGAGTTTATCCAAGAATAAGGCATGCAAAGAACTCTGCAACCTACGAGAGCGCTCTGCCTGACAATAGCAAAGACAGGCGTATTTCTAATACAAAAAACGTCATCACCACCTAAACACTATAGGGGGCACAAGTCAATTGGGATTGGGTGGCGTCGACTAACTATAGGTGTTGCTGCAGCGGGGTTGGTCCTGGCGGGACGACGTCACTGATCAGCCTCGTGGGTTGGGTTGGGCCTGGCAGGCCGGCTTGAGGTCATCCGTGCGGTGTTGATGTGCTGGGGCAGCCTGTGACAATGACGAATACCTTTCCTGTCTCATTTGCCCTAGGCCATGCACACTGCAGTTATTCAGAAAATGACATTTAAGTTCATTAATAAATCGCTTCAGCAGCTTATCTTATAAAATAAACACAACACATGAGGAATGCACCTCGTGAGAGGTCTGGTGGTTGTCGGTTGGGGTGAGATTTACCTGTGTCCTATTGACCGGTATTTTAGGTCGCGGGACGGGGCTCTGGGGCCTGGGCCGAATGATACATGTCTGTCTGCTGCGTTAGAAGTTATTATATAGATGGGTCTCTGTGTCTTGTCCCAATGATGGGGGTCGTCCTTACACGGGGTCAGGATTCTTGGGGGGTTCGTGGGATTTATGAGAGGGTGCTGGTAGATCAGTGGGTTCATCCGTGGGTTTATTACCGTGCTGTAAATAACACAGGTGGCGGGCTGTGGCCTTGGTTGCGGCGCCGGGGCCTCTGACTCTCTGAAGTAACGCCAGCTTGGTTGGGGGAGGTGAGGGAGCGCGGCACAAGTCTTAGCTTTTTTATCTGGCAGGCTTGGTGGGGTGGGAGAGGGAATGGCCTTGCATATATCCACAAAGGTATTTTCCTCGTGCGTTGCTGATCAGTAAATGCAGAAGTTCTATACTGTTCTGCCTTATTTTGACGTTATTTAGACACATATATATATACTTCAATTTCGTTACACATTTCTTTAATACAGTCGGTTCCAGTACCTTTTCATTACCTAACATTATATTCACTACATTGTGTGCGTATTGTATGTACATTAGACGTTATACGAGGGATATCTAGGTTATGGCCTACAGAGATTGATGCTCGCCGCTTTGGGTGAATTAAAAAACATATATGAGTTCAAGTTTCTACATACTATTGAAAAACACTTTTACAGATAGAGGTTACACGTTTGGTCAACATCTTTCTCCGTGGTTATAGCAGCATTAGTCCAGACCTGGAGGGATATCATATAACGTTACATTTTTATGGCTTATTCACATTTTAAACAGAGGTAGTTCATTGATACCAATACTTGAATTGTTTTCTACCTTCTTCAGATAGTGATGCTTCAGCTTTTTTCCTCGCTACCCCGGCCTTGCGGTCCGGGTCATACGGGGTGCAATATCACATTGTTACTAATATAATGTTGCCGTGTTGGCATCTCGGGTTTAGCTCATCTCCGACTTTCTCATGGGAACGCACTCGCAGCGGATCTGTCAGGGCTGCTGAGGCGACAGAGATGCATGAAAGGCCCTCCAAAGGTGGGGGCCTCGTTACCGTGTGCTGAACTCACACCATGTTTGCTAGGCAAGATGGCGTCTAGGCCTAACTTAATTTTTGGTAAATGCAAAGACAGGGTGCGTGTGGGCAATGTCGTCGGCGGGTGAACCCTCCTCCACCTGGGCCCGGGTGGCATGAGGGGGCGCCCACCGAGTCATGGTCCCCGCCTGGGGAGGAAGCTGTAGGTGAGGAGGGCCTTGCGGCCATTGCTCCCCTACATTTCCCCCCTTTCGTTACTTAAAGTAACGAATTTCTTTAGCTCTTCCAATCTTCTACATTCTTGTTCCTCTAACACTGCACCATCCCATGCAGGGGTTCCTTTTATAGGCATCCATGCTCTGCACACCCCCCTTAAGCTCTCACCTCTCCTAGCATACTCGTCTGGTGTACATGTTAAATATATACAGTCGCCAGTTTCTTCCAGATCTACCCAGACCTCCTCATACCATTCCAGTTCTACGTCTCGTGGTTCTTTGATAGTGGTGTGCCATAGTTTATCTACTATGTACTTATCACGGCACATAGGCACTAACTGATACCTGGGGGTGTTGTCTGCTCCTGTCTGCACATGTACTTCTTGTGTTGCTTTAATTGTGCCACCGGAGTTGCCCATTGTCACCATCATCATTGCGCCGTTAGGAACTGCATTAGCACAACATCGGAGGCCCACCTGGCACAGGCAGAACATTACGAGAATGATCACCACTATTGGTATCAGGAACTTCATTGTCACTCCAAGCCATGAGGGAACCCAAGAAAAGATATTGTCGAACCACGAGCTATCCTCAGCTCCGCCTTCCATTTTCATCTTCTCGCCCAGGTTATGTACTGCTTCAATAACGTGGGACAGGGACCCATTTTCTGCATCTTCGGAAGGTACGAACGTGCAGCACGCACTTCCTATTTTTCGGCAAACACCTCCATCGATTGCTGTTAACAGGTCTAGAACATACCTGTTCTGCATGGTCATTAATCGCAGAGCTCGTAGTTCCACCTTTATTATGTTAAACCCTTCTTCAGTGTCATTGGCCAACTGGATCAGTTCCCACCGTGTGATCTGGAGCCATTTTGCATTTGCTCTTGCTTGGACACTTGATACTAGCGAAGCAAAGAATGTTTCCACGGAGCTGAACAGGCGATACCTGTCTGGGATCTGTGCCAATAAATCAGATGATGCTTGTGATATGTAGTTCGAGGCTCGCTTGTTCCTTGAGAGCTCTTCTCCCTTCCCTCCGGAGGACAGGACATAAAGGTGCGCTTGTGTAGTTGGAGAAGCTGCATTCTGGTTCAAGCCTTCTTTCATCATGTTACTTCTGTCAATATGGCTTTCTGGAATCACCATTAGTGTTGAGTGCAAAGTGGCCATTGAGCAGCTACCACTCCATGATTGGGGAAGATGCAGGTACGCCTTGTTTCCGCATACCCAGTAGGTGTCCATTAGTGCTGCTGTCCCTTTTTTCATATCTGGGATGGTGAGAGTTTTGTTACAGTTCTTGTTCGTTCCCATTGCCATTTTTCCTTCTCCCTTGAAACATAGTTCGTTTTGTATTTCACTTTGTAGCTTGAAGGGTTTCTCCATCGCTGTTACCCATGTTAGTTTAGGGATGTGTTCTTTCCATATTGGCAAGCACGTTCTTTCCATCCACCGCAACTTGTCCGGTTGGACACCTTTCAGTGCTTCTGCCTTGCACAGCACTTCTTCGTCTTTCCATTTGTTTTCGAAAAACAGTGTCCCTTGTATTGCAAAGAAAGGTTCTTTAAGACAGATCACTCCAGACGCTTGCGAATAGCACGTTTTG
Organism: Ambystoma mexicanum; assembly: GCF_040938575.1. Taxonomy (NCBI): domain Eukaryota; kingdom Metazoa; phylum Chordata; class Amphibia; order Caudata; family Ambystomatidae; genus Ambystoma; species Ambystoma mexicanum. The sequence continues at coordinate 24,101,142 of NC_090934.1, read as the reverse complement.
TTGTTCTGTAGCATTCTGAAAGAGACATCGTGTGCTTGGAAAGTGTTCTTTATTCTACACAGCGTGAGATGAAGGAGACATTGGGCATCCACAATGGGCAATTCTCGTGGCAACAATACTTTAGGTGTGCCTGATGCATGGGGGATAAGTGAGCAGACATAACAGCTCTCATTGGTTGTCTGTTTGGCTGTTGTGCTCATATCTGCATACCATTTATTTGCTTGGTGAGGGTGTCGTGGGTCTTCCATTTTGTCTAACCCTAGCCCATAATACTCATCATACCCTTTTCCACCAGTCTCTCTTCTCCGCCTACTTTTCTCCCTTCTTCTGTACCTTCTCGTTATAGTAGGTGAAGAACCAGGCCCCCCTTCCTCCCTCCCACCCCCATTTTCTAATTCTTCATATAGGGACTTGTGTTCTGTCATCATAATCACTTTTCCATCCTCCTTAATAAACAAGAGATCGTTGTTTGAAATTGGGGCGGGAGGGATCGTGCGGTTGTTGTATGTTCCAGGTTGGGACATTGTGTCATTGTTTAAATTTTTGGTTCTTGATTGTGACAGGACAGCAGTGGGTGGTGTAGTATAGTAACCCCACACAAAGTGTGATCCATCCCAGATCAAGAAATCACCTTCTTTGATACCTACAGTCGGAATTGTTTTCGTTCCAGGGGCAAGGGTGGTGTTGTTCCCCCCTCCCCCCTCGTTCATCTCGGTAGAGATGAACGCTATAACCCAGTGTAATACCAGACAAAACATTGAGATGAAGAACACGATAGCACACATTGATAAACCACATTCAAATGAATATGTTAATCTAGCCACTAACATTTCTCTAAATCTAACATATCTATTAGTTGCAGGCTGCCCATTCGATGCCATGATAAATCCTGTTTGAGACACAAGAGTTTATTAAATACAAACATGTAAACATTTCCACGTTGTAACGTTTCGGTGATAAAATATAGGGTTGGGTGAGGGAGGGGGTGTGTTGACAGACAAGGTAGCCTTTCAAGCATCATTATTCGTACCTTACTATATATATATATAAATAATAAAAAACATGACAGTTTAAAAACAACAATAATAAAAAAAACTTCTTAAAGAGCACAGGAGAGGAAAAAAGAACCCCACGCAAAACTTTCAAAAATTGTAATAAAAAGAAAATTTCCATATACATATGTACATGTTTTAGTCCAGGACATTTGTTGCGCGCTAATTGTGTTCACTGTTCATCTCATAATGCACACAAAATTCCAATCATTCATTCCGCACAACTTCATCGTCCGCTGTTGCCTGTGCCTCGTCCTGCACCTCACTCTCCGCAGCGCTGTAAGCTTTACGTACATCTGTCAAATGCACCCAATATCGCAGGCCCTTAACCTTTACTGCTGTAGGCGTGCAAAACACTACCTCATAGGGGCCATGGAAACGTGGTGCGTTCCACCTCCGCACAAAACTTCTAACATATATAAGGTCACCAGGCATTAGCTGTAGTGGTTTTTCAGGCAACCTGTTTGGTTCAGTCGCGTTTCCCTCCTCTCTTGTCGAGGGGGGGGCTAGTTGCTTTGCAATTACGCGCGCTGCCCGTGTCAGTTTTCGCAGATATTCTGTGAACTCCTCCCCCAATATAGCTGCGCTTCTGTGTGCATCAGAACGCTCACGGAGAGGCGAATGCGCTGTATGCATTCTTCTTCCCGTGACGATCTCGTGCGGGGACAAATGGTGATCCTTACTTGGCTGGTTTCGTAGTTCAAACAAGGCCAAAGGCAGGCAGTACATCCAAGTCTTTTTAAGGGAAAAACAAAGTTTTGATAATCTGCTTTTTAACAGGCCATTTATCTTTTCCACGACGCCATTACTTTGAGGATGATAAATCGAACATAATTTGTGCTTTATTCCCAATAATGTAGTCACTTCTTTAAATAATTCATTAACAAAATGTGTCCCGTTATCTGAGCGAATAACGTCGCAAATTCCCCAGCGCGGAAACACTTCCCGCACTAGGAACTTCGCGGCGCCCTTCGCGTCAGGGCGGGCACATGGTCCTGCCTCCACCCACCTCGAAAATGGACATACAACCACAATCATGTATCGAGCCCCGTTACACCTTTCTCCCATGTCTACATAATCAATGTGGAGCTCTCTGAATGGGCCACTTGGTTTTGGTATCGTACCCCTTAGTGTACGCAATGTCATACCTGAGTTGTAAATTTGACATGTCGTGCATTCTAGGGCTAACCTTGTGACGTGTTCCTGGAGGCAAGGTGCAAACCAATCTTCTTGTATCTCTGCCATTATGTGTTTCCTTGTGTTATGTGCAGGAAAGTGTAGTTGTTGAAATGCTATTTCTAACAGCGTAATTGGCATTACCACTTTTCCTGAACCGTCTTGTCGCCACAATAAATCAGTCGGTGATTTGCTGCATCCTCTCTTACTCCACAGCAATTTTTCCTCTGCACTAGCTCCCTCTTGCAGCTCTATTATCTCCTGTGTGGACATCATGTTGTATCCTGTGGGGACCTCTTGGCTTGCTGTGTGGTGCAACATGTACTCTCCTATTTCACCTTTTTGTAGATATGAAGCTGCTTTGGCAGCGGCGTCTGCTGCCGCGTTCCCCAAAGATATAAAATCTGTATTGGTGGTATGAGCTTGACATTTTACGATGGCCACTGCCGTGGGGTCTTGCAGGGCCTCAATCAGTTCTTTCAATAATTCTGCATGCTGGACTGGCGTTCCGTCTGCTCGCCGAAACCCTCTCCGCCCCCACCGGGCCAACCCGCCGTGAACTGTTGTTGTCATGTATGCTGAGTCTGTATATATGGTCACTGCGCACCCCTTGGCGGCATGCAATGCTTCTATTAGCGCTATTAGTTCTGCTGCTTGCGCTGAATAGTGTGATGGGAGGCGGTGTTGTACTAGTATCTCATATTCATCTTCCTCTAATCGTACCACTGCCATACCCACATGCTTTTCTCCTGTCTCCATGTCGATTGATGCTGACCCGTCAACAAAATACACCTCACCCTCGGTCAGGGCATTTTCAAAAATCACTTGATCCTTACTTTCGTCACCTGTGTACGTGGCGCAGTTGTGGTTTTCCATGTCCTCTACGGTGCATGCCTCTGTGATGAATGTGGCTGGGTTCACTGTTTTACATCTTACTATATGGATGTTAGCGCTGGACAGTATTATCTCATATGCTGTGGCGCGTTGTGTTGTCAATGTGCTCTTTGTTCGCTCTAATATTGCAAAAAGTGAGTGTTCCACAAACAGTGTCACCGGGCAGCCCATCACTATCGTGGCACTTTTTTCAATTGCGAATGCGGCTGCAGCTAGGGATTGCTCGCACGCGAAATGACCTTGCATTACTGCGTCTAGGGTGCCGCTATAGTAAGCAAGTGGTTTGTGCCCTAAAGATGTTTTCTGTGTCAGTACCGCTGTCATCAGTGTTCCTTTGCAGTGTGAAAATAAAAAGAATTCGCGCCCATAATCTGGATTTGCTAGTACTGGAGCGCTTGATATCAGCTCTTTTAGTGAGTTAAATGCTGTGTTCATCACCTCTGTCCATTCTATGTGTTTGTGTTCTTGTTGTGCTTCTTTCAGTGCCTGTAGCAAGGGCCTTGTGTACGCCGCATAGTCCAATATCCATGCTCGGCAATAGTTACACATACCCAGAAACTTCTGCATCTCTTTTACTGTTTTGGGCTCCCCAATTGTTCTAATCGCCTGTGCCCTGTCTGGTATAATTCGCTTGCCATCCTTTGATATCAGCTGACCCAAGTATAGGACCTCTGTCAGACAGTATTGTAACTTCCCCTTGTCCACCTTGTACCCTTTATTGGCCAATAATGTCAAGAGTGTTATCGAGTCCTGTCTGCACTCTTCCTCAGCCTGTGCACAAACCAATAAATCATCAACGTACTGAATCACTGTGCTTTCTACAGACAAATTCCCCAGATCTTCATGTAGTACCCTGTTAAATATGCTTGGGCTCTCGCAATATCCTTGTGGTAGTCTGCAGTGTTCGAACCTCCTTCCTCCCAATGTAAATGCTGTCAAGTACCTGCTCTCTTCTGCTAAGGGAATCGAAAAAAATGCATTTTTTAAGTCAATTACTGTGAAGTGTGATGCTACTTTTGGAATGTTGCACAGTATTGTCGCCGGGTTCGGGACTAAAGGGAACTCCTTCATTACCACATCGTTCAGTGGGCGTAAATCTTGTATCATCCTCCATGAACCCCCCTTCGCCTTTTTGATTGGGTAAATGCATGTGTTGCATGGGGAGTTTGAGGGCACTATTATACCCTGTGCTAGCAGTGCATCTATTGTCTCTCTGATCCCTTCTTCTGCTTCTCGCGACAGTGGATATTGTTTCACCCGGGGTAGTATTGCTCCCTGTTTTACTTTTATCACCACAGGCTGAACTTCATGCAGCAACCCTACATCGTGGGGGCCATTAGTCCATAAGTTAGTGGGTACTGACCTCATGTCTTCATCAAAAAATGTGTGCGGTGCTCCTACTACCGCCATTAGTTCAACCTTAGTTTGTCTGGCTGTAACTACAATGTCGCAGGGCATTGCCAGTTCCATCACTACTTCACCATCTCCCTCAGTGTCAGAAAATAGCTCCTCGTCCGAGAGCTCTCTCAGCGGGATATTTGCATTTGTACACAATACTGTCCGCCACTCACACCCTTCCATGTCAATACCAATCACACATATTCTGTTTGCTGATACATGTATTGCATGCAAATCCAACGATAGTACTGCCCCAAGAGCAGTGTCAGGGCTTGCTATGGGACGAAAAAGGAATTCTGCTGGGATCCTCCACTCCACCCTTTTTAGTTCTGGTACTATGAGAGCCAATGTTCTCATACCTTCAACAAACATCTCCTCATTTCTTGGTACCCCTCTGATCTCTTTCATGATTGTGTGGCCGTGTATTACTGCTAATATACGGAGGGGGCATATGCCTGGCGTTGAACATACGATACCGCTCCCTGTGAATGATATTGTCATGTTTAGTTTGCTCAAGAGATCTCTCCCCAGTAAGTTGATGGGAGAGTTTTCATAGTACAGTAAGGGTGCTTTCACTGTTTTACCCCCCACTGTCACATCCAATACCTCTGTGTAAGGAACTTCAATTACAGCCCCAGAGAACCCCTGCGTCTCTAACGTTCTATTAGATAACGGGAACCGGCCCTCTCTAATGCATGATTTCTCCGCTCCCGAATCCACCATGAATATGAATTGCTTGTCTCCTATCTGCGCTCCTATCAATGGTTCCTCTGATGCATTGTGGGTCGTAGACAGTACTGGACACGCAAGTGCTCTCTGTGGGCTGTCCTATGCGGGGTGTCTCATTGCCCCCCCTTGATCGAAAATGTTCCCCGAAACCACTGACACTCCACTGTAAGGTGCGGGGGCGGGTGCCCCATTAGCTACTGTGGCGAAAGTGTTACCAGGCGTGTAGTGCACATTGTCATTATTTTGTGGGCTGGTCTGTGTTCGGTACTGATGTCCGTGTAGTTGTGCGTTACTCCTTTGTACTACATTGTCTGGTTGCTGGTATTGTCCCATGGGGAGGCCGTAGGGGCTTCCTGGATGGGGGTGTCCGTACTGTTCTATCTCTTGGAAACCGTTGTTTTGTCTGCTCCTACATTCTCTTGAGTAATGCCCCCATCTCCCACAATTCCAACAGCTCCCCTGTGGGCCTCTGGGACCCTGCCACCCATTTCCTCCCATTCCTCCATACCCTTGTCCTCCTCTCCGACCCCTGTACCCACCTCTTCCTCCTCTTGGGGCCCACTCTTGCCACGTTGGACCTCCGTTCTGCTCCTGCTCTGTCCACTGTCGTTGCCCTTGTCCTGCCCAATTCGCTGCTATTCTTCCTTGTATTGCTATTTGCCCCTCCTCTCCTTCCTCTCCCTCCCGTATGAGTGGGAGTCCCGCTACCGCTGCTGCGACCTTCACCAATTTTGATTGCACCAACTTCGCCTCATCCGCCAACCTTTTCTGTGCTACTTCCCTCTCTCTTTCTTTGATCCGTTTACAATGGTGTACTATTATGCTTTGGATCTCCGGCCAGCCTTTTGCCTCAACACCTGCTATTTTATCTAGTGCCTTTTGCACTTCCTTTGGGAGCCCTCTCTTAATGATGAAGTAAAATAGAGACGTGGATTGGTGCCAGGGCGTACCCGTTTCCGCTCTCCACATCTCCTGCACCCGGAGAATGTAATCCATAGCGTCCTCCCCGTCAGTCATGGTACATTGCATTACTGACTGCAAATCAGGGGTATCTGGGAAGGTTTCCCGCAGTGCGTCCCACACCCTTGCTCGCACGGTGTTAAAAGAAGCCCCATCATGGCGATCACACTCTAAAGTTACAGCTGGAAAACCCGCTTTAGCCCACACTCTGTCCGCCTGATCCCCTACTGCGGACACTAGTAGGCTTTTCACATCGCCTACTGCCAGCGGTATACCAGCGGTATGTTTCTCAAATGCATATATCCACTTGCTTGCCCCTCCTGACAGCTGTGGTAGTAATTTCATTAAATTAGCCTTGTCCATCTGAGCCCACGGTATATAGTTTGGCCTCCCACCCCCCCGGTGGAGTAATGGGAGTTGTAATTTCCCTTTTGCCGTTGCAGCTTCCTTTTCCTTAGTCACTGCTGACTCTAATGACGCCATCTTCCCCACCCTATTTCTTAGTCGTCCCATCCATTCATCTTCTATAGTCCCCAGTGAACATGCACCATCTAGCTCCTCGCCTTCTCCTCCTACTGCCATGCTCAATCTATCACTCTCATCCCCCCCTCCTCTGACATCACATAACAAATCCTCTCTGATCCCTCTCTCTCGTGAGACGTCACCAATACTTCCTTCTGCTGTCCCCACTTCTATTATTCTGGTCGGTTCTTCCTCAATTCTGAACAGTATTTCCACCTTTTTCCATCCCTCCTCAATTTGTCTATTTTCGCTCGACGCTCTAGACGTGCGTCCAGATTGTGTGGGGGCGCATGCTGTGCGTTCACATATGTCTTTTATTCTTGAGAGTTCATCTCTTGCCACTGTAAGCCTCGACTCTAAGTCACTCATTAACTTCTCTATATCCACCCTCTGTGTGCCTCCCTGAGCGCGCTCTCTGGTGTTTTCGTATGGTGGGGGTGCAGTTGGTCTTTGTGGCGTGCTGGTCGAAGGGGGAGGCACATAAATCGGGTCGCTATATCCTGCTGCAGGGGCTGGTTTAGGTAATATTGGGTACAACATAACCACTTCCGCAGGTTGTTCTGTACTTAACTGTTCCTTTTCCTCTCGCGGGATCATTAGTGGATTGTCTGTGGTGGAAGGTAAATCAATATTTGGAGCTGGAGCTTTGGGTGGGGGTACTTCCTCAAACAATCTCCAAAGATCTAATATCTCCTTCCTATTCTGCCATTGTTTTCCCTTATACTTGAGGCGAATACATGTACATACCATATCAAGAACGCTTTTGTCAAAAGACCCTCCTTCTGGCCAAATCTGGGGCAACCCCTCCCCTTTCAATTCTGTTAACCATTGATCATGATATTTATTTATGCGTTCAGCATATCCCGGCAAGCTCTTACAAATGTGTGACAAGGGAGTTTCAGCCCCCATCCTTTAAATCGCTAGCGCTACCGCGTTCGCCTTCGTTACTTTTTATTAGGTGTAAATATGCGTATGTATACCTTTATGGCACAGACAAGAGCGGACCTCTCAAAATTATCACCCACTGTTATTCACTGCACAAATCTCTTCTCACTCACCATATCTCATCTCCTTCCCATTCCCAGGCACTCTTATGTGATCTCACTTGCAATTGATCAAGTAATGGTTATGGCCACACTCTCTGGCACCACCTCGCGGCCACCCGTTCGTCTCCAACACTAGTACGGTGCGCGCACCCTTCACAATACTTTCCACTCACACTTTTGTCTTTTTCCTCCCTTTCCTCCCTAGCCAGCTGTCCCTGTTTTTCTGCTAAGGTTACTGTGTTCACGTCTGTACGTGCCACTACTGAGTCCCCACTTTTTAAGATGTTCTAACTACTTTATACCCTTTTCATTTTCACCCCCTACCCCGTGGAAATGGAAAAAAGAAATAGAGAGAGAGCACAATCACTAAAAAATATTCCCGGTGTCTCCTTTTGCTAGACACCAATAACTTATTTCTCACTTCTTCATATATTCCCAGTACTAGTCTAGATAGCACTATGCGGCGCCGCCTTCCACCCCCTTTCGGAGCTAGGTTTCCGTCACTTCTACCACGTCACTTATTTCTTACTCCTAATGGCCATATGCAAAGAAAGAATAAAGAAAGTTTCAAGACCCGTCTTTAGTAGACCTCCGCAATTCTCCCCCTCTACCTTTCCCCGTTCTTTTATTCCCAATTCCCCTTCTTTTCCCCTTGACGATCACTCGCACTCGGTACTCACGTGCCCGTCTTGAACCGATACTCTCCGAAACTGGGTCCGTCCAGGCGGCGTCACCGGTAACTCAACGGTCAGCCCCTGGCTCCGGCGAGCGGCACTCAAAGGGGATTTTTTTCCAATCGGGATCCCGTACCCTTTCTCATTGAGTGCGCACTTCTTATTGTGCCGGTCGCCGTTGGCGGGCGGCCTCCCGGAGACGGCTAACCGTGCGTATCCCTTCTCGACCGGAGATTCTCGTGCCACAAGGGGGTCGTTAAGAAGGAGTTAGGAAAAATAGTTTGGAGATATCACGTCGGGGTCACCACTGAAGGGAAGCGCCCCCAATTCAGCACGATCCTCCCCGCAATGAGAGACAATAAGGGACTCTCCCGTAGTGGGAATAAGGCCAAGACAGAGTGCGGGTGAGCGTAAGTGGGAGTTTATCCAAGAATAAGGCATGCAAAGAACTCTGCAACCTACGAGAGCGCTCTGCCTGACAATAGCAAAGACAGGCGTATTTCTAATACAAAAAACGTCATCACCACCTAAACACTATAGGGGGCACAAGTCAATTGGGATTGGGTGGCGTCGACTAACTATAGGTGTTGCTGCAGCGGGGTTGGTCCTGGCGGGACGACGTCACTGATCAGCCTCGTGGGTTGGGTTGGGCCTGGCAGGCCGGCTTGAGGTCATCCGTGCGGTGTTGATGTGCTGGGGCAGCCTGTGACAATGACGAATACCTTTCCTGTCTCATTTGCCCTAGGCCATGCACACTGCAGTTATTCAGAAAATGACATTTAAGTTCATTAATAAATCGCTTCAGCAGCTTATCTTATAAAATAAACACAACACATGAGGAATGCACCTCGTGAGAGGTCTGGTGGTTGTCGGTTGGGGTGAGATTTACCTGTGTCCTATTGACCGGTATTTTAGGTCGCGGGACGGGGCTCTGGGGCCTGGGCCGAATGATACATGTCTGTCTGCTGCGTTAGAAGTTATTATATAGATGGGTCTCTGTGTCTTGTCCCAATGATGGGGGTCGTCCTTACACGGGGTCAGGATTCTTGGGGGGTTCGTGGGATTTATGAGAGGGTGCTGGTAGATCAGTGGGTTCATCCGTGGGTTTATTACCGTGCTGTAAATAACACAGGTGGCGGGCTGTGGCCTTGGTTGCGGCGCCGGGGCCTCTGACTCTCTGAAGTAACGCCAGCTTGGTTGGGGGAGGTGAGGGAGCGCGGCACAAGTCTTAGCTTTTTTATCTGGCAGGCTTGGTGGGGTGGGAGAGGGAATGGCCTTGCATATATCCACAAAGGTATTTTCCTCGTGCGTTGCTGATCAGTAAATGCAGAAGTTCTATACTGTTCTGCCTTATTTTGACGTTATTTAGACACATATATATATACTTCAATTTCGTTACACATTTCTTTAATACAGTCGGTTCCAGTACCTTTTCATTACCTAACATTATATTCACTACATTGTGTGCGTATTGTATGTACATTAGACGTTATACGAGGGATATCTAGGTTATGGCCTACAGAGATTGATGCTCGCCGCTTTGGGTGAATTAAAAAACATATATGAGTTCAAGTTTCTACATACTATTGAAAAACACTTTTACAGATAGAGGTTACACGTTTGGTCAACATCTTTCTCCGTGGTTATAGCAGCATTAGTCCAGACCTGGAGGGATATCATATAACGTTACATTTTTATGGCTTATTCACATTTTAAACAGAGGTAGTTCATTGATACCAATACTTGAATTGTTTTCTACCTTCTTCAGATAGTGATGCTTCAGCTTTTTTCCTCGCTACCCCGGCCTTGCGGTCCGGGTCATACGGGGTGCAATATCACATTGTTACTAATATAATGTTGCCGTGTTGGCATCTCGGGTTTAGCTCATCTCCGACTTTCTCATGGGAACGCACTCGCAGCGGATCTGTCAGGGCTGCTGAGGCGACAGAGATGCATGAAAGGCCCTCCAAAGGTGGGGGCCTCGTTACCGTGTGCTGAACTCACACCATGTTTGCTAGGCAAGATGGCGTCTAGGCCTAACTTAATTTTTGGTAAATGCAAAGACAGGGTGCGTGTGGGCAATGTCGTCGGCGGGTGAACCCTCCTCCACCTGGGCCCGGGTGGCATGAGGGGGCGCCCACCGAGTCATGGTCCCCGCCTGGGGAGGAAGCTGTAGGTGAGGAGGGCCTTGCGGCCATTGCTCCCCTACAGGGGCTTGGGGCATATGGAATAAGTCTGAGGGGCTTGGGGCATATGGAATGAGCATGAGGTGCTTGGGGCATATGGAATAAGTCTGAAGGGCTTGGGGCATAAAGAATGAGCGTGAGGGACTGGGGACATATGGAATGAGCATGCAGGGCTTGGGGCATATGGAATGAGTGTGAGGTGATTGGGGCATATGGAATAAATCTGAGGGGCTTGGGGCATATGGAATGAGTTTGGGGGGCACGGGGCATATGAACGAGCATGAGGGGCTTGGGGCATATGGAATGAGTGGGAGGGGTTTGGGGCATATCAAATGAGCATGAGGGGCTTGGGGCATATCGAATGAGCGTGAGGGACTGGGGGCATATGGAATGAGCGTGAGGGGCTTGGGGCATATGGAATGAGTGTGAGGGGTTTGGGGCATATCAAATGAGCGTGTGGGGCTTAGGGCATATGGAATGAGTTTGAGGGGCTTGGGGCATATCGAATGAGCGTGAGGGACTGGGGGCATATGGAATGAGTGTGAGGAGCTTGAGGCATATGGAATGAGCATGAGGGGTTTGGGGCATATGGAATGAGTCTGAGGGGCTTGGGGCGTATAGAATGAGTCTGAGGGGCTTGGGGCATATGGAATGAATGTGAGGGGCTTGGGGCATATGGAATGAGCGTGAGGGGCTTGCGGCATATGGAATGAGCGTGAGGAACTGAGGGCATATGGAATGAGCTTGAAGGGTTTTGGCATATAGAATGAGTGTGAGGGGATTGGAGCATATGAATGCAGTGAGGGGCTTGGGGCATATTGAATGAGTGTGAGGAGTTTGGGGCATATGGATTGAGCGTGAGGGGTTTGGGGCGTATGGAATGAGCGTGAGGGATTGGGGCATATGGAATGAGCGTGAGGGGCTTGGGGCATATGGAATAAGTCTGAGGGGCTTGGGGCATATGGAATGAATGTGAGGGGCTTGGGGCATATGAAATGAGCGTGACGGACTGTGGCGTAGGGAATGAGTGTGAGAGGCTTGGGAATATGGAATACGTCTGAGAGGCTTGGGGCATATGAATGAGCGTGAGGGGCTTGGGGCATATGGAATGAGCTTGAGGGGTATGGTGCATATGGAAAGATTGTGAGGGGCTTGGGGCATATGAATGCAGTGAGGGGCTTGGGGCATATGGAATGAGCGTGAGGGGCTTGGGGCATGTGGAATGAGCGTGAGGAGCTTGGGGCATATGGAATGAGCGTGAGGGGCTGGGGGCATATGGAATGAGTGTGAGGGGCTTGGGGCATATGGAATGAGTCTGAGAGGCTTGGGGCATATGGAATGAGCGTGAGGGGCTTGGGGCATATGGAATGAGCATGAGGGGCTTGGGGCATATGGAATGAGCATGAGGGGCTTGGGGCATATGGAATGAGCGTGAGGGGTTTGGGGCATATGGAATGTGCATGAGGGGCTTGGGGCTTATGGAATGAGTACAGGGGGTTTGGGGCATATGGAATGAGTGCAAGGTGCTTGGGGCATATGGAATGAGCGTGAGGGACTGGGGGCATATGGAATGAGCGTGAGGGGCTTGGGGCATATGAAATGAGCATGAGGGACTGGGGGCATATGGAATGAGTGCGAGGGGCTTGGGGCATATGGAATAAGTCTGAGGGGCTTCGGGCATATGGAATGAGCGTGAGGAGTTTGGGGCATATGGAATGAGCATGAGGGGTTGGGGCATATGGAATGAGCGTGAGGGGATTGGGGCATATGAAAGAGCATGAGGGGCTTGGGGCATATGGAATGAGCGCGAGGGACTGGGGGCATATGGAAGGAGCGTGAGGGGCTTGGGGCATATGGAATAAGTCTGAGGGGCTTGGGGCATATGGAATGAGCATGAGGTGCTTGGGGCATATGGAATAAGTCTGAAGGGCTTGGGGCATAAGGAATGAGCGTGAGGGACTGGGGACATATGGAATGAGCATGCAGGGCTTGGGGCATATGGACTGAGTGTGAGGTGATTGGGGCATATGGAATAAATCTGAGGGGCTTGGGGCATATGGAATGAGTTTGAGGGGCTTGGGGCCTATGAACGAGCGTGAGGGGCTTGGGGCATATGGAATGAGTGTGAGGGGCTTGGGGCATATCGAATGAGCGTGAGGGACTGGTGGCATATGGAATGAGTGTGAGGAGCTTGAGGCATATGGAATGAGCATGAGGGGTTTGGGGCATATGGAATGAGTCTGAGGGGCTTGGGGCATATAGAATGAGTCTGAGGGGCTTGGGGCATATGGAATAAATGTGAGGGGCTTGGGGCATATGGAATGAGCGTGAAGGGCTTGCGGCATATGGAATGAGCGTGAGGAACTGAGGGCATATGGAATGAGCTTGAAGGGCTTGGGCATATAGAATGAGTGTGAGGGGATTGGGGCATATGAATGCAGTGAGGGGCTTGGGGCATATTGAATGAGCATGAGGAGTTTGGGGCATATGGATTGAGCGTGAGGGGTTTGGGGCGTATGGAATGAGATGAGGGATTGGGGCATATGGAATGAGCGTGAGGGGCTTGGGGCATATGGAATAAGTCTGAGGGGCTTGGAGCATATGGAATGAATGTGAGGGGCTTGGGGCATATGGAATGAGCGTGAGGGGCTTGCGGCATATGGAATGAGCGTGAGGAACTGAGGGCGTATGGAATGAGCTTGAAGGGTTTGGGCATATAGAATGAGTGTGAGGGGATTGGGGCATATGAATGCAGTGAGGGGCTTGGGGCATATGGAATGAGCATGAAGGGCTTGGGGCATGTGGAATGAGCGTAAGGGACTGAGGGCATATGGAATGAGCGTGAAGGGTTTGGGGCATATGGAATGAGCGCAAGGGGCTTGGGGCATATGGAATGAGCATGAGGGGATAAGGGCATATGAATGAGCGTGTGTGGCTTGGGGCATATGGAATGAGCGTGAGTGGTTTGGGGCATATGGAATGTGCGTGAAGGGCTTGGGGCATATGGAATGAGCACAGGGGGTTTGGGGCATATGGAATGAGCGCAAGGTGCTTGGGGCATATGGAATGAGCGTGAGGGACTGGGGGCATATGGAATGAGCGTGAGGGGCTTGGGGCATATGGAATGAGCATGAGGGACTCGGGGCATATGGAATGAGCCTGAGGGACTTGGGGCATATGGAATGAGCGTGAGGGACTGGGGCGTATGGAAAGAGCGTGAGAGGCTTGCGAATATGGAATAAGTCTGAGAGGCTTGGGGCATATGAATGAGCGTGAGGGGCTTGGGGCATATGGAATGAGCTTGAGGGGTATGGTGCATATGGAAAGATTGTGAGGGGCTTGGGGCATATGAATGCAGCGAGGGGCTTGTGGCATATGGAATGAGCATGAGGGGCTTGGGGCATGTGGAATGAGCGTGAGGAGCTTGGGGCATATGGAATGGGCGTGAGGGGCTGGGGGCATATGGAATGAGCATGAGGGGCTTGGGGCATATGGAATGAGTCTGAGAGGCTTGGGGCATATGGAATGAGCGTGAGGGGCTTGGGGCATATGGAATGAGCGTGAGGGGTTTGGGGCATATGGAATGTGCATGAGGGGCTTGGGGCTTATGGAATGAGCACAGGGGGTTTGGGGCATAAGTAATGAGTGCAAGGTGCTTGGGGCATATGGAATGAGCGTGAGGGACTGGGGGCATATGGAATGAGCGTGAGGGGCTTGGGGCATATGGAATGAGCATGAGGGACTGGGGTCATATGGAATGAGTGCGAGGGCCTTGGGGCATATGGAATGAGTCTGAGGGGCTTCGGGCATATGCAATGAGCGTGAGGAGTTTGGGGCATATGGAATGAGCGTGAGGGGTTTGGGGCATATGGAATGAGCGTGAGGGGCTTGGGGCATATGAAAGAGCGTGAGGGGCTTGGGGCATATGGAATGAGCGTGAGGGACTGGGGGCATATGGAATGAGCGTGAGGGGCTTGGGGCATATGTAATAAGTCTGAGGGGCTTGGGGCATATGGAATGAGCATGAGGGGCTTGGGGCATATGGAATAAGTCTGAATGGCTTGGGGCATAAGGAATGAGCATGAGGGACTGGGTACATATGGAATGAGCATGCAGGGCTTGGGGCATATGGAATGAGTGTGAGGTGATTGGGGTATATGGAATAAATCTGAGGGACTTGGGGCATATGGAATGAATTTGGGGGGCACGGGGCATATGAACGAGCGTGAGGGGCTTGGGGCATATGGAATGAGTGGGAGGGGTTTGGGGCATATCAAATGAGCATGAGGGGCTTGGGGCATATCGAATGAGCGTGAGGGACAGGGGGCATATGGAATGAGCGTGAGGGGCTTGGGGCATATGGAATGAGTGTGAGGGGTTTGGGGCATATCAAATGAGCGTGTGGGGCTTAGGGCATATTTAATGAGTTTGAGAGGCTTGGGACATATCGAATGAGCGTGAGGGACTGGGGGCATATGGAATGAGTGTGAGGGGCTTGAGGCATATGGAATGAGCATGAGGGGCTTGGGGCATTTGGAATGAGTCTGAGGGGCTTGGGGCATATAGAATGAGTCTGAGGGGCTTGGGGCATATGAATGAACGTGAGGGGTTTGGGGCATATGGAATGAGTGTGAGGGGATTCAGGCATGTGGAATGTGCATGAGGGGCTTGGGTCATATGAAATGAGCGTCAGGGGCTTGGGGCATGTGGAATGAGCTTGAGGGACTGAGGGCATATGGAATAAGCGCAAGGGGCTTGGGGCATATGGAATGTGCATGAGGGGCTGGGGGCATATGGAATAAGTCTGAGGGGCTTGGGGCATAAGAAATGAGCGTGAGGGACTGGGGGCATATGGAATGAGCATGCAGGGCTTGGGGCATATGGACTGAGTGTGAGGTGATTGGGGCATATGGAATAAATCTGAGGGGCTTGGGGCATATGGAATGAGTCTGGGGGGCACGGGGCATATAAACGAGCGTGAGAGGCTTGGGGCATATGGAATAAGTGTGAGGGGTTTGGGGCATATCAAATGAGCATGAGGGGCTTGATGCATATCGAATTAGCGTGAGGGACTGGGGGCATATGGAATGAGCGTGAGGGGCTTGGGGCATATGGAATGAGTGTGAGGGGTTTGGGGCATATCAAATGAGCGTGTGGGGCTTGGGGCATATCGAATGAGCGTGAGGGACTGGGGCATATGGAATGAGTGTGAGGGGCTTGAGGCATTTGGAATGAGCATGAGGGGTTTGGGGCATATGGAATGAGTCTGAGGGGCTTGGGGCATATGAATGAGTGTGAGGGGCTTGAGGCATATGGAATGAGCATAAGGGGATTGGGGCATATGGAATGAGTCTGAGGGGCTTGGGGCATATGAATGAGTGTGAGGGGCTTGGGGCATATGGAATGAGCGTGAGGGGTTTGGGGCATATGGAATGGGCGTGAGGGGCTTGGGGCATATGGAATAGGTCTGTGAGGCTTGGGGCATATGGAATGAGCATGAGGGGCTTGGAGCACATGGAATGCATCTGAGGGGCTTGGGGCATATGAATGAGCTTGAGGGGTTTGGGGCATATGGAATGAGCATGAGGGGCTTGGGGCATATGGAATGAGCGTGAGGGACTGGGGGCATATGGAATGAGTGTGAGGGGCTTGAGGCATATGGAATGAGCATGAAGGGTTTGGGGCATATGGAATGAGTCTGAGGGGCTTGGGGCATATAGAATGAGTCTGAGGGGCTTGGGGCATATGAATGAACGTGAGGGGTTTGGGGCATATGGAATGAGTGTGAGGGGATTCAGGCATGTGGAATGTGCATGAGGGGCTTGGGTCATATGAAATGAGCGTCAGGGGCTTGGGGCATGTGGAATGAGCGTGAGGGACTGAGGGCATATGGAATGAGCGCAAGGGGCTTGGGGCATATGGAATGTTCATGAGGGGCTGGGGGCATATGGAATAAGTCTGAGGGGCTTGGGGCATAAGGAATGAGCGTGAGGGACTGGGGGCATATGGAATGAGCATGCAGGGCTTGGGGCATATGGACTGAGTGTGAGGTGATTGGGGCATATGGAATAAATCTGAGGGGCTTGGGGCATATGGAATGAGTCTGGGGGCACAGGGCATATAAACGAGCGTGAGAGGCTTGGGGCATATGGAATAAGTGTGAGGGGTTTGGGGCATATCAAATGAGCATGAGGGGCTTGATGCATATCGAATTAGCGTGAGGGACTGGGGGCATATGGAATGAGTTTGAGGGGCTTGGGGCATATGGAATGAGTGTGAGGGGTTTGGGGCATATCAAATGAGCGTGTGGGGCTTGGGGCATATCGAATGAGCGTGAGGGACTGGGGCATATGGAATGAGTGTGAGGGGCTTGAGGCATATGGAATGAGCATGAGGGGTTTGGGGCATATGGAATGAGCGTGAGGGGCTTGGGGAATATGGAATAGGTCTGTGAGGCTTGGGGCATATGGAATGAGCATGAAGGGCTTGGGGCATATGGAATGAGTCTGAGGGGCATGGGGCATATGAATGAGCGTGAGGGGTTTGGGGCATATGGAATGAGCACGAGGGGCTTGGGACATATGGAATGAGTGTGAGGGGCTTTGGTCATATGGAA
Source organism: Ambystoma mexicanum (assembly GCF_040938575.1). Taxonomy (NCBI): domain Eukaryota; kingdom Metazoa; phylum Chordata; class Amphibia; order Caudata; family Ambystomatidae; genus Ambystoma; species Ambystoma mexicanum. The sequence goes on along the minus strand of NC_090934.1, from coordinate 24,083,889 downwards.
TGAGTGCAAGGTGCTTGGGGCATATGGAATGAGTGTGAGGGACTGAGGGCATATGGAATGAGCTTCAGGGGCTTGGGGCATATGGAATGAGTGTCAGGGACTCGGGGCATATGGAATGAGCGTGAGGGACTGAGGGCATATGGAATTAGCTTGAGGGACTTGGGGCATATGAAATGAGCGTGAGGGACTGGGGGCATATGGAATAAGTCTGAGAGGCTTGGGGCATATGAATGAGCGTGAGGGGCATGGGGCATATGGAATGAGCTTAAAGGGTATGGGGCATATGGAAAGAGTGTGAGGGGCTTGGGGCATATGAATGCATTGAGGGGCTTGGGGCATTTGGAATGAGCGTGAGGTGCTTGGGGCATATGGAATGAGCGTGACGGGCTTGCGGCATATGGAATGAGTGTGAGAGGCTTGGGGCATATGGAATGAGCATGAGGGGCTTGGGGCATATGGAATGAGCGTGAGGGGCTTGGGGCATGTGGAATGAGCGTGAGGGACTGAGGGCATATGGAATGAGCGTGAAGGGTTTGGGGCATATGGAATGAGCGTGAGGGGATTAGGGCATATGAATGAGCATTTGTGGCTTGGGGCATATGGAATGAGCATGAGGTGCTTGGGGCATATGGAATGAGCTTGAGGGACTGGGGACATGTGGAATGAGCATGAAGGGTTTGGGGCATATGGAATGAGCGTGAGGGGATTAGGGCATATGAATGAGCATTTGTGGCTTGGGGCATATGGAATGAGCATGAGGTGCTTGGGGCATATGGAATTAGCGTGAGGGACTGAGGGCATATGGAATGAGCGTGAGGGACTGGGGGCATATGGAATTAGCGTGAGGGACTTGGGGCATATGGAATGAGCGTGAGGGACCGGGGGCATATGGAATGAGCGTGAGGGGCTTGGGCATATGGAATAATTCTGAGAGGCTTGGGACATATGAATGAGCGTGAGGGGCTTGGGGCATATGGAATGAGCTTGAGGGGTATGGTGCATATGGAAAGTGTGTGAGGGGCTTGGGGCATATGAATGCAGTGAGGGGCTTGGGGCATATGGAATGAGTGTGAGGGGCTTGGGGCATATGGAATGAGCGTGAGGGGCTTGGTGCATATGGAATGAGTGTGAGGTGCTTGGGGCATATGGAATGAGGGTGAGGGGCTTGGGGCATATGGAATGAGTGTGAGGGGCTTGGGGCATATGGAATGAGTGTGAGGGGTTTGGGGCATATGGAATGAGTGTGAGGGGTTTGGGTCATATGAATGCAGTGAGGGGCTTGGGGCATATGGAATGAGTGTGAGGGGCTTGGGGCATATGGAATGAGCGTGAGGGGCTTGGGGCATATGGAATGAGTGTGAGGTGCTTGGGGCATATGGAATGAGTGTGAGGGGTTTGGGGCATATGGAAAGTGTGTGAGGGGCTTGGGGCATATGAATGCAGTGAGGGGCTTGGGGCATATGGAATGAGTGTGAGGGGCTTGGGGCATATGGAATGAGTGTGAGGGGCTTGGGGCATATGGAATGAGTGTGAGGTGCTTGGGGCATATGGAATGAGCGTGAGGGGCTTGGGGCATATGGAATGAGTATGAGGGGCTTGGGGCATATGGAATGAGTGTGAGGGGTTTGGGGCATATGGAATGAGTGTGAGGGGTTTGGGTCATATGGAATGCGCGTGAGGAACTGGGGGCACATGGAATGAGTGTGAGGAGCTTGGGGCATATGGAATGAGCGTGAGGAGTTTGGGGCAAATGGAATGAGCGTGAGGGGTTTGGTGCATATGGAATGAGCGTGAGGGGCTTGGGGCATATGAAAGAGCGTGAGGGGCTTGGGGCATATGGAATAAGTCTGAGGGGCTTGGGGCATATGGAATGAGCATGAGGGGCTTGGGGCATATGGAATAAGTCTGAGGGGCTTGGGGCATATGGAATGAGCATGAGGGGCTTGGGGCATATGGAATAAGTCTGAGGGGCTTGGGGCATATGGAATGAGCGTGAGGGGATTGGGGCATATGGAATGAGTTTGAGGGGTTTGGGGCATATGGAATGAGTGTGAGGGGTTTGGGTCATATGGAATGCGCGTGAGGAACTGGGGGCACATGGAATGAGTGTGAGGGGCTTGGGGCATATGGAATGAGCGTGAGGAGTTTGGGGCATATGGAATGAGCGTGAGGGGTTTGGTGCATATGGAATGAGCGTGAGGGGCTTGGGGCATATGAAAGAGCGTGATTGGCTTGGGGCATATGGAATAAGTCTGAGGGGCTTGGGGCATATGGAATGAGCATGAGGGGCTTGGGGCATATGGAATAAGTCTGAGGGGCTTGGGGCACATGGAATGAGCGTGCAGGACTGGGGGCATATGGCATGAGCATGAGGGGCTTGGGCACATGGAATAAGTCTGAGAGGCTTGGGGCATATGAATGAGCGTGAGGGGCTTGGGGCATATGGAATGAGCTTGAGGGGTATGGGGCATATGGAAAGAGTGTGAGGGGCTTGGGGCTCATGAATGCATTGAGGGGCTTGGGGCATATGGAATGAGTCTGAGGGGCTTGGGGCATATGGAATGAGCGTGAGGGACTTTGGGCATATGGAATGAACGTGAGGGACTTGGGGCATATGGAATGAGTGTGAGGTGCTTGGGGCATATGGAATGAGCGGGAGGGGCTTGGGGCATATGGAATGAGTGTGAGGGGCTTGGGGCATATGGAATGAGTTTGAGGGGCTTGGGGCATATGGAATGCGCATGAGGGGTTTGGGTCATATGGAATGCGCGTGAGGAACTGGGGGCACATGGAATGAGTATGGGGGTTTGGGGCATATGGAATGAGCGTGAGGAGTTTGGGGCATATGGAATGAGTGTGAGGGGCTTGGGGCATATGAAAGAGCATGAGGTGCATGGGGCATATGGAATAAGTCTGAGGGGCTTGGGGCATATGGAATGAGCATGAGGGGCTTGGGGCATATGGAATAAGTCTGAGGGGCTTGGGGCATATGGAATGAGCGTGAAGGGCTTGGGGCATATGGAATGAGCGTTAGGGACTGGGGGCATATGGGATGAGCATGAGGGGCTTGGGCACATGGAATAAGTCTGAGAGGCTTGGGGCATATGAATGAGCGTGAGGGGCTTGGGGCATATGGAATGAGCTTGAGGGGTATGGGGCATATGGAATGAGCTTGAGGGGTATCGGGCATATGGAAAGAGTGTGAGGGGCTTGGGGCTCATGAATGCAGTGAGGGGCTTGCGGCATATGGAATGAGTGTGAGGGGCTTGGGGCATATGGAATGAGCGTGAGGAGTTTGGGGCATATGGATTGAGCGTGAGGGGTTTGGGGTGTATGGAATGAGCGTGAGGGATTGGGGCATATGGAATGAGCGTGAGGGGCTTGGGGCATATGGAATAAGTCTGAGGGGCTTGGGACATATGGATTGAATGTGAGGGGCTTGGGGCATACGGAATGAGCGTGAGGGGCTTGCGGCATATGGAATGAGCGTGAGGAACTGAGGGCATATGGAATGAGCTTGAAGGGTTTGGGCATATAGAATGAGTGTGAGGGGATTGGGGCATATGAATGCAGTGAAGGGCTTGGGGCATATGGAATGAGCATGAAGGGCTTGGGGCATGTGGAATGAGCGTGAGGGACTGAGGGAATATGGAATGAGCGTGAAGAGTTTGGGGCATATGGAATGAGCGCAAGGGGCTTGGGCATATGGAATGAGCATGAGGGAATTAGGGCATATGAATGAGCGTGTGTGGCTTGGGGCATACGGAATGAGCGTGAGGGGTTTGGGGCATATGGAAAGTACATGAAGGGCTTGGGGCATATGGAATGAGCACAGGGGGTTTGGGGCATATGGAATGAGTGCAAGGTGCCTGGGGCATATGGAATGAGTGTGAGGGACTGGGGGCATATGGAATGAGCGTGAGGGGCTTGGGGCATATGGAATGAGCATGAAGGACTGGGGGCATACGGAATGAGCCTGAGGGACTTGGGGCATATGAAATGAGCGTGAGGGACTGGGGCATAGGGAATGAGTGTGAGAGGCTTGGGAATATGGAATACGTCTGAGAGGCTTGGGGCATATGAATGAGCGTGAGGGGCTTGGGGCATATGGAATGAGCTTGAGGGGTATGGTGCATATGGAAAGATTGTGAGGGGCTTGGGGCATATGAATGCAGTGAGGGGCTTGGGGCATATGGAATGAGCGTGAGGGGCTTGGGGCATGTGGAATGAGCGTGAGGAGCTTGGGGCATATGGAATGAGCGTGAGGGGCTGGGGGCATATGGAATGAGCGTGAGGGGCTTGGGGCATATGGAATGAGTCTGAGAGGCTTGGGGCATATGGAATGAGCGAGAGGGGCTTGGGGCATATGGAATGAGCATGAGGGGCTTGAGGCATATGGAATGAGCGTGAGGGGCTTGGGGCATATGGAATGAGCGTGAGGGGTTTGGGGCATATGGAATGTGCATGAGGGGCTTGGGGCTTATGGAATGAGTACACGGGGTTTGGGGCATATGGAATGAGTGCAAGGTGCTTGGGGCATATGGAATGATCGTGAGGGACTGGGGGCATATGGAATGAGCGTGAGGGGCTTGGGGCATATGAAATGAGCATGAGGGACTGGGGGCATATGGAATGAGTGCGAGGGGCTTGGGGCATATGGAATGAGTCTGAGGGGCTTCGGGCATATGGAATGAGCGTGAGGAGTTTGGGGCATATGGAATGAGCGTGAGGGGTTTGGGGCATATGGAATGAGTTTGAGGGGCTTGGGGCATATGGAATGAGCGTGAGGGGTTTGGGTCATATGGAATGCGCGTGAGGAACTGGGGGCACATGGAATGAGTGTGGGGGTTTGGGGCATATGGAATGAGTGTGAGGGGCTTGGGGCATATGAAAGTGCATGAGGTGCATTGGGCATATGGAATGAGCTTGAGGGGTATGGGGCATATGGAATGAGTCTGAGGGGCTTCGGGCATATGGAATGAGCGTGAGGAGTTTGGGGCATATGGAATGAGCGTGAGGGGTTTGGGGCATATGGAATGAGTTTGAGGGGCTTGGGGCATATGGAATGAGCGTGAGGGGTTTGGGTCATATGGAATGCGCGTGAGGAACTGGGGGCACATGGAATGAGCGCGAGGAGTTTGGGGCATATGGAATGAGTGTGAGGGGCTTGGGGCATATGAAAGTGCATGAGGTGCATGGGGCATATGGAATGAGCTTGAGGGGTATGGGGCATATGGAAAGAGTGTGAGGGGCTTGGGGCTCATGAATGCAGTGAGGGGCTTGGGGCATATGGAATGAGTCTGAGGGGCTTGGGGCATATGGAATGAGCGTGAGGGGCTTCGGGCATGTGGAATGAGCGTGAGGGGCTTGGGGCATATGGAATGAGTGTGAGGTGCTTGGGGCATATGGAATGAGCGTGAGGGGCTTGGGGCATATGGAATGAGCCTGAGGGGCTTGGGGCATATGGAATGAGTGTGAGGTGCTTGGGGCATATGGAATTAGCGTGAGGGGCTTGGGGCATATGGAATGAGTGTGAGGGGCTTGGGGCATATGGAATGAGTGTGAGAGGTTTGGGGCATATGGAATGAGTGTGAGGGGTTTGGGTCATATGGAATGCGCGTGAGGAACTGGGGGCACATGGAATGAGTGTGAGGGGCTTGGGGCATATGGAATGAGAGTGAGGAGTTTGGGGCAAATTGAATGAGCATGAGGGGTTTGGTGCATATGGAATGAGCGTGAGGGGCTTGGGGCATATGAAAGAGCGTGAGGGGCTTGGGGCATATGGAATAAGTCTGAGGGGCTTGGGGCATATGGAATGAGCATGAGGGGCTTGGGGCATATGGAATAAGTCTGAGGGGCTTGGGGCATAGGGAATGAGCATGAGGGGCTTGGGGCATATGGAATAAGTCTGAGGGGCTTGGGGCATATGGAATGAGCGTGAGGGGTTTGGGGCATATGGAATGCGCGTGAGGAACTGGGGGCACATGGAATGAGTGTGAGGGGCTTGGGGCATATGGAATGAGCGTGAGGAGTTTGGGGCATATGGAATGAGCATGAGGGGTTTGGTGCATATGGAATGAGCATGAGGGGCTTGGGGCATATGGAAGAGCGTGAGGGGCTTGGGGCATATGGAATAAGTCTGAGGGGCTTGGGGCATATGGAATGAGCATGAGGGGCTTGGGGCATATGGAATAAGTCTGAGGGGCTTGGGGCATATGGAATGAGCGTGCGGGACTGGGGGCATATGGGATGAGCATGAGGGGCTTGGGGCACATGGAATAAGTCTGAGAGGCTTGGGGCATATGAATGAGTGTGAGGGGCTTGGGGCATATGGAATGAGCTTGAGGGGTATGGGGCATATGGAAAGAGTGTGAGGGGCTTGGGGCTCATGAATGCACTGAGGGGCTTGGGGCATATGGAATGAGTCTGAGGGGCTTGGGGCATATGGAATGAGCGTGAGGGGCTTTGGGCATATGGAATGAACGTGAGGGGCTTGGGGCATATGGAATGAGCATGAGGGGCTTGGGGCATATGGAATAAGTCTGAGGGGCTTGGGGCATATGGAATGAACGTGAAGGGCTTGGGGCATATGGAATGAGCGTGAGGGACTGGGGGCATATGGGATGAGCATGAGGGGCTTGGGCACATGGAATAAGTCTGAGAGGCTTGGGGCATATAAATGAGCGTGAGGGGCTTGGGGCATATGGAATGAGCTTGAGTGGTATGGGGCATATGGAAAGAGTGTGAGGGGCTTGGGGCTCATGAATGCAGTGAGGGGCTTGCGGCATATGGAATGAGTGTGAGGGGCTTGGGGCATATGGAATGAGCGTGAGGAGTTTGGGGCATATGGATTGAGCGTGAGGGGTTTGGGGCGTATGGAATGAGCGTGAGGGATTGGGGCATATGGAATGAGCCTGAGGGGCTTGGGCATATGGAATAAGTCTGAGGGGCTTGGGACATATGGAATGAATGTGAGGGGCTTGGGGCATATGGAATGAGCGTGAGGGGCTTGCGGCATATGGAATGAGCGTGAGGAACTGAGGGCATATGGAATGAGCTTGAAGGGTTTGGGCATATAGAATGAGTGTGAGGGGATTGGGGCATATGAATGCAGTGAGGGGCTTGGGGCATATGGAATGAGCATGAAGTGCTTGGGGCATGTGGAATGAGCGTGAGGGACTGAGGGCATATGGAATGAGCGTGAAGGGTTTGGGGCATATGGAATGAGCGCAAAGGGCTTGGGCATATGGAATGAGCATGAGGGGATTAGGGCATATGAATGAGCGTGTGTGGCTTGGGGCATATGGAATGAGCGTGAGGGGTTTGGGGCATATGGAATGTGCGTGAAGGGCTTGGGGCATATGGAATGAGCACAGGGGGTTTGGGGCATATGGAATGAGCGCAAGGTGCTTGGGGCATATGGAATGAGCGAGAGGGACTGGGGGCATATGGAATGAGCGTGAGGGGCTTGAGGCATATGGAATGAGCATGAGGGACTGGGGGCATATGGAATGAGCCTGAGGGACTTGGGGCATATGAAATGAGCGTGAGGGACTGTGGCATAGGGAATGAGTGTGAGAGGCTTGGGTATATGGAATACGTCTGAGAGGCTTGGGGCATATGAATGAGCGTGAGGGGCTTGGGGCATATGGAATGAGCTTGAGGGGTATGGTGCATATGGAAAGATTGTGAGGGGCTTGGGGCATATGAATGCAGTGAGGGGCTTGGGGCATATGGAATGAGCGTGAGGGGCTTGGGGCATGTGGAATGAGCGTGAGGAGCTTGGGGCATATGGAATGAGCGTGAGGGGCTGGGGGCATATGGAATGAGCGTGACGGGCTTGGGGCATATGGAATGAGTCTGAGAGGCTTGGGGCATATGGAATGAGCGTGAGGGGCTTGGGGCATATGGAATGAGCATGAGGGGCTTGGGGCATATGGAATGAGCATGAGGGGCTTAGGGCATATGGAATGAGCGTGAGGGGTTTGGGGCATATGGAATGTGCATGAGGGGCTTGGGGCTTATGGAATGAGTACAGGGGGTTTGGGGCATATGGAATGAGTGCAAGGTTCTTGGGGCATATGGAATGAGCGTGAGGGGCTTGGGGCATATGAAATGAGCATGAGGGACTGGGGGCATATGGAATGAGTGCGAGGGGCTTGGGGCATATGGAATAAGTCTGAGGGGCTTCGAGCATATGGAATGAGCGTGAGGAGTTTGTGGCATATGGAATGAGCGTGAGGGGTTGGGGCATATGGAATGAGTTTGAGGGGCTTGGGGCATATGGAATGAGTGTGAGGGGTTTGGGTCATATGGAATGCGCGTGAGGAACTGGGGGCACATGGAATGAGTGTGGGGGTTTGGGGCATATGGAATGAGCGCGAGGAGTTTGGGGCATATGGAATGAGTGTGAGGGGCTTGGGGCATATGAAAGTGCATGAGGTGCATGGGGCATATGGAATGAGCTTGAGGGGTATGGGGCATATGGAAAGAGTGTGAGGGGCTTGGGGCTCATGAATGCAGTGAGGGGCTTGGGGCATATGGAATGAGTCTGAGGGGCTTGGGGCATATGGAATGAGCGTGAGGGGCTTTGGGCATATGGAATGAGCGTGAGGGGCTTGGGGCATATGGAATGAGTGTGAGGTGCTTGGGGCATATGGAATGAGCGTGAGGGGCTTGGGGCATATGGAATGAGCGTGAGGGGCTTGGGGCATATGGAATGAGTGTGAGGTGCTTGGGGCATATGGAATTAGCGTGAGGGGCTTGGGGCATATGGAATGAGTGTGAGGGGCTTGGGGCATATGGAATGAGTGTGAGGGGTTTGGGGCATATGGAATGAGTGTGAGGGGTTTGGGTCATATGGAATGCGCGTGAGGAACTGGGGGCACATGGAATGAGTGTGAGGGGCTTGGGGCATATGGAATGAGAGTGAGGAGTTTGGGGCAAATGGAATGAGCGTGAGGGGTTTGGTGCATATGGAATGAGCGTGAGGGGCTTGGGGCATATGAAAGAGCGTGAGGGGCTTGGGGCATATGGAATAAGTCTGAGGGGCTTGGGGCATATGGAATGAGCGTGAAGGGCTTGGGGCATATGGAATGAGCGTGAGGGACTGGGGGCATATGGGATGAGCATGAGGGGCTTGGGCACATGGAATAAGTCTGAGAGGCTTGGGGCATATGAATGAGCATGAGGGGCTTGGGGCATATGGAATGAGCTTGAGGGGTATGGGGCATATGGAAAGAGTGTGAGGGGCTTGGGGCTCATGAATGCAGTGAGGGGCTTGCAGCATATGGAATGAGTGTGAGGGGCTTGGGGCATATGGAATGAGCGTGAGGAGTTTGGGGCATATGGATTGAGCGTGAGGGGTTTGGGGCGTATGGAATGAGCGTGAGGGATTGGGGCATATGGAATGAGCCTGAGGGGCTTGGGGCATATGGAATGAGCGTGAGGAACTGAGGGCATATGGAATGAGCTTGAAGGGTTTGGGCATATAGAATGAGTGTGAGGGGATTGGGGCATATGAATGCAGTGAGGGGCTTGGGGCATATGGAATGAGCATGAAGGGCTTGGGGCATGTGGAATGAGCGTGAGGGACTGAGGGCATATGGAATGAGCGTGAAGGGTTTGGGGCATATGGAATGAGCGCAAAGGGCTTGGGCATATGGAATGAGCATGAGGGGATTAGGGCATATGAATGAGCGTGTGTGGCTTGGGGCATATGGAATGAGCGTGAGGGGTTTGGGGCATATGGAATGTGCGTGAAGGGCTTGGGGCATATGGAATGAGCACAGGGGGTTTGGGGCATATGGAATGAGCGCAAGGTGCTTGGGGCATATGGAATGAGCGTGAGGGACTGGGGGCATATGGAATGAGCGTGAGGGGCTTGAGGCATATGGAATGAGCGTGAGGGACTGTGGCGTAGGGAATGAGTGTGAGAGGCTTGGGTATATGGAATACGTCTGAGAGGCTTGGGGCATATGGAATGAGCTTGAGGGGTATGGTGCATATGGAAAGATTGTGAGGGGCTTGGGGCATATGAATGCAGTGAGGGGCTTGGGGCATATGGAATGAGCGTGAGGGGCTTGGGGCATGTGGAATGAGCGTGAGGAGCTTGGGACATATGGAATGAGCGTGAGGGGCTGGGGCATATGGAATGAGCGTGAGGGGCTTGGGGCATATGGAATGAGTCTGAGAGGCTTGGGGCATATGGAATGAGCGTGAGGGGCTTGGGGCATATGGAGTGAGCATGAGGGGCTTGGGGCATATGGAATGAGCGTGAGGGGCTTGGGGCATATGGAATGAGCATGAGGGGTTTGGGGCATATGGAACGTTCATGAGGGGCTTGGGGCTTATGGAATGAGTACAGGGGGTTTGGGGCATATGGAATAAGTGCAAGGTGCTTGGGGCATATGGAATGAGCGTGAGGGACTGGGGGCATATGGAATGAGCGTGAGGGGCTTGGGGCATATGAAATGAGCATGAGGGACTGGGGGCATATGGAATGAGTGCGAGGGGCTTGGGGCATATGGAATAAGTCTGAGGTGCTTCGGGCATATGGAATGAGCGTGGGGAGTTTGGGGCATATGGAATGAGCGTGAGGGGTTGGGGCATATGGAATGAGCGTGAGGGGATTGGGGCATATGAAAGAGCATGAGGGGCTTGGGGCATATGGAATGAGCCTGAGGGACTTGGGGCATATGGAATGAGCGTGAGGGGCTTGGGGCATATGGAATGAGCATGAGGGACTCAGGGCATATGGAATGAGCCTGAGGGACTTGGGGCATATGGAATGAGCGTGAGGGACTGGGGCGTATGGAATGAGCGTGAGAGGCTTGCGAATATGGAATAAGTCTGAGAGGCTTGGGGCATATGAATGAGCGTGAGGGGCTTGGGGCATATGGAATGAGCTTGAGGGGTATGGTGCATATGGAAAGATTGTGAGGGGCTTGGGGCATATGAATGCAGCGAGGGGCTTGTGGCATATGGAATGAGCATGAGGGGCTTGGGGCATGTGGAATGAGCGTGAGGAGCTTGGGGCATATGGAATGGGCGTGAGGGGCTGGGGGCATATGGAATGAGCATGAGGGGCTTGGGGCATATGGAATGAGCCTGAGGGGCTTGGGGCATATGAATGAGTGTGAGGGGCTTGGGGCATATGGAATGAGCGTGAGGGGTTTGGGGCATATGGAATGGGCGTGAGGGGCTTGGGGCATATGGAATAGGTCTGTGAGGCTTGGGGCATATGGAATGAGCATGAGGGGCTTGGAGCACATGGAATGAATCTGAGGGGCTTGGGGCATATGAATGAGCTTGAGGGGTTTGGGGCATATGGAATGAGCATGAGGGGCTTGGGGCATATGGAATGAGCGTGAGGGACTGGGGGCATATGGAATGAGTGTGAGGGGCTTGAGGCATATCGAATGAGCATGAAGGGTTTGGGGCATATGGAATGAGTCTGAGGGGCTTGGGGCATATAGAATGAGTCTGAGGGGCTTGGGGCATATGAATGAACGTGAGGGGTTTGGGGCATATGGAATGAGTGTGAGGGGATTCAGGCATGTGGAATGTGCATGAGGGGCTTGGGTCATATGAAATGAGCGTCAGGGGCTTGGGGCATGTGGAATGAGCGTGAGGGACTGAGGGCATATGGAATGAGCGCAAGGGGCTTGGGGCATATGGAATGTTCATGAGGGGCTGGGGGCATATGGAATAAGTCTGAGGGGCTTGGGGCATAAGGAATGAGCGTGAGGGACTGGGGGCATATGGAATGAGCATGCAGGGCTTGGGGCATATGGACTGAGTGTGAGGTGATTGGGGCATATGGAATAAATCTGAGGGGCTTGGGGCATATGGAATGAGTCTGGGGGGCACGGGGCATATAAACGAGCGTGAGAGGCTTGGGGCATATGGAATAAGTGTGAGGGTTTTGGGGCATATCAAATGAGCATGAGGGGCTTGATGCATATCGAATTAGCGTGAGGGACTGGGGGCATATGGAATGAGTTTGAGGGGCTTGGGGCATATGGAATGAGTGTGAGGGGTTTGGGGCATATCAAATGAGCGTGTGGGGCTTGGGGCATATCGAATGAGCGTGAGGGACTGGGGCATATGGAATGAGTGTGAGGGGCTTGAGGCATATGGAATGAGCATGAGGGGTTTGGGGCATATGGAATGAGCGTGAGGGGCTTGGGGAATATGGAATAGGTCTGTGAGGCTTGGGGCATATGGAATGAGCATGAAGGGCTTGGGGCATATGGAATGAGTCTGAGGGGCATGGGGCATATGAATGAGCGTGAGGGGTTTGGGGCATATGGAATGAGCATGAGGGGCTTGGGACATATGGAATGAGTGTGAGGGGCTTTGGTCATATGGAATGAGTGCAAGGTGCTTGGGGCATATGGAATGAGTGTGAGGGACTGAGGGCATATGGAATGAGCTTCAGGGGCTTGGGGCATATGGAATGAGCGTGAGGGACTGGGGGCATATGGAATAAGTCTGAGAGGCTTTGGGCATATGAATGAGCGTGAGGGGCTTGGGGCATATGGAATGAGCTTAAAGGGTATGGGGCATATGGAAAGAGTGTGAGGGGCTTGGGGCATATGAATGCATTTAGGGGCTTGGGGCATTTGGAATGAGCGTGAGGTGCTTGGGGCATATGGAATGAGCGTGACGGGCTTGCGGCATATGGAATGAGTGTGAGAGGCTTGGGGCATATGGAATGAGCATGAGGGGCTTGGGGCATATGGAATGAGCGTGAGGGGCTTGGGGCATGTGGAATGAGCGTGAGGGACTGAGGGCATATGGAATGAGCGTGAAGGGTTTGGGGCATATGGAATGAGCGTGAGGGGATTAGGGCATATGAATGAGCATTTGTGGCTTGGGGCATATGGAATGAGCATGAGGTGCTTGGGGCATATGGAATGAGCTTGAGGGACTGGGGGCATGTGGAATGAGCATGAAGGGTTTGGGGCATATGGAATGAGCGTGAGGGGATTAGGGCATATGAATGAGCATTTGTGGCTTGGGGCATATGGAATGAGCATGAGGTGCTTGGGGCATATGGAATTAGCGTGAGGGACTGAGGGCATATGGAATGAGCGTGAGGGACTGGGGGCATATGGAATTAGCGTGAGGGACTTGGGGCATATGGAATGAGCGTGAGGGACCGGGGGCATATGGAATGAGCGTGAGGGGGTTGGGCATATAGAATAATTCTGAGAGGCTTGGGACATATGAATGAGCGTGAGGGGCTTGGGGCATATGGAATGAGCTTGAGGGGTATGGTGCATATGGAACGTGTGTGAGGGGCTTGGGGCATATGAATGCAGTGAGGGGCTTGGGGCATATGGAATGAGTGTGAGGGGCTTGGGGCATATGGAATGAGCGTGAGGGGCTTGGGGCATATGGAATGAGTGTGAGGTGCTTGGGGCATATGGAATGAGGGTGAGGGGCTTGGGGCATATGGAATGAGTGTGAGGGGCTTGGAGCATATGGAATGAGTGTGAGGGGTTTGGGGCATATGGAATGAGTGTGAGGTGCTTGGGGCATATGGAATGAGTGTGAGGGGCTTGGGGCATATGGAATGAGCGTGAGGGGCTTGGGGCATATGGAATGAGTGTGAGGTGCTTGGGGCATATGGAATGAGTGTGAGGGGTTTGGGGCATATGAAAAGTGTATGAGGGGCTTGGGGCATATGAATGCAGTGAGGGGCTTGGGGCATATGGAATGAGTGTGAGGGGCTTGGGGCATATGGAATGAGTGTGAGGGGCTTGGGGCATATGGAATGAGTGTGAGGTGCTTGGGGCATATGGAATGAGCGTGAGGGGCTTGGGGCATATGGAATGAGTATGAGGGGCTTGGGGCATATGGAATGAGTGTGAGGGGTTTGGGGCATATGGAATGAGTGTGAGGAGTTTGGGTCATATGGAATGCGCGTGAGGAACTGGGGGCACATGGAATGAGTGTGAGGAGCTTGGGGCATATGGAATGAGCGTGAGGAGTTTGGGGCAAATGGAATGAGCGTGAGGGGTTTGGTGCATATGGAATGAGCGTGAGGGGCTTGGGGCATATGAAAGAGCGTGAGGGGCTTGGGGCATATGGAATAAGTCTGAGGGGCTTGGGGCATATGGAATGAGCATGAGGGGCTTGGGGCATATGGAATAAGTCTGAGGGGCTTGGGGCATATGGAATGAGCATGAGGGGCTTGGGGCATATGGAATAAGTCTGAGGGGCTTGGGGCATATGGAATGAGCGTGAGGGGCTTGGGGCATATGGAATGAGTGTGAGGGGTTTGGGGCATATGGAATGAGTGTGAGGGGTTTGGGTCATATGGAATGCGCGTGAGGAACTGGGGGCACATGGAATGAGTGTGAGGGGCTTGGGGCATATGGAATGAGCGTGAGGAGTTTGGGGCATATGGAATGAGCGTGAGGGGTTTGGTGCATATGGAATGAGCGTGAGGGGCTTGGGGCATATGAAAGAGCGTGATTGGCTTGGGGCATATGGAATAAGTCTGAGGGGCTTGGGGCATATGGAATGAGCATGAGGGGCTTGGGGCATATGGAATAAGTCTGAGGGGCTTGGGGCACATGGAATGAGCGTGCAGGACTGGGGGCATATGGCATGAGCATGAGGGGCTTGGGCACATGGAATAAGTCTGAGAGGCTTGGGGCATATGAATGAGCGTGAGGGGCTTGGGGCATATGGAATGAGCTTGAGGGGTATGGGGCATATGGAAAGAGTGTGAGGGGCTTGGGGCTCATGAATGCACTGAGGGGCTTGGGGCATATGGAATGAGTCTGAGGGGCTTGGGGCATATGGAATGAGCGTGATATGCTTTGGGCATATGGAATGAACGTGAGGGACTTGGGGCATATGGAATGAGTGTGAGGTGCTTGGGGCATATGGAATGAGCATGAGGGGCTTGGGGCATATGGAATGAGTGTGAGGGGCTTGGGGCATATGGAATGAGTTTGAGGGGCTTGGGGCATATGGAATGCGCATGAGGGGTTTGGGTCATATGGAATGCGCGTGAGGAACTGGGGGCACATGGAATGAGTATGGGGGTTTGGGGCATATGGAATGAGCGTGAGGAGTTTGGGGCATATGGAATGAGTGTGAGGGGCTTGGGGCATATGAAAGAGCATGAGGGGCATTGGGCATATGAAATAAGTCTGAGGGGCTTGGGGCATATGGAATGAGCATGAGGGGCTTGGGGCATATGGAATAAGTCTGAGGGGCTTGGGGCATGTGGAATGAGCGTGAAGGGCTTGGGGCATATGGAATGAGCGTTAGGGACTGGGGGCATATGGGATGAGCATGAGGGGCTTGGGCACATGGAATAAGTCTGAGAGGCTTGGGGCATATGAATGAGCGTGAGGGGCTTGGGGCATATGGAATGAGCTTGAGGGGTATGGGGCATATGGAATGAGCTTGAGGGGTATGGGGCATATGGAAAGAGTGTGAGGGGCTTGGGGCTCATGAATGCAGTGAGGGGCTTGCGGCATATGGAATGAGTGTGAGGGGCTTGGGGCATATGGAATGAGCGTGAGGAGTTTGGGGCATATGGATTGAGCGTGAGGGGTTTGGGGTGTATGGAATGAGCGTGAGGGATTGGGGCATATGGAATGAGCGTGAGGGGCTTGGGGCATATGGAATAAGTCTGAGGGGCTTGGGACATATGGATTGAATGTGAGGGGCTTGGGGCATACGGAATGAGCGTGAGGGGCTTGCGGCATATGGAATGAGCGTGAGGAACTGAGGGCATATGGAATGAGCTTGAAGGGTTTGGGCATATAGAATGAGTGTGAGGGGATTGGGCCATATGAATGCAGTGAGGGGCTTGGGGCATATGGAATGAGCATGAAGGGCTTGGGGCATGTGGAATGAGCGTGAGGGACTGAGGGAATATGGAATGAGCGTGAAGAGTTTGGGGCATATGGAATGAGCGCAAGGGGCTTGGGCATATGGAATGAGCATGAGGGAATTAGGGCATATGAATGAGCGTGTGTGGCTTGGGGCATACGGAATGAGCGTGAGGGGTTTGGGGCATATGGAAAGTACGTGAAGGGCTTGGGGCATATGGAATGAGCACAGGGGGTTTGGGGCATATGGAATGAGTGCAAGGTGCTTGGGGCATATGGAATGAGCGTGAGGGACTGGGGGCATATGGAATGAGCGTGAGGGGCTTGGGGCATATGGAATGAGCATGAAGGACTGGGGGCATACGGAATGAGCCTGAGGGACTTGGGGCATATGAAATGAGCGTGAGGGACTGGGGCATAGGGAATGAGTGTGAGAGGCTTGGGAATATGGAATACGTCTGAGAGGCTTGGGGCATATGAATGAGCGTGAGGGGCTTGGGGCATATGGAATGAGCTTGAGGGGTATGGTGCATATGGAAAGATTGTGAGGGGCTTGGGGCATATGAATGCAGTGAGGGGCTTGGGGCATATGGAATGAGCGTGAGGGGCTTGGGGCATGTGGAATGAGCGTGAGGAGCTTGGGGCATATGGAATGAGCGTGAGGGGCTGGGGGCATATGGAATGAGCGTGAGGGGCTTGGGGCATATGGAATGAGTCTGAGAGGCTTGGGGCATATGGAATGAGCGTGAGGGGCTTGGGGCATATGGAATGAGCATGAGGGGCTTGAGGCATATGGAATGAGCGTGAGGGGCTTGGGGCATATGGAATGAGCGTGAGGGGTTTGGGGCATATGGAATGTGCATGAGGGGCTTGGGGCTTATGGAATGAGTACACGGGGTTTGGGGCATATGGAATGAGTGCAAGGTGCTTGGGGCATATGGAATGATCGTGAGGGACTGGGGGCATATGGAATGAGCGTGAGGGGCTTGGGGCATATGAAATGAGCATGAGGGACTGGGGGCATATGGAATGAGTGCGAGGGGCTTGGGGCATATGGAATGAGTCTGAGGGGCTTCGGGCATATGGAATGAGCGTGAGGAGTTTGGGGCATATGGAATGAGCGTGAGGGGTTTGGGGCATATGGAATGAGTTTGAGGGGCTTGGGGCATATGGAATGAGCGTGAGGAACTGGGGGCACATGGAATGAGTGTGGGGGTTTGGGGCATATGGAATGAGCGCGAGGAGTTTGGGGCATATGGAATGAGTGTGAGGGGCTTGGGGCATATGGAATGAGTTTGAGGGGTTTGGGTCATATGGAATGCGCGTGAGGAACTGGGGGCACATGGAATGAGTGTGGGGGTTTGGGGCATATGGAATGAGCGCGAGGAGTTTGGGGCATATGGAATGAGTGTGAGGGGCTTGGGGCATATGAAAGTGCATGAGGTGCATGGGGCATATGGAATGAGCTTGAGGGGCTTGGGGCATATGGAATGAGCGTGAGGGGCTTGGGGCATATGGAATGAGCGTGAGGGGCTTTGGGCATATGGAATGAGCGTGAGGGGCTTGGGGCATATGGAATGAGTGTGAGGTGCTTGGGGCATATGGAATGAGCGTGAGGGGCTTGGGGCATATGGAATGACCCTGAGGGGCTTGGGGCATATGGAATGAGTGTGAGGTGCTTGGGGCATATGGAATTAGCGTGAGGGGCTTGGGGCATATGGAATGAGTGTGAGGGGCTTGGGGCATATGGAATGAGTGTGAGGGGTTTGGGGCATATGGAATGAGTGTGAGGGGTTTGGGTCATATGGAATGCGCGTGAGGAACTGGGGGCACATGGAATGAGTGTGAGGGGTTTGGGGCATATGGAATGAGAGTGAGGAGTTTGGGGCAAATTGAATGAGCATGAGGGGTTTGGTGCATATGGAATGAGCGTGAGGGGCTTGGGGCATATGAAAGAGCGTGAGGGGCTTGGGGCATATGGAATAAGTCTGAGGGGCTTGGGGCATATGGAATGAGCATGAGGGGCTTGGGGCATATGGAATAAGTCTGAGGGGCTTGGGGCATAGGGAATGAGCATGAGGGGCTTGGGGCATATGGAATAAGTCTGAGGGGCTTGGGGCATATGGAATGAGCTTGAGGGGTTTGGGGCATATGGAATGCGCGTGAGGAACTGGGGGCACATGGAATGAGTGTGAGGGGCTTGGGGCATATGGAATGAGCGTGAGGAGTTTGGGGCATATGGAATGAGCATGAGGGGTTTGGTGCATATGGAATGAGCGTGAGGGGCTTGGGGCATATGAAAGAGCGTGAGGGGCTTGGGGCATATGGAATAAGTCTGAGGGGCTTGGGGCATATGGAATGAGCATGAGGGGCTTGGGGCATATGGAATAAGTCTGAGGGGCTTGGGGCATATGGAATGAGCGTGCGGGACTGGGGGCATATGGGATGAGCATGAGGGGCTTGGGGCACATGGAATAAGTCTGAGAGGCTTGGGGCATATGAATGAGTGTGAGGGGCTTGGGGCATATGGAATGAGCTTGAGGGGTATGGGGCATATGGAAAGAGTGTGAGGGGCTTGGGGCTCATGAATGCACTGAGGGGCTTGGGGCATATGGAATGAGTCTGAGGGGCTTGGGGCATATGGAATGAGCGTGAGGGGCTTTGGGCATATGGAATGAACGTGAGGGGCTTGGGGCATATGGAATGAGCATGAGGGGCTTGGGGCATATGGAATAAGTCTGAGGGGCTTGGGGCATATGGAATGAGCGTGAAGGGCTTGGGGCATATGGAATGAGCGTGAGGGACTGGGGGCATATGGGATGAGCATGAGGGGCTTGGGCACATGGAATAAGTCTGAGAGGCTTGGGGCATATGAATGAGCGTGAGGGGCTTGGGGCATATGGAATGAGCTTGAGTGGTATGGGGCATATGGAAAGAGTGTGAGGGGCTTGGGGCTCATGAATGCAGTGAGGGGCTTGCAGCATATGGAATGAGTGTGAGGGGCTTGGGGCATATGGAATGAGCGTGAGGAGTTTGGGGCATATGGATTGAGCGTGAGGGGTTTGGGGCGTATGGAATGAGCGTGAGGGATTGGGGCATATGGAATGAGCCTGAGGGGCTTGGGGCATATGGAATAAGTCTGAGGGGCTTGGGACATATGGAATGAATGTGAGGGGCTTGGGGCATATGGAATGAGCGTGAGGGGCTTGCGGCATATGGAATGAGCGTGAGGAACTGAGGGCATATGGAATGAGCTTGAAGGGTTTGGGCATATAGAATGAGTGTGAGGGGATTGGGGCATATGAATGCAGTGAGGGGCTTGGGGCATATGGAATGAGCATGAAGGGCTTGGGGCATGTGGAATGAGCGTGAGGGACTGAGGGCATATGGAATGAGCGTGAAGGGTTTGGGGCATATGGAATGAGCGCAAAGGGCTTGGGCATATGGAATGAGCATGAGGGGATTAGGGCATATGAATGAGCGTGTGTGGCTTGGGGCATATGAAATGAGCGTGAGGGGTTTGGGGCATATGGAATGTGCGTGAAGGGCTTGGGGCATATGGAATGAGCACAGGGGGTTTGGGGCATATGGAATGAGCGCAAGGTGCTTGGGGCATATGGAATGAGCGAGAGGGACTGGGGGCATATGGAATGAGCGTGAGGGGCTTGAGGCATATGGAATGAGCATGAGGGACTGGGGGCATATGGAATGAGCCTGAGGGACTTGGGGCATATGAAATGAGCGTGAGGGACTGTGGCGTAGGGAATGAGTGTGAGAGGCTTGGGTATATGGAATACGTCTGAGAGGCTTGGGGCATATGAATGAGCGTGAGGGGCTTGGGGCATATGGAATGAGCTTGAGGGGTATGGTGCATATGGAAAGATTGTGAGGGGCTTGGGGCATATGAATGCAGTGAGGGGCTTGGGGCATATGGAATGAGCGTGAGGGGCTTGGGGCATGTGGAATGAGCGTGAGGAGCTTGGGGCATATGGAATGAGCGTGAGGGGCTGGGGGCATATGGAATTAGCGTGACGGGCTTGGGGCATATGGAATGAGTCTGAGAGGCTTGGGGCATATGGAATGAGCGTGAGGGGCTTGGGGCATATGGAATGAGCATGAGGGGCTTGGGGCATATGGAATGAGCATGAGGGGCTTGGGGCATATGGAATGAGCGTGAGGGGTTTGGGGCATATGGAATGTGCATGAGGGGCTTGGGGCTTATGGAATGAGTACAGGGGGTTTGGGGCATATGGAATGAGTGCAAGGTGCTTGGGGCATATGGAATGAGCGTTAGGGACTGGGGGCATATGGAATGAGCGTGAGGGGCTTGGGGCATATGAAATGAGCATGAGGGACTGGGGGCATATGGAATGAGTGCGAGGGGCTTGGGGCATATGGAATAAGTCTGAGGGGCTTCGAGCATATGGAATGAGCGTGAGGAGTTTGTGGCATATGGAATGAGCGTGAGGGGTTGGGGCATATGGAATGAGTTTGAGGGGTTTGGGGCATATGGAATGAGTGTGAGGGGTTTGGGTCATATGGAATGCGCGTGAGGAACTGGGGGCACATGGAATGAGTGTGGGGGTTTGGGGCATATGGAATGAGCGCGAGGAGTTTGGGGCATATGGAATGAGTGTGAGGGGCTTGGGGCATATGAAAGTGCATGAGGTGCATGGGGCATATGGAATGAGCTTGAGGGGTATGGGGCATATGGAAAGAGTGTGAGGGGCTTGGGGCTCATGAATGCAGTGAGGGGCTTGGGGCATATGGAATGAGTCTGAGGGGCTTGGGGCATATGGAATGAGCGTGAGGGGCTTTGGGCATATGGAATGAGCGTGAGGGGCTTGGGGCATATGGAATGAGTGTGAGGTGCTTGGGGCATATGGAATGAGCGTGAGGGGCTTGGGGCATATGGAATGAGCGTGAGGGGCTTGGGGCATATGGAATGAGTGTGAGGTGCTTGGGGCATATGGAATTAGCGTGAGGGGCTTGGGGCATATGGAATGAGTGTGAGGGGCTTGGGGCATATGGAATGAGTGTGAGGGGTTTGGGGCATATGGAATGAGTGTGAGGGGTTTGGGGCATATGGAATGCGCGTGAGGAACTGGGGGCACATGGAATGAGTGTGAGGGGCTTGGGGCATATGGAATGAGAGTGAGGAGTTTGGGGCAAATGGAATGAGCGTGAGGGGTTTGGTGCATATGGAATGAGCGTGAGGGGCTTGGGGCATATGAAAGAGCGTGAGGGGCTTGGGGCATATGGAATAAGTCTGAGGGGCTTGGGGCATATGGAATGAGCATGAGGGGCTTGGGGCATATGGAATAAGTCTGAGGGGCTTGGGGCATAGGGAATGAGCATGAGGGGCTTGGGGCATATGGAATAAGTCTGAGGGGCTTGGGGCATATGGAATGAGCATGAGGGGTTTGGGGCATATGGAATGCGCGTGAGGAACTGGGGGCACATGGAATGAGTGTGAGGGGCTTGGGGCATATGGAATGAGCGTGAGGAGTTTGGGGCATATGGAATGAGCATGAGGGGTTTAGTGCATATGGAATGAGCGTGAGGGGCTTGGGGCATATGAAAGAGCGTGAGGGGCTTGGGGCATATGGAATAAGTCTGAGGGGCTTGGGGCATATGGAATGAGCATGAGGGGCTTGGGGCATATGGAATAAGTCTGAGGGGCTTGGGGCATATGGAATGAGCGTGCAGGACTGGGGGCATATGGGATGAGCATGAGGGGCTTGGGCACATGGAATAAGTCTGAGAGGCTTGGGGCATATGAATGAGTGTGAGGGGCTTGGGGCATATGGAATGAGCTTGAGGGGTATGGGGCATATGGAAAGAGTGTGAGGGGCTTGGGGCTCATGAATGCACTGAGGGGCTTGGGGCATATGGAATGAGTCTGAGGGGCTTGGGGCATATGGAATGAGCGTGAGGGGCTTGGGCATATGGAATGAACGTGAGGGGCTTGGGGCATATGGAATGAGCATGAGGGGCTTGGGGCATATGGAATAAGTCTGAGGGGCTTGGGGCATATGGAATGAGCGTGAAGGGCTTGGGGCATATGGAATGAGTGTGAGGGACTGGGGGCATATGGGATGAGCATGAGGGGCTTGGGCACATGGAATAAGTCTGAGAGGCTTGGGGCATATGAATGAGCGCGAGGGGCTTGGGGCATATGGAATGAGCTTGAGGGGTATGGGGCATATGGAAAGAGTGTGAGGGGCTTGGGGCTCATGAATGCAGTGAGGGGCTTGCAGCATATGGAATGAGTGTGAGGGGCTTGGGGCATATGGAATGAGCGTGAGGAGTTTGGGGCATATGGATTGAGCGTGAGGGGTTTGGGGCTTATGGAATGAGCGTGAGGGATTGGGGCATATGGAATGAGCCTGAGGGGCTTGGGGCATATGGAATAAGTCTGAGGGGCTTGGGACATATGGAATGAATGTGAGGGGCTTGGGGCATATGGAATGAGCGTGAGGGGCTTGCGGCATATGGAATGAGCGTGAGGAACTGAGGGCATATGGAATGAGCTTGAAGGGTTTGGGCATATAGAATGAGTGTGAGGGGATTGGGGCATATGAATGCAGTGAGGGGCTTGGGGCATATGGAATGAGCATGAAGGGCTTGGGGCATGTGGAATGAGCGTGAGGGACTGAGGGCATATGGAATGAGCGTGAAGGGTTTGGGGCATATGGAATGAGCGCAAAGGGCTTGGGCATATGGAATGAGCATGAGGGGATTAGGGCATATGAATGAGCGTGTGTGGCTTGGGGCATATGGAATGAGCGTGAGGGGTTTGGGGCATATGGTATGTGCGTGAAGGGCTTGGGGCATATGGAATGAGCAAAGGGGGTTTGGGGCATATGGAATGAGCGCAAGGTGCTTGGGGCATATGGAATGAGCGTGAGGGACTGGGGGCATATGGAATGAGCGTGAGGGGCTTGAGGCATATGGAATGAGCGTGAGGGACTGTGGCGTAGGGAATGAGTGTGAGAGGCTTGGGTATATGGAATACGTCTGAGAGGCTTGGGGCATATGAATGAGCGTGAGGGGCTTGGGGCATATGGAATGAGCTTGAGGGGTATGGTGCATATGGAAAGATTGTGAGGGGCTTGGGGCATATGAATGCAGTGAGGGGCTTGGGGCATATGGAATGAGCGTGAGGGGCTTGGGGCATGTGGAATGAGCGTGAGGAGCTTGGGACATATGGAATGAGCGTGAGGGGCTGGGGCATATGGAATGAGCGTGAGGGGCTTGGGGCATATGGAATGAGTCTGAGAGGCTTGGGGCATATGGAATGAGCGTGAGGGGCTTGGGGCATATGGAGTGAGCATGAGGGGCTTGGGGCATATGGAATGAGCGTGAGGGGCTTGGGGCATATGGAATGAGCATGAGGGGTTTGGGGCATATGGAATGTCCATGAGGGGCTTGGGGCTTATGGAATGAGTACAGGGGGTTTGGGGCATATGGAATAAGTGCAAGGTGCTTGGGGCATATGGAATGAGCGTGAGGGACTGGGGGCA
Source organism: Ambystoma mexicanum (assembly GCF_040938575.1). Lineage (NCBI taxonomy): Eukaryota > Metazoa > Chordata > Amphibia > Caudata > Ambystomatidae > Ambystoma > Ambystoma mexicanum. Next base: position 24,060,500 of record NC_090934.1, on the reverse strand, counting down.
TATGGAATGAGCGTGAGGGGCTTGGGGCATATGAAATGAGCATGAGGGACTGGGGGCATATGGAATGAGTGCGAGGGGCTTGGGGCATATGGAATAAGTCTGAGGTGCTTCTGGCATATGGAATGAGCGTGGGGAGTTTGGGGCATATGGAATGAGCGTGAGGGGTTGGGGCATATGGAATGAGCGTGAGGGGATTGGGGCATATGAAAGAGCATGAGGGGCTTGGGGCATATGGAATGAGCCTGAGGGACTTGGGGCATATGGAATGAGCGTGAGGGGCTTGGGGCATATGGAATGAGCATGAGGGACTCGGGGCATATGGAATGAGCCTGAGGGACTTGGGGCATATGGAATGAGCGTGAGGGACTGGGGCGTATGGAATGAGCGTGAGAGGCTTGCGAATATGGAATAAGTCTGAGAGGCTTGGGGCATATGAATGAGCGTGAGGGGCTTGGGGCATATGGAATGAGCTTGAGGGGTAAGGTGCATATGGAAAGATTGTGAGGGGCTTGGGGCATATGAATGCAGCGAGGGGCTTGTGGCATATGGAATGAGCATGAGGGGCTTGGGGCATGTGGAATGAGCGTGAGGAGCTTGGGGCATATGGAATGGGCGTGAGGGGCTTGGGGCATATGGAATGAGTCTGAGAGGCTTGGGGCATATGGAATGAGCGTGAGGGGCTTGGGGCATATGGAATGAGCGTGAGGGGTTTGGGGCATATGGAATGTGCATGAGGGGCTTGGGGCTTATGGAATGAGCACAGGGGGTTTGGGGCATAAGGAATGAGTGCAAGGTGCTTGGGGCATATGGAATGAGCGTGAGGGACTGGGGGCATATGGAATGAGCGTGAGGGGCTTGGGGCATATGGAATGAGCATGAGGGACTGGGGTCATATGGAATGAGTGCGAGGGGCTTGGGGCATATGGAATGAGTCTGAGGGGCTTCGGGCATATGCAATGAGCGTGAGGGGTTTGGGGCATATGGAATGAGCGTGAGGGGCTTGGGGCATATGAAAGAGCGTGAGGGGCTTGGGGCATATGGAATGAGCGTGAGGGACTGGGGGCATATGGAATGAGCGTGAGGGGCTTGGGGCATATGTAATAAGTCTGAGGGGCTTGGGGCATATGGAATGAGCATGAGGGGCTTGGGGCATATGGAATAAGTCTGAATGGCTTGGGGCATAAGGAATGAGCATGAGGGACTGGGTACATATGGAATGAGCATGCAGGGCTTGGGGCATATGGAATGAGTGTGAGGTGATTGGGGTATATGGAATAAATCTGAGGGACTTGGGGCATATGGAATGAATTTGGGGGGCACGGGGCATATGAACGAGCGTGAGGGGCTTGGGGCATATGGAATGAGTGGGAGGGGTTTGGGGCATATCAAATGAGCATGAGGGGCTTGGGGCATATCGAATGAGCGTGAGGGACAGGGGGCATATGGAATGAGCGTGAGGGGCTTGGGGCATATGGAATGAGTGTGAGGGGTTTGGGGCATATCAAATGAGCGTGTGGGGCTTGGGGCATATTTAATGAGTTTGAGGGGCTTGGGACATATCGAATGAGCGTGAGGGACTGGGGGCATATGGAATGAGTGTGAGGGGCTTGAGGCATATGGAATGAGCATGAGGGGCTTGGGGCATATGGAATGAGTCTGAGGGGCTTGGGGCATATAGAATGAGTCTGAGGGGCTTGGGGCATATGAATGAACGTGAGGGGTTTGGGGCATATGGAATGAGTGTGAGGGGATTCAGGCATGTGGAATGTGCATGAGGGGCTTGGGTCATATGAAATGAGCGTCAGGGGCTTGGGGCATGTGGAATGAGCTTGAGGGACTGAGGGCATATGGAATAAGCGCAAGGGGCTTGGGGCATATGGAATGTGCATGAGGGGCTGGGGGCATATGGAATAAGTCTGAGGGGCTTGGGGCATAAGAAATGAGCGTGAGGGACTGGGGGCATATGGAATGAGCATGCAGGGCTTGGGGCATATGGACTGAGTGTGAGGTGATTGGGGCATATGGAATAAATCTGAAGGGCTTGGGGCATATGGAATGAGTCTGGGGGGCACGGGGCATATAAACGAGCGTGAGAGGCTTGGGGCATATGGAATAAGTGTGAGGGGTTTGGGGCATATCAAATGAGCATGAGGTGCTTGATGCATATCGAATTAGCGTGAGGGACTGGGGGCATATGGAATGAGCGTGAGGGGTTTGGGGCATATGGAATGAGTGTGAGGGGTTTGGGGCATATCAAATGAGCGTGTGGGGCTTGGGGCATATCGAATGAGCGTGAGGGACTGGGGCATATGGAATGAGTGTGAGGGGCTTGAGGCATTTGGAATGAGCATGAGGGGTTTGGGGCATATGGAATGAGTCTGAGGGGCTTGGGGCATATGAATGAGTGTGAGGGGCTTGAGGCATATGGAATGAGCATAAGGGGATTGGGGCATATGGAATGAGTCTGAGGGGCTTGGGGCATATGAATGAGTGTGAGGGGCTTGGGGCATATGGAATGAGCGTGAGGGGTTTGGGGCATATGGAATGGGCGTGAGGGGCTTGGGGCATATGGAATAGGTCTGTGAGGCTTGGGGCATATGGAATGAGCATGAGGGGCTTGGAGCACATGGAATGAATCTGAGGGGCTTGGGGCATATGAATGAGCTTGAGGGGTTTGGGGCATATGGAATGAGCATGAGGGGCTTGGGGCATATGGAATGAGCGTGAGGGACTGGGGGCATATGGAATGAGTGTGAGGGGCTTGAGGCATATGGAATGAGCATGAAGGGTTTGGGGCATATGGAATGAGTCTGAGGGGCTTGGGGCATATAGAATGAGTCTGAGGGGCTTGGGGCATATGAATGAACGTGAGGGGTTTGGGGCATATGGAATGAGTGTGAGGGGATTCAGGCATGTGGAATGTGCATGAGGGGCTTGGGTCATATGAAATGAGCGTCAGGGGCTTGGGGCATGTGGAATGAGCGTGAGGGACTGAGGGCATATGGAATGAGCGCAAGGGGCTTGGGGCATATGGAATGTTCATGAGGGGCTGGGGGCATATGGAATAAGTCTGAGGGGCTTGGGGCAAAAGGAATGAGCGTGAGGGACTGGGGGCATATGGAATGAGCATGCAGGGCTTGGGGCATATGGACTGAGTGTGAGGTGATTGGGGCATATGGAATAAATCTGAGGGGCTTGGGGCATATGGAATGAGTCTGGGGGGCACAGGGCATATAAACGAGTGTGAGAGGCTTGGGGCATATGGAATAAGTGTGAGGGGTTTGGGGCATATCAAATGAGCATGAGAGGCTTGATGCATATCGAATTAGCGTGAGGGACTGGGGGCATATGGAATGAGTTTGAGGGGCTTGGGGCATATGGAATGAGTGTGAGGGGTTTGGGGCATATCAAATGAGCGTGTGGGGCTTGGGGCATATCGAATGAGCGTGAGGGACTGGGGCATATGGAATGAGTGTGAGGGGTTTGAGGCATATGGAATGAGCATGAGGGGTTTGGGGCATATGGAATGAGTGTGAGGGGCTTGGGGAATATGGAATAGGTCTGTGAGGCTTGGGGCATATGGAATGAGCATGAAGGGCTTGGGGCATATGGAATGAGTCTGAGGGGCATGGGGCATATGAATGAGCGTGAGGGGTTTGGGGCATATGGAATGAGCATGAGGGGCTTGGGACATATGGAATGAGTGTGAGGGGCTTTGGTCATATGGAATGAGTGCAAGGTGCTTGGGGCATATGGAATGAGTGTGAGGGACTGAGGGCATATGGAATGAGCTTCAGGGGCTTGGGGCATATGGAATGAGTGTCAGGGACTCGGGGCATATGGAATGAGCATGAGGGACTGAGGGCATATGGAATTAGCTTGAGGGACTTGGGGCATATGAAATGAACATGAGGGACTGGGGGCATATGGAATAAGTCTGAGAGGCTTGGGGCATATGAATGAGCGTGAGGGGCTTGGGGCATATGGAATGAGCTTAAAGGGTATGGGGCATATGGAAAGAGTGTGAGTGGCTTGGGGCATATGAATGCATTGAGGGGCTTGGGGCATTTGGAATGAGCGTGAGGTGCTTGGGGCATATGGAATGAGCGTGACGGGCTTGCGGCATATGGCATGAGCGTGAGGGACTATGGGCATATGGAATGAGCGTGAAGGGATGGGGCATATGGAATGAGTGTGAGAGGCTTGGGGCATATGGAATGAGCATGAGGGGCTTGGGGCATATGGAATGAGCGTGAGGGGCTTGGGGCATGTGGAATGAGCGTGAGGGACTGAGGGCATATGGAATGAGCATGAAGGGTTTGGGGCATATGGAATGAGCGTGAGGGGATTAGGGCATATGAATGAGCATTTGTGGCTTGGGGCATATGGAATGAGCATGAGGTGCTTGGGTCATATGGAATTAGCGTGAGGGACTGAGGGCATATGGAATGAGCGTGAGGGACTGGGGGCATATGGAATTAGCGTGAGGGACTTGGGGCATATGGAATGAGCGTGAGGGACCGGGGGCATATGGAATGAGCGTGAGGGGCTTGGGCATATGGAATAATTCTGAGAGGCTTGGGACATATGAATGAGCGTGAGGGGCTTGGGGCATATGGAATGAGCTTGAGGGTTATGGTGCATATGGAAAGTGTGTGAGGGGCTTGGGGCATATGAATGCAGTGAGGGGCTTGGGGCATATGGAATGAGTGTGAGGGGCTTGGGGCATATGGAATGAGCGTGAGGGGCTTGGGGCATATGGAATGAGTGTGAGGTGCTTGGGGCATATGGAATGAGGGTGAGGGGCTTGGGGCATATGGAATGAGTGTGAGGGGCTTGGGGCATATGGAATGAGTGTGAGGGGTTTGGGGCATATGGAATGAGTGTGAGGGGTTTGGGTCATATGAATGCAGTGAGGGGCTTGGGGCATATGGAATGAGTGTGAGGGGCTTGGGGCATATGGAATGAGCGTGAGGGGCTTGGGGCATATGGAATGAGTGTGAGGTGCTTGGGGCATATGGAATGAGTGTGAGGGGTTTGGGGCATATGGAAAGTGTGTGAGGGGCTTGGGGCATATGAATGCAGTGAGGGGCTTGGGGCATATGGAATGAGTGTGAGGGGCTTGGGGCATATGGAATGAGTGTGAGGGGCTTGGGGCATATGGAATGAGTGTGAGGTGCTTGGGGCATATGGAATGAGCGTGAGGGGCTTGGGGCATATGGAATGAGTATGAGGGGCTTGGGGCATATGGAATGAGTGTGAGGGGTTTGGGGCATATGGAATGAGTGTGAGGGGTTTGGGTCATATGGAATGCGCGTGAGGAACTGGGGGCTCATGGAATGAGTGTGAGGAGCTTGGGGCATATGGAATGAGCGTGAGGAGTTTGGGGCAAATGGAATGAGCGTGAGGGGTTTGGTGCATATGGAATGAGCGTGAGGGGCTTGGGGCATATGAAAGAGCGTGAGGGGCTTGGGGCATATGGAATAAATCTGAGAGGCTTGGGGCATATGGAATGAGCATGAGGGGCTTGGGGCATATGGAATAAGTCTGAGGGGCTTGGGGCATATGGAATGAGCATGAGGGGCTTGGGGCATATGGAATAAGTCTGAGGGGCTTGGGGCATATGGAATGAGCGTGAGGGGCTTGGGGCATATGGAATGAGTGTGTGGGGTTTGGGGCATATGGAATGAGTGTGAGGGGTTTGGGTCATATGGAATGCGCGTGAGGAACTGGGGGCACATGGAATGAGTGTGAGGGGCTTGGGGCATATGGAATGAGCGTGAGGAGTTTGGGGCATATGGAATGAGCGTGAGGGGTTTGGTGCATATGGAATGAGCGTGAGGGGCTTGGGGCATATGAAAGAGCGTGATTGGCTTGGGGCATATGGAATAAGTCTGAGGGGCTTGGGGCATATGGAATGAGCATGAGGGGCTTGGGGCATATGGAATAAGTCTGAGGGGCTTGGGGCACATGGAATGAGCGTGCAGGACTGGGGGCATATGGCATGAGCATGAGGGGCTTGGGCACATGGAATAAGTCTGAGAGGCTTGGGGCATATGAATGAGCGTGAGGGGCTTGGGGCATATGGAATGAGCTTGAGGGGTATGGGGCATATGGAAAGAGTGTGAGGGGCTTGGGGCTCATGAATGCACTGAGGGGCTTGGGGCATATGGAATGAGTCTGAGGGGCTTGGGGCATATGGAATGAGCGTGAGGGGCTTTGGGCATATGGAATGAACGTGAGGGACTTGGGGCATATGGAATGAGTGTGAGGTGCTTGGGGCATATGGAATGAGCATGAGGGGCTTGGGGCATATGGAATGAGTGTGAGGGGCTTGGGGCATATGGAATGAGTTTGAGGGGCTTGGGGCATATGGAATGCGCATGAGGGGTTTGGGTCATATGGAATGCGCGTGAGGAACTGGGGGCACATGGAATGAGTATGGGGGTTTGGGGCATATGGAATGAGCGTGAGGAGTTTGGGGCATATGGAATGAGTGTGAGGGGCTTGGGGCATATGAAAGAGCATGAGGGGCATGGGGCATATGGAATAAGTCTGAGGGGCTTGGGGCATATGGAATGAGCATGAGGGGCTTGGGGCATATGGAATAAGTCTGAGGGGCTTGGGGCATGTGGAATGAGCGTGAAGGGCTTGGGGCATATGGAATGAGCGTTAGGGACTGGGGGCATATGGGATGAGCATGAGGGGCTTGGGCACATGGAATAAGTCTGAGAGGCTTGGGGCATATGAATGAGCGTGAGGGGCTTGGGGCATATGGAATGAGCTTGAGGGGTATGGGGCATATGGAATGAGCTTGAGGGGTATGGGGCATATGGAAAGAGTGTGAGGGGCTTGGGGCTCATGAATGCAGTGAGGGGCTTGCGGCATATGGAATGAGTGTGAGGGGCTTGGGGCATATGGAATGAGCGTGAGGAGTTTGGGGCATATGGATTGAGCGTGAGGGGTTTGGGGTGTATGGAATGAGCGTGAGGGATTGGGGCATATGGAATGAGCGTGAGGGGCTTGGGGCATATGGAATAAGTCTGAGGGGCTTGGGACATATGGATTGAATGTGAGGGGCTTGGGGCATACGGAATGAGCGTGAGGGGCTTGCGGCATATGGAATGAGCGTGAGGAACTGAGGGCATATGGAATGAGCTTGAAGGGTTTGGGCATATAGAATGAGTGTGAGGGGATTGGGCCATATGAATGCAGTGAGGGGCTTGGGGCATATGCATGAGCATGAAGGGCTTGGGGCATGTGGAATGAGCGTGAGGGACTGAGGGAATATGGAATGAGCGTGAAGAGTTTGGGGCATATGGAATGAGCGCAAGGGGCTTGGGCATATGGAATGAGCATGAGGGAATTAGGGCATATGAATGAGCGTGTGTGGCTTGGGGCATACGGAATGAGCGTGAGGGGTTTGGGGCATATGGAAAGTACGTGAAGGGCTTGGGGCATATGGAATGAGCACAGGGGGTTTGGGGCATATGGAATGAGTGCAAGGTGCTTGGGGCATATGGAATGAGCGTGAGGGACTGGGGGCATATGGAATGAGCGTGAGGGGCTTGGGGCATATGGAATGAGCATGAAGGACTGGGGGCATACGGAATGAGCCTGAGGGACTTGGGGCATATGAAATGAGCGTGAGGGACTGGGGCATAGGGAATGAGTGTGAGAGGCTTGGGAATATGGAATACGTCTGAGAGGCTTGGGGCATATGAATGAGCGTGAGGGGCTTGGGGCATATGGAATGAGCTTGAGGGGTATGGTGCATATGGAAAGATTGTGAGGGGCTTGGGGCATATGAATGCAGTGAGGGGCTTGGGGCATATGGAATGAGTGTGAGGGGCTTGGGGCATGTGGAATGAGCGTGAGGAGCTTGGGGCATATGGAATGAGCGTGAGGGGCTGGGGGCATATGGAATGAGCGTGAGGGGCTTGGGGCATATGGAATGAGTCTGAGAGGCTTGGGGCATATGGAATGAGCGTGAGGGGCTTGGGGCATATGGAATGAGCATGAGGGGCTTGAGGCATATGGAATGAGCGTGAGGGGCTTGGGGCATATGGAATGAGCGTGAGGGGTTTGGGGCATATGGAATGTGCATGAGGGGCTTGGGGCTTATGGAATGAGTACACGGGGTTTGGGGCATATGGAATGAGTGCAAGGTGCTTGGGGCATATGGAATGATCGTGAGGGACTGGGGGCATATGGAATGAGCGTGAGGGGCTTGGGGCATATGAAATGAGCATGAGGGACTGGGGGCATATGGAATGAGTGCGAGGGGCTTGGGGCATATGGAATGAGTCTGAGGGGCTTCGGGCATATGGAATGAGCGTGAGGAGTTTGGGGCATATGGAATGAGCGTGAGGGGTTTGGGGCATATGGAATGAGTTTGAGGGGCTTGGGGCATATGGAATGAGCGTGAGGAACTGGGGGCACATGGAATGAGTGTGGGGGTTTGGGGCATATGGAATGAGCGCGAGGAGTTTGGGGCATATGGAATGAGTGTGAGGGGCTTGGGGCATATGGAATGAGTTTGAGGGGTTTGGGTCATATGGAATGCGCGTGAGGAACTGGGGGCACATGGAATGAGTGTGGGGGTTTGGGGCATATGGAATGAGCGCGAGGAGTTTGGGGCATATGGAATGAGTGTGAGGGGCTTGGGGCATATGAAAGTGCATGAGGTGCATGGGGCATATGGAATGAGCTTGAGGGGTATGGGGCATATGGAAAGAGTGTGAGGGGCTTGGGGCTCATGAATGCAGTGAGGGGCTTGGGGCATATGGAATGAGTCTGAGGGGCTTGGGGCATATGGAATGAGCGTGAGGGGCTTTGGGCATATGGAATGAGCGTGAGGGGCTTGGGGCATATGGAATGAGTGTGAGGTGCTTGGGGCATATGGAATGAGCGTGAGGGGCTTGGGGCATATGGAATGACCCTGAGGGGCTTGGGGCATATGGAATGAGTGTGAGGTGCTTGGGGCATATGGAATTAGCGTGAGGGGCTTGGGGCATATGGAATGAGTGTGAGGGGCTTGGGGCATATGGAATGAGTGTGAGGGGTTTGGGGCATATGGAATGAGTGTGAGGGGTTTGGGTCATATGGAATGCGCGTGAGGAACTGGGGGCACATGGAATGAGTGTGAGGGGCTTGGGGCATATGGAATGAGAGTGAGGAGTTTGGGGCAAATTGAATGAGCATGAGGGGTTTGGTGCATATGGAATGAGCGTGAGGGGCTTGGGGCATATGAAAGAGCGTGAGGGGCTTGGGGCATATGGAATAAGTCTGAGGGGCTTGGGGCATATGGAATGAGCATGAGGGGCTTGGGGCATATGGAATAAGTCTGAGGGGCTTGGGGCATAGGGAATGAGCATGAGGGGCTTGGGGCATATGGAATAAGTCTGAGGGGCTTGGGGCATATGGAATGAGCGTGAGGGGTTTGGGGCATATGGAATGCGCGTGAGGAACTGGGGGCACATGGAATGAGTGTGAGGGGCTTGGGGCATATGGAATGAGCGTGAGGAGTTTGGGGCATATGGAATGAGCATGAGGGGTTTGGTGCATATGGAATGAGCGTGAGGGGCTTGGGGCATATGAAAGAGCGTGAGGGGCTTGGGGCATATGGAATAAGTCTGAGGGGCTTGGGGCATATGGAATGAGCATGAGGGGCTTGGGGCATATGGAATAAGTCTGAGGGGCTTGGGGCATATGGAATGAGCGTGCGGGACTGGGGGCATATGGGATGAGCATGAGGGGCTTGGGGCACATGGAATAAGTCTGAGAGGCTTGGGGCATATGAATGAGTGTGAGGGGCTTGGGGCATATGGAATGAGCTTGAGGGGTATGGGGCATATGGAAAGAGTGTGAGGGGCTTGGGGCTCATGAATGCACTGAGGGGCTTGGGGCATATGGAATGAGTCTGAGGGGCTTGGGGCATATGGAATGAGCGTGAGGGGCTTTGGGCATATGGAATGAACGTGAGGGGCTTGGGGCATATGGAATGAGCATGAGGGGCTTGGGGCATATGGAATAAGTCTGAGGGGCTTGGGGCATATGGAATGAGCGTGAAGGGCTTGGGGCATATGGAATGAGCGTGAGGGACTGGGGGCATATGGGATGAGCATGAGGGGCTTCGGCACATGGAATAAGTCTGAGAGGCTTGGGGCATATGAATGAGCGTGAGGGGCTTGGGGCATATGGAATGAGCTTGAGTGGTATGGGGCATATGGAAAGAGTGTGAGGGGCTTGGGGCTCATGAATGCAGTGAGGGGCTTGCAGCATATGGAATGAGTGTGAGGGGCTTGGGGCATATGGAATGAGCGTGAGGAGTTTGGGGCATATGGATTGAGCGTGAGGGGTTTGGGGCGTATGGAATGAGCGTGAGGGATTGGGGCATATGGAATGAGCCTGAGGGGCTTGGGGCATATGGAATAAGTCTGAGGGGCTTGGGACATATGGAATGAATGTGAGGGGCTTGGGGCATATGGAATGAGCGTGAGGGGCTTGCGGCATATGGAATGAGCGTGAGGAACTGAGGGCATATGGAATGAGCTTGAAGGGTTTGGGCATATAGAATGAGTGTGAGGGGATTGGGGCATATGAATGCAGTGAGGGGCTTGGGGCATATGGAATGAGCATGAAGGGCTTGGGGCATGTGGAATGAGCGTGAGGGACTGAGGGCATATGGAATGAGCGTGAAGGGTTTGGGGCATATGGAATGAGCGCAAAGGGCTTGGGCATATGGAATGAGCATGAGGGGATTAGGGCATATGAATGAGCGTGTGTGGCTTGGGGCATATGAAATGAGCGTGAGGGGTTTGGGGCATATGGAATGTGCGTGAAGGGCTTGGGGCATATGGAATGAGCACAGGGGGTTTGGGGCATATGGAATGAGCGCAAGGTGCTTGGGGCATATGGAATGAGCGAGAGGGACTGGGGGCATATGGAATGAGCGTGAGGGGCTTGAGGCATATGGAATGAGCATGAGGGACTGGGGGCATATGGAATGAGCCTGAGGGACTTGGGGCATATGAAATGAGCGTGAGGGACTGTGGCGTAGGGAATGAGTGTGAGAGGCTTGGGTATATGGAATACGTCTGAGAGGCTTGGGGCATATGAATGAGCGTGAGGGGCTTGGGGCATATGGAATGAGCTTGAGGGGTATGGTGCATATGGAAAGATTGTGAGGGGCTTGGGGCATATGAATGCAGTGAGGGGCTTGGGGCATATGGAATGAGCGTGAGGGGCTTGGGGCATGTGGAATGAGCGTGAGGAGCTTGGGGCATATGGAATGAGCGTGAGGGGCTGGGGGCATATGGAATTAGCGTGACGGGCTTGGGGCATATGGAATGAGTCTGAGAGGCTTGGGGCATATGGAATGAGCGTGAGGGGCTTGGGGCATATGGAATGAGCATGAGGGGCTTGGGGCATATGGAATGAGCATGAGGGGCTTGGGGCATATGGAATGAGCGTGAGGGGTTTGGGGCATATGGAATGTGCATGAGGGGCTTGGGGCTTATGGAATGAGTACAGGGGGTTTGGGGCATATGGAATGAGTGCAAGGTGCTTGGGGCATATGGAATGAGCGTTAGGGACTGGGGGCATATGGAATGAGCGTGAGGGGCTTGGGGCATATGAAATGAGCATGAGGGACTGGGGGCATATGGAATGAGTGCGAGGGGCTTGGGGCATATGGAATAAGTCTGAGGGGCTTCGAGCATATGGAATGAGCGTGAGGAGTTTGTGGCATATGGAATGAGCGTGAGGGGTTGGGGCATATGGAATGAGTTTGAGGGGCTTGGGGCATATGGAATGAGTGTGAGGGGTTTGGGTCATATGGAATGCGCGTGAGGAACTGGGGGCACATGGAATGAGTGTGGGGGTTTGGGGCATATGGAATGAGCGCGAGGAGTTTGGGGCATATGGAATGAGTGTGAGGGGCTTGGGGCATATGAAAGTGCATGAGGTGCATGGGGCATATGGAATGAGCTTGAGGGGTATGGGGCATATGGAAAGAGTGTGAGGGGCTTGGGGCTCATGAATGCAGTGAGGGGCTTGGGGCATATGGAATGAGTCTGAGGGGCTTGGGGCATATGGAATGAGCGTGAGGGGCTTTGGGCATATGGAATGAGCGTGAGGGGCTTGGGGCATATGGAATGAGTGTGAGGTGCTTGGGGCATATGGAATGAGCGTGAGGGGCTTGGGGCATATGGAATGAGCGTGAGGGGCTTGGGGCATATGGAATGAGTGTGAGGTGCTTGGGGCATATGGAATTAGCGTGAGGGGCTTGGGGCATATGGAATGAGTGTGAGGGGCTTGGGGCATATGGAATGAGTGTGAGGGGTTTGGGGCATATGGAATGAGTGTGAGGGGTTTGGGGCATATGGAATGCGCGTGAGGAACTGGGGGCACATGGAATGAGTGTGAGGGGCTTGGGGCATATGGAATGAGAGTGAGGAGTTTGGGGCAAATGGAATGAGCGTGAGGGGTTTGGTGCATATGGAATGAGCGTGAGGGGCTTGGGGCATATGAAAGAGCGTGAGGGGCTTGGGGCATATGGAATAAGTCTGAGGGGCTTGGGGCATATGGAATGAGCATGAGGGGCTTGGGGCATATGGAATAAGTCTGAGGGGCTTGGGGCATAGGGAATGAGCATGAGGGGCTTGGGGCATATGGAATAAGTCTGAGGGGCTTGGGGCATATGGAATGAGCATGAGGGGTTTGGGGCATATGGAATGCGCGTGAGGAACTGGGGGCACATGGAATGAGTGTGAGGGGCTTGGGGCATATGGAATGAGCGTGAGGAGTTTGGGGCATATGGAATGAGCATGAGGGGTTTGGTGCATATGGAATGAGCGTGAGGGGCTTGGGGCATATGAAAGAGCGTGAGGGGCTTGGGGCATATGGAATAAGTCTGAGGGGCTTGGGGCATATGGAATGAGCATGAGGGGCTTGGGGCATATGGAATAAGTCTGAGGGGCTTGGGGCATATGGAATGAGCGTGCGGGACTGGGGGCATATGGGATGAGCATGAGGGGCTTGGGCACATGGAATAAGTCTGAGAGGCTTGGGGCATATGAATGAGTGTGAGGGGCTTGGGGCATATGGAATGAGCTTGAGGGGTATGGGGCATATGGAAAGAGTGTGAGGGGCTTGGGGCTCATGAATGCACTGAGGGGCTTGGGGCATATGGAATGAGTCTGAGGGGCTTGGGGCATATGGAATGAGCGTGAGGGGCTTGGGCATATGGAATGAACGTGAGGGGCTTGGGGCATATGGAATGAGCATGAGGGGCTTGGGGCATATGGAATAAGTCTGAGGGGCTTGGGGCATATGGAATGAGCGTGAAGGGCTTGGGGCATATGGAATGAGCGTGAGGGACTGGGGGCATATGGGATGAGCATGAGGGGCTTGGGCACATGGAATAAGTCTGAGAGGCTTGGGGCATATGAATGAGCGCGAGGGGCTTGGGGCATATGGAATGAGCTTGAGGGGTATGGGGCATATGGAAAGAGTGTGAGGGGCTTGGGGCTCATGAATGCAGTGAGGGGCTTGCAGCATATGGAATGAGTGTGAGGGGCTTGGGGCATCTGGAATGAGCGTGAGGAGTTTGGGGCATATGGATTGAGCGTGAGGGGTTTGGGGCGTATGGAATGAGCGTGAGGGATTGGGGCATATGGAATGAGCCTGAGGGGCTTGGGGCATATGGAATAAGTCTGAGGGGCTTGGGACATATGGAATGAATGTGAGGGGCTTGGGGCATATGGAATGAGCGTGAGGGGCTTGCGGCATATGGAATGAGCGTGAGGAACTGAGGGCATATGGAATGAGCTTGAAGGGTTTGGGCATATAGAATGAGTGTGAGGGGATTGGGGCATATGAATGCAGTGAGGGGCTTGGGGCATATGGAATGAGCATGAAGGGCTTGGGGCATGTGGAATGAGCGTGAGGGACTGAGGGCATATGGAATGAGCGTGAAGGGTTTGGGGCATATGGAATGAGCGCAAAGGGCTTGGGCATATGGAATGAGCATGAGGGGATTAGGGCATATGAATGAGCGTGTGTGGCTTGGGGCATATGGAATGAGCGTGAGGGGTTTGGGGCATATGGTATGTGCGTGAAGGGCTTGGGGCATATGGAATGAGCACAGGGGGTTTGGGGCATATGGAATGAGCGCAAGGTGCTTGGGGCATATGGAATGAGCGTGAGGGACTGGGGGCATATGGAATGAGCGTGAGGGGCTTGAGGCATATGGAATGAGCGTGAGGGACTGTGGCGTAGGGAATGAGTGTGAGAGGCTTGGGTATATGGAATACGTCTGAGAGGCTTGGGGCATATGAATGAGCGTGAGGGGCTTGGGGCATATGGAATGAGCTTGAGGGGTATGGTGCATATGGAAAGATTGTGAGGGGCTTGGGGCATATGAATGCAGTGAGGGGTTTGGGGCATATGGAATGAGCGTGAGGGGCTTGGGGCATGTGGAATGAGCGTGAGGAGCTTGGGACATATGGAATGAGCGTGAGGGGCTGGGGCATATGGAATGAGCGTGAGGGGCTTGGGGCATATGGAATGAGTCTGAGAGGCTTGGGGCATATGGAATGAGCGTGAGGGGCTTGGGGCATATGGAGTGAGCATGAGGGGCTTGGGGCATATGGAATGAGCGTGAGGGGCTTGGGGCATATGGAATGTCCATGAGGGGCTTGGGGCTTATGGAATGAGTACAGGGGGTTTGGGGCATATGGAATAAGTGCAAGGTGCTTGGGGCATATGGAATGAGCGTGAGGGACTGGGGGCATATGGAATGAGCGTGAGGGGCTTGGGGCATATGAAATGAGCATGAGGGACTGGGGGCATATGGAATGAGTGCGAGGGGCTTGGGGCATATGGAATAAGTCTGAGGTGCTTCTGGCATATGGAATGAGCGTGGGGAGTTTGGGGCATATGGAATGAGCGTGAGGGGTTGGGGCATATGGAATGAGCGTGAGGGGATTGGGGCATATGAAAGAGCATGAGGGGCTTGGGGCATATGGAATGAGCCTGAGGGACTTGGGGCATATGGAATGAGCGTGAGGGGCTTGGGGCATATGGAATGAGCATGAGGGACTCGGGGCATATGGAATGAGCCTGAGGGACTTGGGGCATATGGAATGAGCGTGAGGGACTGGGGCGTATGGAATGAGCGTGAGAGGCTTGCGAATATGGAATAAGTCTGAGAGGCTTGGGGCATATGAATGAGCGTGAGGGGCTTGGGGCATATGGAATGAGCTTGAGGGGTAAGGTGCATATGGAAAGATTGTGAGGGGCTTGGGGCATATGAATGCAGCGAGGGGCTTGTGGCATATGGAATGAGCATGAGGGGCTTGGGGCATGTGGAATGAGCGTGAGGAGCTTGGGGCATATGGAATGGGCGTGAGGGGCTTGGGGCATATGGAATGAGTCTGAGAGGCTTGGGGCATATGGAATGAGCGTGAGGGGCTTGGGGCATATGGAATGAGCGTGAGGGGTTTGGGGCATATGGAATGTGCATGAGGGGCTTGGGGCTTATGGAATGAGCACAGGGGGTTTGGGGCATAAGGAATGAGTGCAAGGTGCTTGGGGCATATGGAATGAGCGTGAGGGACTGGGGGCATATGGAATGAGCGTGAGGGGCTTGGGGCATATGGAATGAGCATGAGGGACTGGGGTCATATGGAATGAGTGCGAGGGGCTTGGGGCATATGGAATGAGTCTGAGGGGCTTCGGGCATATGCAATGAGCGTGAGGAGTTTGGGGCATATGGAATGAGCGTGAGGGGTTTGGGGCATATGGAATGAGCGTGAGGGGCTTGGGGCATATGAAAGAGCGTGAGGGGCTTGGGGCATATGGAATGAGCGTGAGGGACTGGGGGCATATGGAATGAGCGTGAGGGGCTTGGGGCATATGTAATAAGTCTGAGGGGCTTGGGGCATATGGAATGAGCATGAGGGGCTTGGGGCAT
Organism: Ambystoma mexicanum; assembly: GCF_040938575.1. Classification (NCBI taxonomy): domain Eukaryota; kingdom Metazoa; phylum Chordata; class Amphibia; order Caudata; family Ambystomatidae; genus Ambystoma; species Ambystoma mexicanum. Next base: position 24,044,521 of record NC_090934.1, on the reverse strand, counting down.
ATGGAATAAGTCTGAATGGCTTGGGGCATAAGGAATGAGCATGAGGGACTGGGTACATATGGAATGAGCATGCAGGGCTTGGGGCATATGGAATGAGTGTGAGGTGATTGGGGTATATGGAATAAATCTGAGGGACTTGGGGCATATGGAATGAATTTGGGGGGCACGGGGCATATGAACGAGCGTGAGGGGCTTGGGGCATATGGAATGAGTGGGAGGGGTTTGGGGCATATCAAATGAGCATGAGGGGCTTGGGGCATATCGAATGAGCGTGAGGGACAGGGGGCATATGGAATGAGCGTGAGGGGCTTGGGGCATATGGAATGAGTGTGAGGGGTTTGGGGCATATCAAATGAGCGTGTGGGGCTTGGGGCATATTTAATGAGTTTGAGGGGCTTGGGACATATCGAATGAGCGTGAGGGACTGGGGGCATATGGAATGAGTGTGAGGGGCTTGAGGCATATGGAATGAGCATGAGGGGCTTGGGGCATATGGAATGAGTCTGAGGGGCTTGGGGCATATAGAATGAGTCTGAGGGGCTTGGGGCATATGAATGAACGTGAGGGGTTTGGGGCATATGGAATGAGTGTGAGGGGATTCAGGCATGTGGAATGTGCATGAGGGGCTTGGGTCATATGAAATGAGCGTCAGGGGCTTGGGGCATGTGGAATGAGCTTGAGGGACTGAGGGCATATGGAATAAGCGCAAGGGGCTTGGGGCATATGGAATGTGCATGAGGGGCTGGGGGCATATGGAATAAGTCTGAGGGGCTTGGGGCATAAGAAATGAGCGTGAGGGACTGGGGGCATATGGAATGAGCATGCAGGGCTTGGGGCATATGGACTGAGTGTGAGGTGATTGGGGCATATGGAATAAATCTGAGGGGCTTGGGGCATATGGAATGAGTCTGGGGGGCACGGGGCATATAAACGAGCGTGAGAGGCTTGGGGCATATGGAATAAGTGTGAGGGGTTTGGGGCATATCAAATGAGCATGAGGTGCTTGATGCATATCGAATTAGCGTGAGGGACTGGGGGCATATGGAATGAGCGTGAGGGGTTTGGGGCATATGGAATGAGTGTGAGGGGTTTGGGGCATATCAAATGAGCGTGTGGGGCTTGGGGCATATCGAATGAGCGTGAGGGACTGGGGCATATGGAATGAGTGTGAGGGGCTTGAGGCATTTGGAATGAGCATGAGGGGTTTGGGGCATATGGAATGAGTCTGAGGGGCTTGGGGCATATGAATGAGTGTGAGGGGCTTGAGGCATATGGAATGAGCATAAGGGGATTGGGGCATATGGAATGAGTCTGAGGGGCTTGGGGCATATGAATGAGTGTGAGGGGTTTGGGGCATATGGAATGAGCGTGAGGGGTTTGGGGCATATGGAATGGGCGTGAGGGGCTTGGTGCATATGGAATAGGTCTGTGAGGCTTGGGGCATATGGAATGAGCATGAGGGGCTTGGAGCACATGGAATGAATCTGAGGGGCTTGGGGCATATGAATGAGCTTGAGGGGTTTGGGGCATATGGAATGAGCATGAGGGGCTTGGGGCATATGGAATGAGCGTGAGGGACTGGGGGCATATGGAATGAGTGTGAGGGGCTTGAGGCATATGGAATGAGCATGAAGGGTTTGGGGCATATGGAATGAGTCTGAGGGGCTTGGGGCATATAGAATGAGTCTGAGGGGCTTGGGGCATATGAATGAACGTGAGGGGTTTGGGGCATATGGAATGAGTGTGAGGGGATTCAGGCATGTGGAATGTGCATGAGGGGCTTGGGTCATATGAAATGAGCGTCAGGGGCTTGGGGCATGTGGAATGAGCGTGAGGGACTGAGGGCATATGGAATGAGCGCAAGGGGCTTGGGGCATATGGAATGTTCATGAGGGGCTGGGGGCATATGGAATAAGTCTGAGGGGCTTGGGGCAAAAGGAATGAGCGTGAGGGACTGGGGGCATATGGAATGAGCATGCAGGGCTTGGGGCATATGGACTGAGTGTGAGGTGATTGGGGCATATGGAATAAATCTGAGGGGCTTGGGGCATATGGAATGAGTCTGGGGGGCACAGGGCATATAAACGAGTGTGAGAGGCTTGGGGCATATGGAATAAGTGTGAGGGGTTTGGGGCATATCAAATGAGCATGAGAGGCTTGATGCATATCGAATTAGCGTGAGGGACTGGGGGCATATGGAATGAGTTTGAGGGGCTTGGGGCATATGGAATGAGTGTGAGGGGTTTGGGGCATATCAAATGAGCGTGTGGGGCTTGGGGCATATCGAATGAGCGTGAGGGACTGGGGCATATGGAATGAGTGTGAGGGGTTTGAGGCATATGGAATGAGCATGAGGGGTTTGGGGCATATGGAATGAGTGTGAGGGGCTTGGGGAATATGGAATAGGTCTGTGAGGCTTGGGGCATATGGAATGAGCATGAAGGGCTTGGGGCATATGGAATGAGTCTGAGGGGCATGGGGCATATGAATGAGCGTGAGGGGTTTGGGGCATATGGAATGAGCATGAGGGGCTTGGGACATATGGAATGAGTGTGAGGGGCTTTGGTCATATGGAATGAGTGCAAGGTGCTTGGGGCATATGGAATGAGTGTGAGGGACTGAGGGCATATGGAATGAGCTTCAGGGGCTTGGGGCATATGGAATGAGTGTCAGGGACTCGGGGCATATGGAATGAGCATGAGGGACTGAGGGCATATGGAATTAGCTTGAGGGACTTGGGGCATATGAAATGAACATGAGGGACTGGGGGCATATGGAATAAGTCTGAGAGGCTTGGGGCATATGAATGAGCGTGAGGGGCTTGGGGCATATGGAATGAGCTTAAAGGGTATGGGGCATATGGAAAGAGTGTGAGTGGCTTGGGGCATATGAATGCATTGAGGGGCTTGGGGCATTTGGAATGAGCGTGAGGTGCTTGGGGCATATGGAATGAGCGTGACGGGCTTGCGGCATATGGCATGAGCGTGAGGGACTATGGGCATATGGAATGAGCGTGAAGGGATGGGGCATATGGAATGAGTGTGAGAGGCTTGGGGCATATGGAATGAGCATGAGGGGCTTGGGGCATATGGAATGAGCGTGAGGGGCTTGGGGCATGTGGAATGAGCGTGAGGGACTGAGGGCATATGGAATGAGCGTGAAGGGTTTGGGGCATATGGAATGAGCGTGAGGGGATTAGGGCATATGAATGAGCATTTGTGGCTTGGGGCATATGGAATGAGCATGAGGTGCTTGGGTCATATGGAATTAGCGTGAGGGACTGAGGGCATATGGAATGAGCGTGAGGGACTGGGGGCATATGGAATTAGCGTGAGGGACTTGGGGCATATGGAATGAGCGTGAGGGACCGGGGGCATATGGAATGAGCGTGAGGGGCTTGGGCATATGGAATAATTCTGAGAGGCTTGGGACATATGAATGAGCGTGAGGGGCTTGGGGCATATGGAATGAGCTTGAGGGGTATGGTGCATATGGAAAGTGTGTGAGGGGCTTGGGGCATATGAATGCAGTGAGGGGCTTGGGGCATATGGAATGAGTGTGAGGGGCTTGGGGCATATGGAATGAGCGTGAGGGGCTTGGGGCATATGGAATGAGTGTGAGGTGCTTGGGGCATATGGAATGAGGGTGAGGGGCTTGGGGCATATGGAATGAGTGTGAGGGGCTTGGGGCATATGGAATGAGTGTGAGGGGTTTGGGGCATATGGAATGAGTGTGAGGGGTTTGGGTCATATGAATGCAGTGAGGGGCTTGGGGCATATGGAATGAGTGTGAGGGGCTTAGGGCATATGGAATGAGCGTGAGGGGCTTGGGGCATATGGAATGAGTGTGAGGTGCTTGGGGCATATGGAATGAGTGTGAGGGGTTTGGGGCATATGGAAAGTGTGTGAGGGGCTTGGGGCATATGAATGCAGTGAGGGGCTTGGGGCATATGGAATGAGTGTGAGGGGCTTGGGGCATATGGAATGAGTGTGAGGGGCTTGGGGCATATGGAATGAGTGTGAGGTGCTTGGGGCATATGGAATGAGCGTGAGGGGCTTGGGGCATATGGAATGAGTATGAGGGGCTTGGGGCATATGGAATGAGTGTGAGGGGTTTGGGGCATATGGAATGAGTGTGAGGGGTTTGGGTCATATGGAATGCGCGTGAGGAACTGGGGGCTCATGGAATGAGTGTGAGGAGCTTGGGGCATATGGAATGAGCGTGAGGAGTTTGGGGCAAATGGAATGAGCGTGAGGGGTTTGGTGCATATGGAATGAGCGTGAGGGGCTTGGGGCATATGAAAGAGCGTGAGGGGCTTGGGGCATATGGAATAAGTCTGAGAGGCTTGGGGCATATGGAATGAGCATGAGGGGCTTGGGGCATATGGAATAAGTCTGAGGGGCTTGGGGCATATGGAATGAGCATGAGGGGCTTGGGGCATATGGAATAAGTCTGAGGGGCTTGGGGCATATGGAATGAGCGTGAGGGGCTTGGGGCATATGGAATGAGTGTGAGGGGTTTGGGGCATATGGAATGAGTGTGAGGGGTTTGGGTCATATGGAATGCGTGTGAGGAACTGGGGGCACATGGAATGAGTGTGAGGGGCTTGGGGCATATGGAATGAGCGTGAGGAGTTTGGGGCATATGGAATGAGCGTGAGGGGTTTGGTGCATATGGAATGAGCGTGAGGGGCTTGGGGCATATGAAAGAGCGTGATTGGCTTGGGGCATATGGAATAAGTCTGAGGGGCTTGGGGCATATGGAATGAGCATGAGGGGCTTGGGGCATATGGAATAAGTCTGAGGGGCTTGGGGCACATGGAATGAGCGTGCAGGACTGGGGGCATATGGCATGAGCATGAGGGGCTTGGGCACATGGAATAAGTCTGAGAGGCTTGGGGCATATGAATGAGCGTGAGGGGCTTGGGGCATATGGAATGAGCTTGATGGGTATGGGGCATATGGAAAGAGTGTGAGGGGCTTGGGGCTCATGAATGCACTGAGGGGCTTGGGGCATATGGAATGAGTCTGAGGGGCTTGGGGCATATGGAATGAGCGTGAGGGGCTTTGGGCATATGGAATGAACGTGAGGGACTTGGGGCATATGGAATGAGTGTGAGGTGCTTGGGGCATATGGAATGAGCGTGAGGGGCTTGGGGCATATGGAATGAGTGTGAGGGGCTTGGGGCATATGGAATGAGTTTGAGGGGCTTGGGGCATATGGAATGCGCATGAGGGGTTTGGGTCATATGGAATGTGCGTGAGGAACTGGGGGCACATGGAATGAGTATGGGGGTTTGGGGCATATGGAATGAGCGTGAGGAGTTTGGGGCATATGGAATGAGTGTGAGGGGCTTGGGGCATATGAAAGAGCATGAGGGGCATGGGGCATATGGAATAAGTCTGAGGGGCTTGGGGCATATGGAATGAGCATGAGGGGCTTGGGGCATATGGAATAAGTCTGAGGGGCTTGGGGCATATGGAATGAGCGTGAAGGGCTTGGGGCATATGGAATGAGCGTTAGGGACTGGGGGCATATGGGATGAGCATGAGGGGCTTGGGCACATGGAATAAGTCTGAGAGGCTTGGGGCATATGAATGAGCGTGAGGGGCTTGGGGCATATGGAATGAGCTTGAGGGGTATGGGGCATATGGAATGAGCTTGAGGGGTATGGGGCATATGGAAAGAGTGTGAGGGGCTTGGGGCTCATGAATGCAGTGAGGGGCTTGCGGCATATGGAATGAGTGTGAGGGGCTTGGGGCATATGGAATGAGCGTGAGGAGTTTGGGGCATATGGATTGAGCGTGAGGGGTTTGGGGTGTATGGAATGAGCGTGAGGGATTGGGGCATATGGAATGAGCGTGAGGGGCTTTGGGCATATGGAATAAGTCTGAGGGGCTTGGGACATATGGATTGAATGTGAGGGGCTTGGGGCATACGGAATGAGCGTGAGGGGCTTGCGGCATATGGAATGAGCGTGAGGAACTGAGGGCATATGGAATGAGCTTGAAGGGTTTGGGCATATAGAATGAGTGTGAGGGGATTGGGGCATATGAATGCAGTGAGGGGCTTGGGGCATATGGAATGAGCATGAAGGGCTTGGGGCATGTGGAATGAGCGTGAGGGACTGAGGGAATATGGAATGAGCGTGAAGAGTTTGGGGCATATGGAATGAGCGCAAGGGGCTTGGGCATATGGAATGAGCATGAGGGAATTAGGGCATATGAATGAGCGTGTGTGGCTTGGGGCATACGGAATGAGCGTGAGGGGTTTGGGGCATATGGAAAGTACGTGAAGGGCTTGGGGCATATGGAATGAGCACAGGGGGTTTGGGGCATATGGAATGAGTGCAAGGTGCTTGGGGCATATGGAATGAGCGTGAGAGGCTTGCGAATATGGAATAAGTCTGAGAGGCTTGGGGCATATGAATGAGCGTGAGGGGCTTGGGGCATATGGAATGAGCTTGAGGGGTAAGGTGCATATGGAAAGATTGTGAGGGGCTTGGGGCATATGAATGCAGCGAGGGGCTTGTGGCATATGGAATGAGCATGAGGGGCTTGGGGCATGTGGAATGAGCGTGAGGAGCTTGGGGCATATGGAATGGGCGTGAGGGGCTGGGGGCATATGGAATGAGCATGAGGGGCTTGGGGCATATGGAATGAGTCTGAGAGGCTTGGGGCATATGGAATGAGCGTGAGGGGCTTGGGGCATATGGAATGAGCGTGAGGGGTTTGGGGCATATGGAATGTGCATGAGGGGCTTGGGGCTTATGGAATGAGCACAGGGGGTTTGGGGCATAAGGAATGAGTGCAAGGTGCTTGGGGCATATGGAATGAGCGTGAGGGACTGGGGGCATATGGAATGAGCGTGAGGGGCTTGGGGCATATGGAATGAGCATGAGGGACTGGGGTCATATGGAATGAGTGCGAGGGGCTTGGGGCATATGGAATGAGTCTGAGGGGCTTCGGGCATATGCAATGAGCGTGAGGAGTTTGGGGCATATGGAATGAGCGTGAGGGGTTTGGGGCATATGGAATGAGCGTGAGGGGCTTGGGGCATATGAAAGAGCGTGAGGGGCTTGGGGCATATGGAATGAGCGTGAGGGACTGGGGGCATATGGAATGAGCGTGAGGGGCTTGGGGCATATGTAATAAGTCTGAGGGGCTTGGGGCATATGGAATGAGCATGAGGGGCTTGGGGCATATGGAATAAGTCTGAATGGCTTGGGGCATAAGGAATGAGCATGAGGGACTGGGTACATATGGAATGAGCATGCAGGGCTTGGGGCATATGGAATGAGTGTGAGGTGATTGGGGTATATGGAATAAATCTGAGGGACTTGGGGCATATGGAATGAATTTGGGGGGCACGGGGCATATGAACGAGCGTGAGGGGCTTGGGGCATATGGAATGAGTGGGAGGGGTTTGGGGCATATCAAATGAGCATGAGGGGCTTGGGGCATATCGAATGAGCGTGAGGGACAGGGGGCATATGGAATGAGCGTGAGGGGCTTGGGGCATATGGAATGAGTGTGAGGGGTTTGGGGCATATCAAATGAGCGTGTGGGGCTTGGGGCATATTTAATGAGTTTGAGGGGCTTGGGACATATCGAATGAGCGTGAGGGACTGGGGGCATATGGAATGAGTGTGAGGGGCTTGAGGCATATGGAATGAGCATGAGGGGCTTGGGGCATATGGAATGAGTCTGAGGGTCTTGGGGCATATATTATGAGTCTGAGGGGCTTGGGGCATATGAATGAACGTGAGGGGTTTGGGGCATATGGAATGAGTGTGAGGGGATTCAGGCATGTGGAATGTGCATGAGGGGCTTGGGTCATATGAAATGAGCGTCAGGGGCTTGGGGCATGTGGAATGAGCTTGAGGGACTGAGGGCATATGGAATAAGCGCAAGGGGCTTGGGGCATATGGAATGTGCATGAGGGGCTGGGGGCATATGGAATAAGTCTGAGGGGCTTGGGGCATAAGAAATGAGCGTGAGGGACTGGGGGCATATGGAATGAGCATGCAGGGCTTGGGGCATATGGACTGAGTGTGAGGTGATTGGGGCATATGGAATAAATCTGAGGGGCTTGGGGCATATGGAATGAGTCTGGGGGGCACGGGGCATATAAACGAGCGTGAGAGGCTTGGGGCATATGGAATAAGTGTGAGGGGTTTGGGGCATATCAAATGAGCATGAGGTGCTTGATGCATATCGAATTAGCGTGAGGGACTGGGGGCATATGGAATGAGCGTGAGGGGCTTGGGGCATATGGAATGAGTGTGAGGGGTTTGGGGCATATCAAATGAGTGTGTGGGGCTTGGGGCATATCGAATGAGCGTGAGGGACTGGGGCATATGGAATGAGTGTGAGGGGCTTGAGGCATTTGGAATGAGCATGAGGGGTTTGGGGCATATGGAATGAGTCTGAGGGGCTTGGGGCATATGAATGAGTGTGAGGGGCTTGAGGCATATGGAATGAGCATAAGGGGATTGGGGCATATGGAATGAGTCTGAGGGGCTTGGGGCATATGAATGAGTGTGAGGGGCTTGGGGCATATGGAATGAGCGTGAGGGGTTTGGGGCATATGGAATGGGCGTGAGGGGCTTGGGGCATATGGAATAGGTCTGTGAGGCTTGGGGCATATGGAATGAGCATGAGGGGCTTGGAGCACATGGAATGAATCTGAGGGGCTTGGGGCATATGAATGAGCTTGAGGGGTTTGGGGCATATGGAATGAGCATGAGGGGCTTGGGGCATATGGAATGAGCGTGAGGGACTGGGGGCATATGGAATGAGTGTGAGGGGCTTGAGGCATATGGAATGAGCATGAAGGGTTTGGGGCATATGGAATGAGTCTGAGGGGCTTGGGGCATATAGAATGAGTCTGAGGGGCTTGGGGCATATGAATGAACGTGAGGGGTTTGGGGCATATGGAATGAGTGTGAGGGGATTCAGGCATGTGGAATGTGCATGAGGGGCTTGGGTCATATGAAATGAGCGTCAGGGGCTTGGGGCATGTGGAATGAGCGTGAGGGACTGAGGGCATATGGAATGAGCGCAAGGGGCTTGGGGCATATGGAATGAGCGTGAGGGACTGGGGGCATATGGAATGAGTGTGAGGGGCTTGAGGCATATGGAATGAGCATGAAGGGTTTGGGGCATATGGAATGAGTCTGAGGGGCTTGGGGCATATAGAATGAGTCTGAGGGGCTTGGGGCATATGAATGAACATGAGGGGTTTGGGGCATATGGAATGAGTGTGAGGGGATTCAGGCATGTGGAATGTGCATGAGGGGCTTGGGTCATATGAAATGAGCGTCAGGGGCTTGGGGCATGTGGAATGAGCGTGAGGGACTGGGGGCATATGGAATGAGCATGCAGGGCTTGGGGCATATGGACTGAGTGTGAGGTGATTGGGGCATATGGAATAAATCTGAGGGGCTTGGGGCATATGGAATGAGTCTGGGGGGCACAGGGCATATAAACGAGCGTGAGAGGCTTGGGGCATATGGAATAAGTGTGAGGGGTTTGGGGCATATCAAATGAGCATGAGGGGCTTGATGCATATCGAATTAGCGTGAGGGACTGGGGGCATATGGAATGAGTTTGAGGGGCTTGGGGCATATGGAATGAGTGTGAGGGGTTTGGGGCATATCAAATGAGCGTGTGGGGCTTGGGGCATATCGAATGAGCGTGAGGGACTGGGGCATATGGAATGAGTGTGAGGGGCTTGAGGCATATGGAATGAGCATGAGGGGTTTGGGGCATATGGAATGAGCGTGAGGGGCTTGGGGAATATGGAATAGGTCTGTGAGGCTTGGGGCATATGGAATGAGCATGAAGGGCTTGGGGCATATGGAATGAGTCTGAGGGGCATGGGGCATATGAATGAGCGTGAGGGGTTTGGGGCATATGGAATGAGCATGAGGGGCTTGGGACATATGGAATGAGTGTGAGGGGCTTTGGTCATATGGAATGAGTGCAAGGTGCTTGGGGCATATGGAATGAGTGTGAGGGACTGAGGGCATATGGAATGAGCTTCAGGGGCTTGGGGCATATGGAATGAGTGTCAGGGACTCGGGGCATATGGAATGAGCGTGAGGGACTGAGGGCATATGGAATTAGCTTGAGGGACTTGGGGCATATGAAATGAACATGAGGGACTGGGGGCATATGGAATAAGTCTGAGAGGCTTGGGGCATATGAATGAGCGTGAGGGGCTTGGGGCATATGGAATGAGCTTAAAGGGTATGGGGCATATGGAAAGAGTGTGAGTGGCTTGGGGCATATGAATGCATTGAGGGGCTTGGGGCATTTGGAATGAGCGTGAGGTGCTTGGGGCATATGGAATGAGCGTGATGGGCTTGCGGCATATGGCATGAGCGTGAGGGACTATGGGCATATGGAATGAGCGTGAAGGGATGGGGCATATGGAATGAGTGTGAGAGGCTTGGGGCATATGGAATGAGCATGAGGGGCTTGGGGCATATGGAATGAGCGTGAGGGGCTTGGGGCATGTGGAATGAGCGTGAGGGACTGAGGGCATATGGAATGAGCGTGAAGGGTTTGGGGCATATGGAATGAGCGTGAGGGGATTAGGGCATATGAATGAGCATTTGTGGCTTGGGGCATATGGAATGAGCATGAGGTGCTTGGGGCATATGGAATTAGCGTGAGGGACTGAGGGCATATGGAATGAGCGTGAGGGACTGGGGGCATATGGAATTAGCGTGAGGGACTTGGGGCATATGGAATGAGCGTGAGGGACCGGGGGCATATGGAATGAGCGTGAGGGGCTTGGGCATATGGAATAATTCTGAGAGGCTTGGGACATATGAATGAGCGTGAGGGGCTTGGGGCATATGGAATGAGCTTGAGGGGTATGGTGCATATGGAAAGTGTGTGAGGGGCTTGGGGCATATGAATGCAGTGAGGGGCTTGGGGCATATGGAATGAGTGTGAGGGGCTTGGGGCATATGGAATGAGCGTGAGGGGCTTGGGGCATATGGAATGAGTGTGAGGTGCTTGGGGCATATGGAATGAGGGTGAGGGGCTTGGGGCATATGGAATGAGTGTGAGGGGCTTGGGGCATATGGAATGAGTGTGAGGGGTTTGGGGCATATGGAATGAGTGTGAGGGGTTTGGGTCATATGAATGCAGTGAGGGGCTTGGGGCATATGGAATGAGTGTGAGGGGCTTGGGGCATATGGAATGAGCGTGAGGGGCTTGGGGCATATGGAATGAGTGTGAGGTGCTTGGGGCATATGGAATGAGTGTTAGGGGTTTGGGGCATATGGAAAGTGTGTGAGGGGCTTGGGGCATATGAATGCAGTGAGGGGCTTGGGGCATATGGAATGAGTGTGAGGGGCTTGGGGCATATGGAATGAGTGTGAGGGGCTTGGGGCATATGGAATGAGTGTGAGGTGCTTGGGGCATATGGAATGAGCGTGAGGGGCTTGGGGCATATGGAATGAGTATGAGGGGCTTGGGGCATATGGAATGAGTGTGAGGGGTTTGGGGCATATGGAATGAGTGTGAGGGGTTTGGGTCATATGGAATGCGCGTGAGGAACTGGGGGCACATGGAATGAGTGTGAGGAGCTTGGGGCATATGGAATGAGCGTGAGGAGTTTGGGGCAAATGGAATGAGCGTGAGGGGTTTGGTGCATATGGAATGAGCGTGAGGGGCTTGGGGCATATGAAAGAGTGTGAGGGTCTTGGGGCATATGGAATAAGTCTGAGGGGCTTGGGGCATATGGAATGAGCATGAGGGGCTTGGGGCATATGGAATAAGTCTGAGGGGCTTGGGGCATATGGAATGAGCATGAGGGGCTTGGGGCATATGGAATAAGTCTGAGGGGCTTGGGGCATATGGAATGAGCGTGAGGGGCTTGGGGCATATGGAATGAGTGTGAGGGGTTTGGGGCATATGGAATGAGTGTGAGGGGTTTGGGTCATATGGAATGCGCGTGAGGAACTGGGGGCACATGGAATGAGTGTGAGGGGCTTGGGGCATATGGAATGAGCGTGAGGAGTTTGATGCATATGGAATGAGCGTGAGGGGTTTGGTGCATATGGAATGAGCGTGAGGGGCTTGGGGCATATGAAAGAGCGTGATTGGCTTGGGGCATATGGAATAAGTCTGAGGGGCTTGGGGCATATGGAATGAGCATGAGGGGCTTGGGGCATATGGAATAAGTCTGAGGGGCTTGGGGCACATGGAATGAGCGTGCAGGACTGGGGGCATGTGGCATGAGCATGAGGGGCTTGGGCACATGGAATAAGTCTGAGAGGCTTGGGGCATATGAATGAGCGTGAGGGGCTTGGGGCATATGGAATGAGCTTGAGGGGTATGGGGCATATGGAAAGAGTGTGAGGGGCTTGGGGCTCATGAATGCACTGAGGGGCTTGGGGCATATGGAATGAGTCTGAGGGGCTTGGGGCATATGGAATGAGCGTGAGGGGCTTTGGGCATATGGAATGAACGTGAGGGACTTGGGGCATATGGAATGAGTGTGAGGTGCTTGGGGCATATGGAATGAGCGTGAGGGGCTTGGGGCATATGGAATGAGTGTGAGGGGCTTGGGGCATATGGAATGAGTTTGAGGGGCTTGGGGCATATGGAATGCGCATGAGGGGTTTGGGTCATATGGAATGCGCGTGAGGAACTGGGGGCACATGGAATGAGTATGGGGGTTTGGGGCATATGGAATGAGCGTGAGGAGTTTGGGGCATATGGAATGAGTGTGAGGGGCTTGGGGCATATGAAAGAGCATGAGGGGCATGGGGCATATGGAATAAGTCTGAGGGGCTTGGGGCATATGGAATGAGCATGAGGGGCTTGGGGCATATGGAATAAGTCTGAGGGGCTTGGGGCATATGGAATGAGCGTGAAGGGCTTGGGGCATATGGAATGAGCGTTAGGGACTGGGGGCATATGGGATGAGCATGAGGGGCTTGGGCACATGGAATAAGTCTGAGAGGCTTGGGGCATATGAATGAGTGTGAGGGGCTTGGGGCATATGGAATGAGCTTGAGGGGTATGGGGCATATGGAATGAGCTTGAGGGGTATGGGGCATATGGAAAGAGTGTGAGGGGCTTGGGGCTCATGAATGCAGTGAGGGGCTTGCGGCATATGGAATGAGTGTGAGGGGCTTGGGGCATATGGAATGAGCGTGAGGAGTTTGGGGCATATGGATTGAGCGTGAGGGGTTTGGGGTGTATGGAATGAGCATGAGGGATTGGGGCATATGGAATGAGCGTGAGGGGCTTGGGGCATATGGAATAAGTCTGAGGGGCTTGGGACATATGGATTGAATGTGAGGGGCTTGGGGCATACGGAATGAGCGTGAGGGGCTTGCGGCATATGGAATGAGCGTGAGGAACTGAGGGCATATGGAATGAGCTTGAAGGGTTTGGGCATATAGAATGAGTGTGAGGGGATTGGGGCATATGAATGCAGTGAGGGGCTTGGGGCATATGGAATGAGCATGAAGGGCTTGGGGCATGTGGAATGAGCGTGAGGGACTGAGGGAATATGGAATGAGCGTGAAGAGTTTGGGGCATATGGAATGACCGCAAGGGGCTTGGGCATATGGAATGAGCATGAGGGAATTAGGGCATATGAATGAGCGTGTGTGGCTTGGGGCATACGGAATGAGCGTGAGGGGTTTGGGGCATATGGAAAGTACGTGAAGGGCTTGGGGCATATGGAATGAGCACAGGGGGTTTGGGGCATATGGAATGAGTGCAAGGTGCTTGGGGCATATGGAATGAGCGTGAGGGACTGGGGGCATATGGAATGAGCGTGAGGGGCTTGGGGCATATGGAATGAGCATGAAGGACTGGGGGCATACGGAATGAGCCTGAGGGACTTGGGGCATATGAAATGAGCGTGAGGGACTGGGGCATAGGGAATGAGTGTGAGAGGCTTGGGAATATGGAATACGTCTGAGAGGCTTGGGGCATATGAATGAGCGTGAGGGGCTTGGGGCATATGGAATGAGCTTGAGGGGTATGGTGCATATGGAAAGATTGTGAGGGGCTTGGGGCATATGAATGCAGTGAGGGGCTTGGGGCATATGGAATGAGCGTGAGGGGCTTGGGGCATGTGGAATGAGCGTGAGGAGCTTGGGGCATATGGAATGAGCGTGAGGGGCTGGGGGCATATGGAATGAGCGTGAGGGGCTTGGGGCATATGGAATGAGTCTGAGAGGCTTGGGGCATATGGAATGAGCGTGAGGGGCTTGGGGCATATGGAATGAGCATGAGGGGCTTGAGGCATATGGAATGAGCGTGAGGGGCTTGGGGCATATGGAATGAGCGTGAGGGGTTTGGGGCATATGGAATGTGCATGAGGGGCTTGGGGCTTATGGAATGAGTACACGGGGTTTGGGGCATATGGAATGAGTGCAAGGTGCTTGGGGCATATGGAATGATCGTGAGGGACTGGGGGCATATGGAATGAGCGTGAGGGTCTTGGGACATATGAAATGAGCATGAGGGACTGGGGGCATATGGAATGAGTGCGAGGGGCTTGGGGCATATGGAATGAGTCTGAGGGGCTTCGGGCATATGGAATGAGCGTGAGGAGTTTGGGGCATATGGAATGAGCGTGAGGGGTTTGGGGCATATGGAATGAGTTTGAGGGGCTTGGGGCATATGGAATGAGCGTGAGGGGTTTGGGTCATATGGAATGCGCGTGAGGAACTGGGGGCACATGGAATGAGTGTGGGGGTTTGGGGCATATGGAATGAGCGCGAGGAGTTTGGGGCATATGGAATGAGTGTGAGGGGCTTGGGGCATATGAAAGTGCATGAGGTGCATGGGGCATATGGAATGAGCTTGAGGGGTATGGGGCATATGGAAAGAGTGTGAGGGGCTTGGGGCTCATGAATGCAGTGAGGGGCTTGGGGCATATGGAATGAGTCTGAGGGGCTTGGGGCATATGGAATGAGCGTGAGGGGCTTTGGGCATATGGAATGAGCGTGAGGGGCTTGGGGCATATGGAATGAGTGTGAGGTGCTTGGGGCATATGGAATGAGCGTGAGGGGCTTGGGGCATATGAAAGAGCGTGAGGGGCTTGGGGCATATGGAATGAGCGTGAGGGACTGGGGGCATATGGAATGAGCGTGAGGGGCTTGGGGCATATGTAATAAGTCTGAGGGGCTTGGGGCATATGGAATGAGCATGAGGGGCTTGGGGCATATGGAATAAGTCTGAATGGCTTGGGGCATAAGGAATGAGCATGAGGGACTGGGTACATATGGAATGAGCATGCAGGGCTTGGGGCATATGGAATGAGTGTGAGGTGATTGGGGTATATGGAATAAATCTGAGGGACTTGGGGCATATGGAATGAATTTGGGGGGCACGGGGCATATGAACGAGCGTGAGGGGCTTGGGGCATATGGAATGAGTGGGAGGGGTTTGGGGCATATCAAATGAGCATGAGGGGCTTGGGGCATATCGAATGAGCGTGAGGGACAGGGGGCATATGGAATGAGCGTGAGGGGCTTGGGGCATATGGAATGAGTGTGAGGGGTTTGGGGCATATCAAATGAGCGTGTGGGGCTTGGGGCATATTTAATGAGTTTGAGGGGCTTGGGACATATCGAATGAGCGTGAGGGACTGGGGGCATATGGAATGAGTGTGAGGGGCTTGAGGCATATGGAATGAGCATGAGGGGCTTGGGGCATATGGAATGAGTCTGAGGGGCTTGGGGCATATAGAATGAGTCTGAGGGGCTTGGGGCATATGAATGAACGTGAGGGGTTTGGGGCATATGGAATGAGTGTGAGGGGATTCAGGCATGTGGAATGTGCATGAGGGGCTTGGGTCATATGAAATGAGCGTCAGGGGCTTGGGGCATGTGGAATGAGCTTGAGGGACTGAGGGCATATGGAATAAGCGCAAGGGGCTTGGGGCATATGGAATGTGCATGAGGGGCTGGGGGCATATGGAATAAGTCTGAGGGGCTTGGGGCATAAGAAATGAGCGTCAGGGACTGGGGGCATATGGAATGAGCATGCAGGGCTTGGGGCATATGGACTGAGTGTGAGGTGATTGGGGCATATGGAATAAATCTGAGGGGCTTGGGGCATATGGAATGAGTCTGGGGGGCACGGGGCATATAAACGAGCGTGAGAGGCTTGGGGCATATGGAATAAGTGTGAGGGGTTTGGGGCATATCAAATGAGCATGAGGTGCTTGATGCATATCGAATTAGCGTGAGGGACTGGGGGCATATGGAATGAGCGTGAGGGGTTTGGGGCATATGGAATGAGTGTGAGGGGTTTGGGGCATATCAAATGAGCGTGTGGGGCTTGGGGCATATCGAATGAGCGTGAGGGACTGGGGCATATGGAATGAGTGTGAGGGGCTTGAGGCATTTGGAATGAGCATGAGGGGTTTGGGGCATATGGAATGAGTCTGAGGGGCTTGGGGCATATGAATGAGTGTGAGGGGCTTGAGGCATATGGAATGAGCATAAGGGGATTGGGGCATATGGAATGAGTCTGAGGGGCTTGGGGCATATGAATGAGTGTGAGGGGTTTGGGGCATATGGAATGAGCGTGAGGGGTTTGGGGCATATGGAATGGGCGTGAGGGGCTTGGGGCATATGGAATAGGTCTGTGAGGCTTGGGGCATATGGAATGAGCATGAGGGGCTTGGAGCACATGGAATGAATCTGAGGGGCTTGGGGCATATGAATGAGCTTGAGGGGTTTGGGGCATATGGAATGAGCATGAGGGGCTTGGGGCATATGGAATGAGCGTGAGGGACTGGAGGCATATGGAATGAGTGTGAGGGGCTTGAGGCATATGGAATGAGCATGAAGGGTTTGGGGCATATGGAATGAGTCTGAGGGGCTTGGGGCATATAGAATGAGTCTGAGGGGCTTGGGGCATATGAATGAACGTGAGGGGTTTGGGGCATATGGAATGAGTGTGAGGGGATTCAGGCATGTGGAATGTGCATGAGGGGCTTGGGTCATATGAAATGAGCGTCAGGGGCTTGGGGCATGTGGAATGAGCGTGAGGGACTGAGGGCATATGGAATGAGCGCAAGGGGCTTGGGGCATATGGAATGTTCATGAGGGGCTGGGGGCATATGGAATAAGTCTGAGGGGCTTGGGGCAAAAGGAATGAGCGTGAGGGACTGGGGGCATATGGAATGAGCATGCAGGGCTTGGGGCATATGGACTGAGTGTGAGGTGATTGGGGCATATGGAATAAATCTGAGGGGCTTGGGGCATATGGAATGAGTCTGGGGGGCACAGGGCATATAAACGAGTGTGAGAGGCTTGGGGCATATGGAATAAGTGTGAGGGGTTTGGGGCATATCAAATGAGCATGAGAGGCTTGATGCATATCGAATTAGCGTGAGGGACTGGGGGCATATGGAATGAGTTTGAGGGGCTTGGGGCATATGGAATGAGTGTGAGGGGTTTGGGGCATATCAAATGAGCGTGTGGGGCTTGGGGCATATCGAATGAGCGTGAGGGACTGGGGCATGTGGAATGAGTGTGAGGGGTTTGAGGCATATGGAATGAGCATGCAGGGCTTGGGGCATATGGAATGAGTGTGAGGTGATTGGGGTATATGGAATAAATCTGAGGGACTTGGGGCATATGGAATGAATTTGGGGGGCACGGGGCATATGAACGAGCGTGAGGGGCTTGGGGCATATGGAATGAGTGGGAGGGGTTTGGGGCATATCAAATGAGCATGAGGGGCTTGGGGCATATCGAATGAGCGTGAGGGACAGGGGGCATATGGAATGAGCGTGAGGGGCTTGGGGCATATGGA